>NC_047050.1:6532500-6876688 GCF_011762595.2 Tursiops truncatus | reverse complement strand
GAGTTTCTCCTTTGTTGGAATGTATTTTATTTATTCATTTTTTTATATACCAACATTCCCTAACAGGAAGATTATACACACACACAAATACGTGTGTGTGTGTGTGTGTGTGTGTGTGTGTGTGTGTGTGTGTGTATATATATACATCTTACATATGATTTCATTAATTATGTTATTCAGTCTCTAAAATTATTTAAAATTTTTTTCTTACTTTATCTGTCAAAGACTGAAAAATACTCTTACAGTGTTTCAATTGCTCCTCAAATTTTTAGTAGTGTTTAGCTTTATATTTTTCATGTTATGTTGTTCACCTCAGGTAATAACTACAGATTTCATCTTCTTTAATCAATAAAATTGCTTTCTTTTATCCTGGTAAACGCCTGTGGCCTAAAATTCCACTTTGTTTGATGTTACTGTAACCCAAATGACCTCAGACTTCATTAGCCTGTGGGTACTAAGGACGTTTCATTAATATTAATACCCTAATTTGCTAGCTCATTAACCCCTACCTGCCTAACAGTAGGACCTTGACCTCTACTTAGGAATTCCCTAGGCAGTATCCGACATGTGGTCTGGAATCTGTAATCTACTCTTCATCTCTACTGGCTGCTCTTTGAAGATGGACTCTGGGCTCCTGCTGCTTTTTCCAACTGCTGCTGCTGCTGCTGCTGTGTATGACTGGCCTCCAGCCCAGAGACATTCAGTCCTAAGGGCACCATAATGGTGAAACTATCTTCCATGAGATCAGAGGAGACATCTTTTAGAGGCGTTCTCCTATGAAAGTGTCTTATTGGGAAATCAATGAGACTACTACTTAGGTTAACATTCAGCCTTTCTTTTTCCCAAGAGACATATTTGTTGAGAGAAATTTGAGTTAACTGTTGTGCAACTCAGTACAAACACTCCTCTCTAAACTCCAGACCTGTTGTGAATTCTGGTTCATCCTGTTAAATGCTCTTTGCACAGACAACTATTCTCTCAGGGACCACACCTCCTTGAAATATGGATTCTTTTGCAATGCCTTCTCTCACATTTTGAAAGGCACGTGTGTAAAATAATGCTTTCATTTTTAGAGTGCCCATTATTTTGCTAGGCATATTGTGAATGATCTTACTTAAACCTCATGGTAACCCTATGACAGAGGGGCTGTGATTATTCCCATGTTGCTGATGAGAAACCTGAAGACAGAGAGGTTACTTAACTTGCCCACAAAAAGCAAGCTACTGCTATAACCACCACCCTTTCATACTACTGCTTCCTCAGTCTTGGGTTCTTTATTTGATTCATCCTTCTGGTAACTAAAGTGTGTCATCAGGTACATTTTTCATGAAAAGTACTTCAGGTTGTCCACTCTGAATCTTTAAATAGAGGCTTTATTTAATGTCTTTACTGTTTCTTTACTCATGTGTGACAGCATTTGGGTTATTCTTTCTCTCTGTAAATTGGAAGTATAGCATGATGTATAACACTTTAAGGATCACCAGGGTTATTTCCTTAAAATGCAGATTTCTGGCAAGAGTTTATATAATTCTGGTGCAAATGGTTTGTGATTCACACCTTGAAAATCATTGTATGGTGACTGGCATTACAGTCTGCCATCAAGTTCCTGCTTTGTTCTTACTGGTTCCATGGCAGTGAACACATTTCTTAACCTCTTTAAGCCTCAGTTTACTCATCTGTAGAATGGGACAAATGATTACACCTATTTCTTATAGTTGTTTTAAGGATTAAATGAAATAATGCTTAATAATACACAACATAGTTCTGGAAAATAAGTAATAGACAAATATCTGCTATTTTCATAGTAAGTATTATTAGTTGTCATTCCATTTTCTACCTTTACATGGTGTACAAAATAATAATATAGCCACCATTTTTTTTCTTTAAGATTTTCCTGATTGTTTTTCTTCTTGGGCACTAGGAGCAGTATATCTTTATCTTAGAAAAAAATTTTTAAAGTATAAATGTGGTATTTTTGTTCTTTTAATTAACGTTGCTAGTTCATAATAGCCCCGTGATGTACCTCATTAGTTCAAGAAAGTTTTTCTTCTATTTTGTCTTTCAGTAATTTTTCTACTCTGAGAATTTTTAACTCTTTCACTATATTTTGGGAAAGTTCAAAACTATGCACATTAGGTTGTCAATTTGATAAAGCCGATGCCAGTTCTACTTGTTCCTATGTCTAATGCCATTTAAATGGTATTATAGAATTATTAATTTATTCAGTTCTTTCATTTGCTCTGTCAGGTCCCCTAAATTTTCAATCAATCACCTCAGTTTTCTTTTTTTTCATTGATAGAACTGACATTTTCTTGAATTTATTTAAGATTTCAAGACAGCAGAATTCTAAAATTTATGTTGCCCATAAATATCTTTCTCTGGAGGGAATAAAGAGATGGACCATACTTGGTGTTGTGGAAATATGAATTATGGATTTTTAGCTTAGGTCTAAGATAATGATGAAATCTGGAATAGCAGAGGTAAGAACATGGTGGAGATAAAAATTTTTATTTTACTGAGTTTTGGTTACATGTGGAAAATCCAAATAGAGCTGCCTAACAGAGAAATGGGTATTCAGATCTGGATTTCCAGAGATAAGTCTTGGAAAGCTAAGTCTTGTCCAGAGATAAGTGTTTCAGATATTATTGTACACTAGATAATAGAAGCAAAGGAAGTCAACCAAAGAGAAGGTACATGAGACAGGGGCAGAAAGTGTGATATTGGAGAACAGCCACTGATTTCAGTGATGAGATGAAGGATGAAGATGGTCCACTGGACCATGAAAAGAGGTGACTAAGGAAACAGAGGAGGAGAAATTCAGGAGAGAAGACTAAAAGAGGACTGACCAGTGACAAATGCTGCAGAGGCCAAGTAGTATGAGAACTGGGAGGAAAGGACAAGATTTATGAAATAAGTTGTGGAAGAGTAGGTTTTGATGAAACATTATAAGTACAGGAAAGGTAGAAAAATAGCAGCAATATGTTTAGTCTGCACCTTCAATGAGTTTTTTTAATGTACAAAAGAAGAGAGATAAAAATGGGAGAGATCAGGCATGAATTGCATTAAAAGTTGGGAGCCAGTTGAAGTGAAGAAGCTGGAAATACAGATAGCATGCTAATAATTAATGGAGGGAAGTTCAAAGGATGTGAAAAAGAATGGGGATAAAGCACAGATGGAGGTAGGTGTTATTCTTGGACCGAAGAAACTTCTGAGATTAGATGGAAGGGAGCATACATGTGTAGACTCAGTAGATTCACAGGAGAGCAGAGGTAGCATGTTAGAAACATCTGTGTAGAGAGTGTGTCAGAGGATTTAAAGAATATTATGGAAAGGATGTATTAATTCCAATGAGGATGCTGACATTAGAGAATGTCAAAGTAATTTGAGTGTCCATATCATACTGACAATAATAAATTCATAATAAAACTAACCTATCTATATGGTTAATTCAGTTTTCTTTTTCTAGAAGCATTTAGTGTCTTGGGTACATTGGCATAGTATTTGCAGGGAATATATGCCAGAGAAGAGATAAGAAAGCTGGATCAATACAAAAGAGGGTTTGACATCTACCCTAATCAGGAGCTAGGATGGTTAAGTTTACCAGATAACTGCCATATGTCTGCAGCCTCTAGTGAAAATGCAACCATGTGTCACCATGTTTTGAGTCACATCAACACTATCATCCAGACACCATTGGGCCAGGAATAGGAACCCAAAGGCAACCAACAAAGGATGGGGCTATGAGATGTGCCTGGTATGAAAAGTCTGCCCAAGGGTGATGTCTTTGTGTGTTACAACACAACTAATCCACTTTCTCTGTGATATGTACATGATATAGTAGGGATGTGCATTATAAAACAATACCTGAACTATGGGATAAAACTATAAGACAAAAATGTAACAAAAAGAACATGGAAGCATAAAGAAAATAAATGTAAGAAAAAGGACAAGTTAAATTTTTAAATTTTACCTAGCATAGCTTAATTCTAAATTTTTTAAAAATGGCAGTTCTTAATGACTGTTGGCAGTGAACTAAATAGAATTACAAGTTTGCATTTTTCTTCATAATGGTTGTAAGATTCTTAAGAATAAGGATTACATAGCATTACATATTATATGTAAAAAACTTTAGTAATTATATATGTTAATCAATTTCTCTATTAGCAAAAATAGAGCATTGCAAAATGATGTAGTTTTATTTTGGATAATAAAGATTTGAACTATTTTTTAGTTGGGAACCAAGATTTGAAGTGGGAGAGTCACTAAGTTTCTAAAAGAAATAAAGACTTGGAGACATTTTACTCTTTCCCATCTTGGTGTTAACCTTCAGGAGCTGGCACCAAGTAGTTAGGCTATTGTTTTCGGTTTTATCAAAATTCATTTTCAAACAATCCTATTTGCAAGATAAAGAAAATGGAATATCCAATATGGATTTTTCTCTGCTGTCTTAAATATCTTGCTGAAGTGTAGTGGGTTGAGTTAGGGCATTTCATAGAGGCAATCAACTCCCTTTGCAAAGATTCTTTAAAAAAGAATAATAATAGTAATAATAACAGTTGGAGACCCAGAAATTAAAGATGAATAGCTGATCCAGCCCCAATTTTTTTTTCTCATATTTAATGTCTATTTGTTTAGACAGCCCTTGGGTTTGTGAATTCATTATTATTTTTCCTGTTATACGAAATGCTATTTCTGTTGAAGTGCTGCTGGATTTGGAAATCATTCTCATGACTAAATATTTGTTTGTGTCAGAAGAGCACGGTGTGCAGCTATGCTGCCAGTGGGTGCTCAATAAAGATTAATGGATGGCCGTGCAAAAATTAAAATAAAATAAAAAATAAATAAATTAAATTAAATAATAGAAACCACTGATCAATCTCCTGAAAGTTTGTCTGGCACTCTAAGAGTTATCTTATTATTCTTATATATTATTCTTATATTCTATATTCATCATATAAAATCTATGATAATTACAACAACCTTATATTGTGAGTACTATTGTATCCACATTAGAGTTTAGGAAACTGAAGGTCAGAGATATTATGTGACGTGTCCGAGTTCCTACACTTACCTAGGTGTTGTACCAAGAATTTGAATATAAAAATTCATCTTCTTTCCTCTCATATTCATTACCATCTGTCACACATAATTTGTATATAAGTCAATACGGGGGACTTAGTTTTGTGGAAATATGGTATCCACATTCTTGAAAGTACTAAAATAATATCTGTGGTCTGTTTCTAGGGGCATTATCATAGCATTCTAAGAGAAAACTTTTGAAAGATTATTATTTTTAAATTAGTCACTGTATATACACTAAAGCTCTAAGATTAAAAAAAAAAGACCAGCCCTTTAAAATTTGTTAATAATATAATAATCTGTGTATTTAGTAAAAGGCAAATAAGATACAATAATATAAGAAACTGATTATCATATATAAAAGCATAAATTGAATCAAAGATTTTAAATTTTCACGATGATCTTTAGGGAATTATCATATTTTAAGAGAGTATGGAAGTTTGAAGTATATATTTGTATGCAAGACTAAATGTCAGGCTAGAACATCATTTCATTCGTTGATACAGGTAACAAATACTATATATTTTGTAAAAAATCAATTTAATTGTACAATGAACATCATGAGAAAATTATACTTTGCAGAAACACTTTAAGACAATTATAGCTCAATTTTGCTTCTCCAGAATGACAAATGGCAGAACTGTCCCCCACACTCCCCTGCCAATAACATCCTTAAGTCAAAAAGGGCCAGAAGATTAGATTACAAATTCTAATATTTCTTGCTACAGTAATATTTTAATGTCATTACAAAAGAATAACATTCGGCCCTCTGGTAATTATTAAATTAAGCGCTAAATGTTTTATAGCATGTATGAACTCAGAATAGAATCTGCAGTATGAGGAAAATCTGGAAGGCTATCTATTCTAACACTTCATCAGCACTACTCCCATTATCTGATGAAGAAATTGACCAACCTCGACTTGAACATGTCCAAGTTTATAGGACTCGTTACCTATTATGGGATCCCATTTCCACAAAGTTCAGTTGTAATTCTTACAAGGTACTTCTTTGAACTGAATTCTCTCAAAGTTGTATTCATTTGTCTTAGTCCTACCCTCTGAGGTTAAACTAACAAACTATAATCCTTTTTCCATATGGAACTACTTTTATTTGAAGACAGCTATCAAATCTCTTTGCATCATCTTATCCCAGATGCTTCAACTATTTTGACCTGGAGACCCTCACCATCTTAGTGACTCTCCCCTGAGAAAGTTCCACTTACTAAATGTCTCTGAATGATAGAAAGTAAAGCAATGTTATTGCTCATTATTTCAGGAGATCCTTAGGGTGAATAGATTTAACATCCATAATTCTGACTGTTTTAGAGCAAATTTAAAGGCCCAGGACATGAAGTAATTAGTAATTTTGGCAACTGAAAAATTTGAATTGCACAGGTTCTAAGACTGCTGTACAGATGCAAATCACTTAATGGATAAGAGTGAGTGAGAGAACCTGATGAGCCAACATTCATTTATCCATTTAGCTCTTTGATTCTATAATCCTCAATGCGCTTATACAGGGTAACTTTTGTTACAGTGCATGTGTACGTGTGTATGTGTCAGTGAAAAGCGACCACAAAAATAAAGTCAACTGACAGTGTTGTATTGAAGGCAAAGTAACATTAAAAGGCCTAAGAATGTCATGACGATAGCCACAAGAAAAGATTTTGATAATTCATTCTTGAAATTAATCTGATATATGACATGATTGAGTCTACCATATATGTTCTACATAAATTCTTAAGGCAATTAATTAAAATGTCAAAATGATTCTCCAACCAGTATAAATTTTCTCATCTAGTGATGAATAACAATTTATCAATAGGTAATTAATTTCTGGGCTGATGATATATCCAACAAATGCAAAACTCCATGCTGAAATGTGATTTGGGAGTCAAGAGAATTGAACATTTCTGCATATAGTAAACTTATGGATTCAAGATAGGTCTTCATAAATATCAAAGGTCTACAAAACTTCTTAGGACATCAGCTAGGATAACACTAGAGATTTTGTAGTCAAACACACTCTGTTAACTGAAAGTAAAGGATGTAGCATAACAACTTTGCATAAAAAGCCTCAGTGTTGGACTCTATAGTAGGCTGGATGATGGTCACCCAAAGATATCAGGTCAGAATGTATAAACTCTTAGAATTTAGTAATAAAAGATAAGTAGAACAATTAAAATGGGCAAAAGATAAAAATAGACACTTCTCCAAGGAAGAGGTACAAATGACTGATAAACACATGAATGATGCATGGCATCATTAGTCATCAGTTGACAAAGATGTGGAGAAATAGGAATCCTCATACTCTGACCCTGCTGGTGGAAATCTAAAATGGAGCAACTGTTTTTGGAAAACAGACTGACAGTTCCTCAAATGATTAAACATAGGATTACCACATGACCCAGCAACTTCATCCAAATGAAAAAATATGTCCACACAAAATCTTGTACATGAAAGTTTAATAGCAGCATAATCTATAATAACCCAAAGGTAGAAATTACCCAAATGTTCACTAACAGATGAGTGGATAAACAAAATGTGGCATTTTATACAACATAGCATGAAGCCATAGAAAAGAATGAAGTATTGATACATGCTACAACTGGGATCAGTCTTGGAAACATTATGCTTAGTGAAAGAAGCCAGTCACAAAAGTCCACATATTATATGATCACATTCATATGAAAGTCCAAATTAGGAAAATTTTTAGAGACAAAGTAGATAAGTGTTTGCTCAGGGTTAGGGTGAGGGTAAGTAGGTAATAAGGGCTGTTACTAAATGATACAGGTTTCTTTTTGAAGCCACAAAAATGTACTAAAACTGACTGTGTTGATGGTTGCACATATCTGTGATTGATTATGCTAAAAATCACTGAATCATATGCTTTTAACGGATTAATTTTATGGTATAGGAATTACATCTCAAAAAACTGTTTAAAAAATGAGATTAGAGAGGGCAGACAGCAGAAGCAAGAAGAACTACAATCCTGAAGCCTGTGGAACAAAAACCACATTCACAGAAAGATAGACAAGGCTATGTACCAGATGAAGGAACAAGATAAAACCACAGAGAAACAACTAAATGAAGTGGAGATAGGCAACCTTCCAGAAAAAGAATTCAGAATAATGATAGTGAAGAGGATCCAGGACCTCGGAAAAAGAATGGAGGCAAAGATCGAGAAGATGAAAGGAATGTTTAACAAAGACCTAGACAAATTAAAGAAGAAACAATCAGATGAACAATACAATAACTGAAATGAAAACTACACTAGAAGGAATCAATAGCAGAGTAACTGAGGCAGAAGAATGGATATGTGACCTGGAAAACCGAATGGTGGAATTCACTGCTGTGGAACAGAATAAAGAATGAAAAGAAATGAAGACAGCCTAAGAGTCCTCTGGGGCAACATTAAACGCAAGAACATTCGCATTATAGAGGTCCCAGAAAGAAAAGAGAGACAGAAAGGACCCGAGAAAATATTTGAAGAAATTATAATCAAAAACTTCCCTAACATGGGAAAGGAAATACCCACCCAAGTCCAGGAAGCGCAGCGAGTCCCATAGAGGATAAACCCAAGGAGAAACATGCCGAGACGCGTAGTAATCAAATTGGCAAAAATTAAAGACAAAGAAAAATTATTGAAAGCAGCAAGGGAAAAATGACAAATAACACACAAGGGAACTCCCATAAGGTTAACAGCTGATTTCTCAGCAGAAACTCTACAAGCCAGAAGGGAGTGGCATGATATACTTAAAGTGATGAAAGGGAAGAACTTACAACCAAGATTACTCTACCAGGCAAGGATCTCATTCAGATTTGAAGGAGAAATCAAAAGCTTTACAGACAAGCAAAAGCTAAGAGAATTCAGCACCACCAAACCAGCTCTACAACAAATGCTAAAGGAACTTCTCTAGGCAGGAAGCACAAGAGCAGAAAACGGCCTACAAAAACAAACCCAAAACAATTAAGAAAATGGTCATAGGAACATATATATCGATAATTACCTTAAACATGAATGGATTAAATGCTCCAACCAAAAGGCACAGGCTTGCTGAATGGATACAAAAACAAGACCTATATATATGCTGTCTACAAGAGACCCACTTCAGACCTAGGGACACATATAGACTGAAAGTGAGGGGATGGAAAAAGATATTCCATGCAAATGGAAATCAAAAGAAAGCTGAAGTAGCTATACTCATATCAGATAAAATAGGCTTTAAAATAAAGAATGTTACAAGACACAAGGAAGGACACTACATAATGATCAAGGGATCAATCCAAGAAGAAGATATAACAATTATAAATATATATGCACCCAACATACGAGTACCTCAATACATAAGGCAACTGCTAACAGCTATAAAAGAGGAAATTGACAGTAACACAATAAGAGTGGGAGACTTGAACACCTCACTTACACCAATGGACAGATCATCCAAAATGGAAATAAATAAGGAAACAGAAGCTTTAAATGACACAATAGACCAGATAGATTTAATTGATATTTATAGAACATTCCATCCAAAAACAGCATATTACACTTTCTTCTCAAGTGCGCACAGAACATTCTCCAGGATAGATCACATCTTGGGTCACAAATCAAGCCTCAGTAAATTTAAGAAAAGTGAAATCATATCAAGCATCTTTTCTGACCACAGCGCTATGAGACTAGAAATGAATTACAGGGAAAGAAACATAAAAAACACAAACACATGGAGGCTGAACAATACGTTACTAAATAACCAAGAGAACACTGAAGAAATCAGAGGAAATCAAAAAATACCTAGAGACAAATGGCAATGAAAACATGATGATCCAAAACCTATGGGATGCAGCAAAACTAGTTCTAAGTGGGAAGTTTATAGCTATATAAGCCTACCTCAAGAAACAAGAAAAATCTCAAATAAACAATCTAACCTTACACCTAAAGGAACTAGAGAAAGAAGAACAAACAAAACCCAAAGTTAGCAGAAGGAAAGAAATCATAAAAATCAGAGCAGAAATAAATGAAATAGAAACAAAGAAAACAATAGCAAAGATCAATAAAACTAAAAGCTGGTTCTTTGAGAAGATAAACAAAATTGATTAACCATTAGCCAGACTCATCAAGAAAAAGAGGGAGAGGACTCAAATCAATAAAATTAGAAATGAAAAAGGAGAAGTTACAACAGACATCGCAGAAATACAAAGCATCCTAAGAGACTACTACAAGCAACTCTATGCCAATAAAATGGACAACCTGGAAGAAATGGGAAAATTTTTAGAAAGGTATAACCTTCCAAGACTGAACCAGGAAGAAATAGAAAATATGAACAGACCAATCACAAGTAATGAAATTGAAACTGTGATTAAATGAAACTGTGATTAAAAATCATCCAACAAACAAAAGTCCAGGACCAGATGGCTTCACAGGTGAATTCTATCAAACATTTAGAGAAGAGCTAACACCAATCCTTCTCAAACTCCTCCAAAAAATTGCAGATGAAGGAACAATCCCAAACTCATTCTATGAGGCCACCATCACCCTGATACCCAAACCAGACAAATGTACTACAAAAGGAAAATTACAGACCAATATCACTGATGAATATAGATGCAAAAATCCTCAACCAAATACTAGCAAACAGAACCCAACAACACATTAAGAGTGTCATACACCATGATCAAGTGGGGTTTATTCCAGGAATGCAAGGATCCTTCCATATATGCAAATCAATCAATGTGATACACCTTATTAACAAACTGAAGAATAAAAATCATATGATCATCTCAATAGATGCAGAAAAAGCTTTTGACAAAATTCAATACCCATTTATGATAAAAACTCTCCAGAAAGTGGGCATAGACGGAACCTACCTCAACATAATAAAGGCCATATATGACAAACCCACAGCCAACATCATTCTCAATGGTGAAAAACTGAAACCATTTCCTCTAAGATCAGGAACAAGACAAGGATGTCCAGTCTCACCACTGTTATTCAACATAGTTTTGGAGGTCTTAGCCATGGCAATTAGAGAAGAAAAAGAAATAAAAGTAATACAAATTGGAAAAGAGGAAATAAAACTGTCACTGTTTGCAGATGACATGATACTATACATAGAGAATCCTAAAAATGCCACCAGAAAACTACTAGAGCTAATCAATGAATTTGGTAAAGTTGCAGGATGCAAAGTTAATGCACAGAAATCTCTTGCATTCCTATACACTAATGATGAAAAATCTGAAAGATAAATTAAGGAAACACTCCCATTTACCATTGCAACAAAAAGAATAAAATACCTAGGAATAAACCTACCTAGGGAGACAAAAGACCTGTATGCAGAAAACTATAAGACACTGATGAAAGAAATTAAAGATGATACCAACAGATAGAGAGATATACCATGTTCTTGGATTGGAAGAATCAACATTGTGTAAATTACTATACTACCCAAAGGAATCTACAGATTCAATGCAATCCCTATCAAATTACCAATGGCATTTTTTACAGAACTAGAACAAAAAATATTAAAATTTGTATGGAGACACAAAAGACCCCAAATAGCCAAAGCAGTCTTGAGGGAAAAAATCGGAGCTGGAGGAATCAGACTCCCTGACTTCAGACTATACTACAAAGCTACAGTAATCAAGACAATATGGTACTGGCACAAAAACAGAAACACAGATCAATGGAACAGGATAAAAAGCCCAGAGATAAATGCACGTGCCTATGGTCAACTAATCTATGACAAAGGAGGCAAGGATATACAATTGAGAAAAGACAGCCTCTTCAATAAGTGGTGCTGGGAAAACTGGACAGCTACATGTAAAAGAATGAAATTAGAACATTCCCTAACACCATACTCAAAAATAAACTCAAAATGGATTCAAGATCTAAATGTAAGACTGGACACTATAAAACTCTTAGAGGAAAAAATAGGAAGAACACTCTTTGACATAAATCACAGCAAGATCTTTTTTGATCCACCTCCCAGAGTAATGAAAATAAAAACAAAAATAAACAAATGGGACCTAATGAAACTTCAAAGCTTTTGCAGAGCAAAGGAAACCATAAACAAGACGAAAAGACAACCCTCAGAATGGGAGAAAATATTTGCAAATGAATCAATGGACAAAGGATTAATCTCCAAAGTATATAAACAGCTCATGCAGCTCAATATTAAAGAAACAAACAACCTCATCCAAAAATGGGCAAAGGACCTAAATAGACATTTCTCCAAAGAAGACATACTGATGGCCAAGAAGCACAGGAAAAGCTGCTCAACATCACTATTTATTAGAGAAATGCATATCAAAACTACAATGAGGTATCACCTCACACCAGTTAGAATGGGCATCATCAGAAAATCTACAAACAGCAAATGCTGGAGAGGGTGTGGAGAAAAGGGAACTCTCTTGCACTGTTGGTGGGAATGTAAATTGATACAGCCACTATGGAGAACAGTATGGAGGTTCCTTAAAAAACTAAAAATAGAATTACCATATGATCCAGCAATCCCACTACTGGGCATATACCCAGAGAAACCATAATTCAAAAAGACACATGAACCCCAATGTTCATTGCAGCACTATTTACAATAGCCAGGTCATGGAAGCAACCTAAATGCCCATAGACAGAGGAATGGATAAAGAAGTTGTGGTACATATATACAATGGAATATTACTCAGCCATAAAAAGGAAAGAAACTGAGTCATTTGTTGAGACATGGATGTAACTAGAGACTGTCATACAGAGTGAAGTAAGTCAGAAAGAGAAAAACAAATATCGTATATTAATGCATATATGTGGAACCTAGAAAAATGGTACAGATGAACTGGTTTGCAGGGCAGAAGTTGAGACACAGATGTAGAGAACAAATGTATGAACACCAACGGGGGAAAACCGCGGGGGGGTGGGGATGGTGGTGTGCTGAATTGGGCGATTGGGATTGACATGTATACACTGATGTGTATAAAATTGGTGACTAATAAGAACCTGCTGTATAAAAAAATAAATAAAATAAAATTCAAAAGTTAAATAAATAAATAATGAGATTAATCTCTTTATGGTGGAAGAGAAAAATACCCAAGATGCATTGCTAAATTTTTAAAAAGTTGTCAGAGTGGAAAAAAATCAGTAGTACAGGATGGAGTGATATTCCAGATCCTACTAAGAAAAATAATGATATAATTAGGTAGAAGAGCTGAAGGATTACCTCTGGCTAGAGGGATGTCAATGTTTCCTCACAGTATTCAAATTCCTTTTATAGTTTCAGTCTGAAATTTTGTGCTTAAAATCTGGGACATAGTTTTATTTATATCTTTGGTCACTACTGTACCATTTTTAACTTCTAGTAGTCCTAATTTTAATTTCAAAGAGCGTTTTCTTGTTCTGAGTTTTTCATTTTTTCATAGAAGTCTGTTCTTCTATTATGGCTATAAAGTCTTTGACTCTTTGGGTCCATGGGTAGCTATGTCCATTGCTTATTTTACCTTAGCATATTGACAGCAGTCAGGGGTACCTCAAATCAGAAGAAGGCCCTTACTATGACAAGTTCAATTATTATAAAGTCACAATAGAATTCTAGCTATTTCTAGGCAGATAGGTTCATTTACATTAAAGGGTGGTCCTTCAGTTTTCTTCTCATGGTGCAAACTTCAAGCTCACAATCATGCTACATTTATGGGGCCTTGGTTGGATTGACACATCATGGATGTTGTCAAATGATGGCACCATTTTTTCGCCTCCCTGGGTAGTGCCCCTTGTGCATACCTACTGACTGTTTTTGGAGGGTCTTCATGGAGCCTGAGAGCCCTGGAGCTCACTTTTTAAACTAATTCTCTGTCCATTCTGGCTTGTGTTATCTCTGCTTTGTTTCATCTGTCACCATGCACACATCTGTTCTTTGTCTTCCAGAACTGTATTAATAACTTCAGTCCACTATTGGCCTTCATTCCTATTTGCTATTGTGGGTTTATTCACATTTATACATCTCCATTTTCATTTCAATGGTGTTTTGTAAGAGCCAGGGATACGTGTGTTCTCAGGCCACCATCTTGAGCCAAGAAATACCAGAACCAAGAAAAATGTTAAATGGTATTTTTATGAACAAAATCCTGAATAGTAAAGCCATACCCAGAATAGAAGAAATGTAAGTGGAAAATACCACCTGGAAGAAGTAGATTTTTACTAAATTTGGCAAAATGTTAAGAGCAGGGCTTAGTCAAAATTACAACCACCATCCCCACTACAAAACCAGATGAAGTCAGGGGAAGTTGTAAGGTATAAGGTGACACTAGAACACATAGGAAAGGAAGGTCTAGCTGGGAGAAGGGTTAAAAAAAGACCCTAGTCACATGAGGCTATGAGTGCTACATTTTTTTTACAAAATACAAAACAATGAGGCTCTGTACATTCTTGTAAAGGAGGATGACAGGAAGAATGCAAGGTTTAGAGAATATTATCATACCAGTTGTCTGAGCAGTAGACTGGATCAAAGACAGACTAGAGCAAGTGTGTTGCTGTGGTCCAGGAGTGATGGTCTTAGGAATGAGTGGAGGATTGTGGCTGTGAGGACAGAAAGGCAAGAAGTGAACAGGCCCCTTGCTGCTTGATTTAGCTCCATTTACTATATTTTACTTTTAAAAAGGAAACAACAAAACAACTACAAGAAAACCAAACAGTATCTGAAACAAAATGTCATCTGTGAAATCAGAGTTGTAGATAAAACAGGTGGAGATTATATTATTTTTCTACTTTTCTATATTTTATAAAAATCAGGGCTTCCCTGGTGGTGCAGTGGTCAAGAATCCACCTGCCCATGCAGGGGACATGGGTTTGAGCCCTGGTCCAGGAAGATCCCTCATGCCATGGAGCAACTAAGCCCGTGTGCCACAACTACTGAGCCTGCACTCTGGAGCCCACGAGCCACAACTACTAAAGCCCACGAGCTACAACTACTGAAGCCCACGAGCCACCACTACTGAAGCCCCCACACCTAGAGCCCGTGCTCCGCCACAAGAGAAGCCACCACAATGAGAAGACCGCGCACCACAAAGAGTAGCACCAGCTCGCTGCAACTAGAGAAAGCCCACACGCAGCAACGAAGACCCAATGCAGCCAAAAATAAATAAATAAATAAAACTTTAAAAGATCATTAAAACAAAGTGAAAGAAATAAAGAACAAAGGGAAATCATAAGAATTGTAATTGGTAAGCATTGTACCTACAAATTCACAGCATGGGCTTAAATCCCAGCTCTACAACTCACTTGCTCAGGTAAAACTGACGATTGACTTAAATTCTGAGTCATAGATACCTAATCTTTAAAAGGAGGTTGCTAGTAATAGTGCCAACTTAATAGAATTCTCAGGAAAATAAACTATGATGATGCATGGAAAACTAAGGTTGCTTATTGCCATTACACAGGTCTTGCAATTTTTATTTTTTAAGACATGGAATCTTACAGAGAAATGAGGCATATCTCAAACTATGCAAACTATTACTGAAAAATCAAGTGTTTTGCCACAGTAATTTGTATTAATAAAAAATAGAAGAAACAATATCTTAGCTTAAGTAATTCTAAAAATTACTCACTGAATCTTGCTTCTTATGCCAATTAAAAAATAATTTGTCTATGACTAAATTTCCTTATTAATTCAACAAATATACTTTAATAACAGAATGCATTATAGCTTTACATTTTGAATATTTCCAAGTGATCTAAAATTATTGTTTCTAGATCTCCAATACATATAGCCACTAGCAGATGTCCACATAGCTAATTCTGCTCAGTAATATACTGACATGAGGACTTCTTGTGTATTACATATGAGTTTTGAGAACAAAATTTCCATCTGGAATTGAAAAATTCTGAGGCAAAACCAAGAATACCAGAGTTACTCAGATATAGGAGGTACTGTTTGTGGTGATTCATTTTCACAATATTATTTAAATCAATTTTTGTTTCATGTCTAGGAGATACAATATCACCAGAATACATCTCAGTCTGCTCATTCCTTACTCATGTGAAAGACTGTTTGGAATGGTTGTCAGTGGAAATTGCTATGGGAAACTGTATGAAGGTTCCTCAACAAGTTAAAAATAGAAGTACCACATGACCCAGCAATTCCACTTCTGGGTATTTACCCAAAGGAAAAGAAAGCACTAACTCAAAAAGATATAGGCACCCGCATGTTCATTGCAGTATTATTTACAATAGCTGAGATATGAAAGACACCCAAGTGTCCACCGAAGATGAGTGGATAAAGAAAATATGGTATATGTACAGTGGAATATTATTCAGCCGTGGAAAAAGAATGAAATCTCGCTATCTGCAGCAACATGGATGGACCTCAGGGCATTAAGCTGAGTGAAATAAGTCAGACAGAGAAAGGCAGATACCCAATTACCACATGATCTCACTTATAGTAGAATCTAAAAAAGAAAACCAAAAATAAATAACAACAGCAACAAAAACAAGCTCATAGACACAGGGAAGAGATTGGTGGTTGAAAGAGGTGAGGGAATGGGGATGAGTGAAATATGTGAACAGCGTAGAAAACAAACAAACAAACATATAGTTACGAGCAAAAAAATCAAAAATAAGAAAATAATAATTCTCAGTAGTGGTGTGGTTTTCATATCCTTGTTTTAATGGCTAAGGAAAGCTCAGTGGTTGTTACCGTGCCTTCATAAGTTGAAGGGAAGAAATGACAGGAAACAAGGGTAAATTTTCTCTTATACTTAGATAGTGTAGTATTCTCTCAAAGAGTTGCCAAACCAAACTCTTACATAGAATGTCAATTTTCAAAACACTAAAATTTTTAAAATTCAGGGGTTTTTCCTTGGTTGATTCAAAATACTCATCACGATTTTTCAGAGACTCACAATCATGATTATAATCATCAGGTATTATATCACTGTTAATTTACTGGCAAAAGAGTTTAAAATGTCATTTAACTGATATTTGCCATAGTTTTCTTTAAAACTTTAGAATCAAAGTAATAAAGCAATCAGGGCCAAGTCTCTTTTTATCCATAGGTTAACAAATTAAATCTTTTAAAAGAAAAAGAATTTTGCAAGGAAATTATAAGAAATACTCTAGCATGTCTAGATTTCATTTTTTAAGACCAGCAACTCATATACATGAATATCAGTGTAGGCTAGTTAATAGCAATTCTTCTACAAAATACATATTTCAAGTGCAATTTGGGTATTTGTGTGAAAGTGTGATTGAGCGTTCGTTAATGGAACCTATTTGCAACATAGAGGCTGCTTTGGAACAGGCTCTTGATTGGATCCTTTGTATCAGGGCTTCACCTGAGTTGCTAGATCTGGGTCAGTGTTATCTTTTGCTTATCACACTTTGTTGTAAAGTGTTCTGCAATTTATTTTGACTTGGTGCCTGTTTCTTATCTTATTTCTGTTTTATGCTCTATTATGAAAATGGGTGATAAACATATAATGAATTTATGTAAGAATCACAGGGCTAACCTTGTGTTGGTGGTGATGGATCACCATTTAACAAACACCTGGAAGTACTGACCAAATAATGGATTATCTCAGTGATGCTTAGGTTTTACAGCCATACACGTAACTTTTTAGAAACCACTATTATCAAACATTCCCGGAGGAAAAATCATTTTCTTATTGTAAGTCTGCTGCTCTCTAGCTCAAATCAGTTTTTTTCATTAAAGTTGCTTTTGTGGCTCAAGTATTTAATAACTTGAGATCTCTCAAACGTGATTCTTGAGTTATACCACAGCAAACTGTGTTCAGCTGTAGAATATAACATGTGACTCAGCTCCACGGAGCATTCCTCCCCAAAACACTTTTTCACACAAACACCACACTTATACCAATCTGCATGCCCCTACAACAGCTTAAATGCTTCTGCTCTTCTAAAGGGAAAAATTAAATTAAAAAGAAAAAAAAAACTTTAGGGAAAAAGAGCTTAATATGAAATCTGTGTAAACTTTATGATGGAGAGCTGCTCCACGGCTCCTCAACATTCCTCATCCCAAAGGCAATGGTATCACATCAGAATGAATGCTGACAGGGCTATAAAATGGTTTCCACCCATCATTAATTTCACCCTAGCCTAGTGCTTATAAGGGTTGGTCTTATGAAACATGCAGGAACCTTGAGTATCCTGATCTGCACTTGATAAATAGTAATTCATCTTTCATGATGGAATATTGAGACTTATTCCTACCCGTAATCTCTTTCTGATTGTTTTTTGTTTATGTAATTCTTTCACCAGTAAGTAGGAGAGACTATCAGTAATGCAAATAGTGCATTCTTTTTTTCTTTATCTTTTTCTGCGATTTCAACTTTGGGAAGTAGGTACGATTATTCCTATTTTATCGTTAAGCATGCCACAGCTTTTGGAGAGCTTAGATGTCTCCAAGAGCAAGAGTTTTATAGGGCCAACATTTCAGCTGGCTGCCACTCATGAGAATCTGTGGGTTTTTCCTATAGCATAGGAATTGCTCAGATTTAATTTCTCATGCTGTAGTTATTTTTAGAACAAATTTTAAATGTCTAATATAATATCAACATTTTGAGTATTAATCTTGACGAACATGGGGTGTTTTTAGTAGTCAGAGATGCTGCCTTTGTTGAGTATGGTGTGAGTGGTGTTGCAGCCTTATGAATGGAATGGTGCTTGGCTACCTCCTAACACCCTTTTCTTTTTTCCATTTCAACTTTCTCCACATACCCCTTAACATCTGGACCTGTGGAGCCATGAAATTTAATCACTGACAAGCATTTATATATTTACAAGCGTCCTCAGAAATCATAAAGTGATGATGTTTGAAAAGAAGCATCTTCCCATTGATATGAAATTTTAAATAACCTATTAAAGTTAGACTTTTTTCTGCCACTATTTATTTCAGATAGGAAGCTCCCATACTCACGTTATTTCTCTCTTCAAAGTTCAAATGTATTAATAAAATGAATACACTAAATCCTTTAGTGTATCTTTGGATAGATGCTTGGAATTGTTTTTCTAATCTTTAGACACACTAGATTATGTGGAAAGGAAAGGGAAAAGAGAATAACTCTTACTGAGTCGGTGTACCAGACACTGTGCCACTTAATTAACACACACTATTTTACTTAATCCTTAAAACTATCCTTCAGGAAAGATGTTAATATCCCCATTTTCATAGATGAAGAACCTCAAGTGTAGGTCAGCTAAGTTACTGGTCCAGATAGCAGTGGTGAGATAGGGTTGTGAACAGGGCTGGCGAAGCTTTCCACGACATAACCGTATTATTGGGCTATGGTGGGTAAGGGACTAAGGCTTTATTTTCTTCTTTTCCATTACACTATCTTTGAAGATACCTTTTTCTTTGAATATGATAATTTTCAATACCTGGTAACATATTACAGAGGATCTCTGTGATGTTAGACAAAATTTAAACTGATGATTCCAGAGTTGATACTTGGATAACAAAAGGGTTTTTTCCACTTAAAATTAAATTCATTAATAACAATACCACAAAATTACTTCTGCCTGAAACCTCGTAAAACAGGAACTAATCAAAGCAAACACATTTAACAGCTAATGATGTTTTTAATTTAGCTGTAAATGTCTCAAAGGCTAGTAATTAGAGAGCAGTTATATGCTTTCTGTTTTGCAAAATAAATTGTTGTTGCATGTTTTGCCACAATTTTCTCTATTTAATTTTGCTAAAATGGTGTTCTCTGTGCAAAATTTTAAAATAGATCTAATGGCTAATTTAGATAATCATATTACAATAAATTTTCTGTTTAAAATAATGTCTTATGAAGACGTTTCAAGCAATAAAACTGGCCACAAAAGTGCTATTAAACAGCAACAAAAAAGGCCAAGTAAATAAACTCTTTATAGCTCTTGATTACATGGTCCTACTCACTTTAGATTTAATGAAGAGTTACTTGTTTAGCAATAGGGATGTGAGTCATATATCCTGACAATATTTTGGCTCTAAACAGTAAAGGTTAACCTAAAATTGAATATTTTCCCCATGATCATCAGTATTTTCTCTTTACCAGTTAGATCAGTAGCTCCAAATTTGCAAAACTAAATTAGAGATCAATGATGTTAAGTTGCCCTCTTGTATACATGGCTGATCTAGAGGTTTCAACAGAAGGGGGACTGGCAAGGAGTTTGCCCTACTGGATGCAAAAAATGCCAAATATAGAATTGCAAATTGCAAACCGTTCATGAAGACAAAATTCATTTTAGGAGGGAGACCATCAAAAGGGTGGGGTATAGGTGCTATAATTTTATACCCCAGAATGAGAAAAATAAAAGCACCCATAAGTGGGATTGAGAGTAAATTGATAGCTGAACGAGGAAAGGGCTGAATTGGGGGTATTGAACTATAGTAGCTGTTATTTCTTCCACACTCCCCAATAAAAATTGTTGGTTTTTGATTTTTTTGCTTAATATATAAATATTAGACAATTATTTTTAAAGAATCAAATAGTATTTATTATATAAAGAAAAAAAATAAAGGCTACTTGGGATCTCCTACCCTGGGGTAAAGATAACCAACATTAGCTTTTTAATGACTATCCATTTGCGCTTTGCATTATAAATATATGCACAAATAAATAGATTTTTATATATCTAAGAAGGCCATCTCCATTGTATTCTAGGGGGATGGTGTTGTGCAGTCTGCAGATACCATAAATGGAGTCATAATACACGTGCTGTTATTGTTATTTTAGATTTTGGGGGGAAGATATAAGGCCTTCCCTTATATCAGAACCACAATTTCCATCTCCTGCAAAGGACATTAGAACATGAAATTTAATTATATCTGATAATATAGATATTTAATCATATCTAATTTAGGTTCTAATGTTTTAGAAAAATTAGATATCACATACATTTTCTTGACCTTTGTGTTCATTTTATTTTGCTCATTATCTTGTTATCCTGTCATATGTGTTTTATTTACTCTTCATACTATATGTTATACTTTACAAAAAATGAGAATGCAAAACATTCATGATACCCATTAAAAGGAGGAATAAAGCTGAAGTGATACAAGAACTTATGGAGCAAAATATAAAATGTTATTGAAGGACATTAAAGAGAACCCACATCGGTGAAGAGCCCACCAGCTCAATGGATTGCAACACTCAATATCGAAAAGATTTACTTGTCCCACACATAATCTTTAAATTTGACATAATTCTAACCAAAATCACAAGAGGGTTTTTCCAGGTTCTAAAGTTTATCTGGAAAAATAAAATTTCAGGTATAGCCAAAATAATCCTGAAAAAGACCAAATATATTTTGGTCCTGAAAATGTTTCTTCCATAAAGACCTACTTTTGTTACTTTTCAAACAAAGTCAGAAATTACTTAAAGTCCTTTACTGCTCACAGGATGTAAGAACACCTTCATTTTCTTTCTTCAAAAGCCCTGTAAAGTAGGAAAATACAACACTTCTTTTAGCACCCCACTTCAACCGTTATTTACTTTCATTTTTGGAAGTTATTTTTGAGGTCTGAACTAAATCTCTTATCCTTAAGCTTGTTTCTTATTTTGTCACCATTCCTTGTGCCATGAGGCTTCAAATTCTTAAAGACTCTTATTAAGTCTTCATCATTTTTTCCTCTCCATGGGGGGAAAAATAGTGGCTCCACAAATATTCCCTTATTTTCATCCTTCTGCTGTTTTCCAAAATTTTCCTCCTTTCAGTTATATTTCTCTCAAACCTGATTGGGGCAGGAAGGCTGCAAGTGTGGGGAGCTGGGAGACAGGTGCAGAGGGCAGGGGATATACGGCAGTTATAGTAGAAACATTTGTTTTGAGGAGTGTCTCCTCGCTTTTACTGATCCTGCTGTTTAAACAGCCATATAGCAAAGAGTGTTATAATAAACGATACTCTTGTTTTACGAGTTTGCTAAGCTCAAGGTAATAACATCTTTATGTAATGCAATGTATGACTAGCGTTATATGATTTCCAGTATATTTTCACATATATTATTTTATTTCATTCTCTCAACTCTTTTTTGAATGATGACTAGTATTATCATTCTCACTGAGGATGACACTCAGAGTGTTGAGCGATTAGCCCAAGGTCACTAGAGCAGAACAAGCACCAGAAGCCAAGATAATATTAGCAGATAATAGTTCTTCTTCACATATTCAAGTATTCATTTGATCTATCAAAATTCCAGCATCACAAAATAATTTGGACAACCTCCTGGCATTTAGGTGATACAGTAAATGTTTAGGAAGAGTATATTCCCTGCCATCACCATTTGTAGTAAATAAAATAGCGCCCCCCCCCAAGATATCCACATCCTAATTCCCCCAAACCTGTGACTATATTACAAGAGGAAATTACGGTGGCAGATGGAATGACAGCTGCTAAACAGCCAACCTTAAAATAAGATTGCCCTGGATCATCCAGTGAGTCCAAGGTAATCCCAAGAGTCCTTTCAACGTGGAAGAGGGGACAGAAGAGTCAGAGTTTTGTGATCTGCGAAGACTAAACCAGGCATTGCTTGCCTTGAAGATGGAAGGGGCCGTGAGGCCAGGAAAGCATGAGGCCTTAAAATGCTGAAAAAGGCAAGACGATGGATGCCCAACGAGAGGTTGTTTCCCCGACACCAAATACATGGTGTCTTTTCCAACACCAGTTCTCCAGTTTTCCAACACTAACTAGGGGCCAGCATTTCAATTCAATTCTGACACCAACTCCCAGGGTTAGCGCAGACCCCAAAGACAGAGGGCTCGGTCCCACAGACTGCCCCACTTCAGACTCCAGCCGCGATGGAGTGTCCAGGCTGCCCACGTTCCTGCCTGGATGACTATAAATTCAGGGGTTCACGACCCCTCCTCACAACTCACAAAACTCAGGAAAATGCTACTTACTATTATCACTTTATTATAAAGGATACAACTCAAGAAGAGCCAAAGAGAGAGATCCTTAGGGCATGGGATGGGGAGGGGGGCCTTCAGAGCTTCCAAGTCCTCTCCAGACAGGCCACTCTCCCAGAACCCCGATGTGCTCACCAACCCGGAAACACTCCAAACCCCCTTGTTTAGGGGTTTTAAATAAAGGTTTCCTTGGGCAAGGGTGCTTGATTAAATCATTGGCCATTAGCAACTAAATTCGATCTCCATCTTCTCAGACTGGGTTGTGGTGGGACTAAAATCTCAACTGTAATCCTTGCTTGGTCTTTCCTGTGACCAACCTCCATCCCAGAGCTATTTTGGAGATCCTCAGGCGTCATCTCATTAGCATGTGAAAGACACTCTTATCACTCAGGAGATTTCAAGGGTTTTAAGAGCTCTGTGCCAGGAACCAGGAGCAAAGGCTAAATATTTTTTATTATACCACCCTCCCCTGAAGCCTCCAAAAAGAAACACAGCACTGCCACCAACACACCTCGATTTTAGCCCATCGAGACCCATTTTGGACTTCTGAGCTCCAGACCAATCTGTGTTATTTTAAGCCACTAGAGATCTGTGGCACTATGTTAGAGCAGCAACCGGAGACGAATACATTATTTTATAAACATTTACAACAGACTATCACACTCATGTATTTCAGATATTAAAAACATAGGAAGAGCTTTGATTTTTGTTTATTTTTTAGTTATTGTATTTATAAAAGATTTTATTTTTCACAGTATTTTTTTTTTTTTTGTCTTGTATAGCTGCTTATATCAACACAATGCAAAGTGACAGGATACCGACATTTGAAGGAAAATACACTATTTTCCAATCAGATATCAGTTGTCAACCTGGATACAGTGTATTGTTCCTGATAGTTTACAGCCCAGTTCACAAAAATCTTACATGCTTACAATTCAGTTCAGGTGTGAAAAATTTGTTGAAATATGTTGCATATGGAGCACACAATGAGAATTCTTGTGGACACAGCCTGAAGAGATTGGGCTTAAATGTGAATGGATACATGAAAATATGAAATAAAAATGAGAGACTGGAAAAATACTCATTGCAGTAAATGAAGTTGGTAAGGAATTGATGTCACTAAGTATTCTCAAACACACAAAATAAGTATGTATTTTGTATTGTTTATTCAGAATTCAGTGTACTCTCTTTAGATGGGGCTGGATATATATAATAACCAGAAATCAAGAAACTCATGTTAATTAATTAAGCACTATTTTCTGTTGATAGAATTAGAAAACTTTGACTTAACTGTGGGAATCTATAAGCTGCAGATAGAGGGAAAAATGAATCCTCTCCATATTATTATACATAGAGACTGATCATCATTCTGTTAAAATGCATTTTGAAAGTACTTGTATCTCTTTCAGCCTGAAAATACAAAGTTTTCAATTATTGTCTTGATGAAAGGGGCATAGATGCTTCTAAGGTAAATGGAGACATAAAGAACTTAGGTTCATAAAACAAGTTGATAATCTGGGATTTTTAAAAAATGACATAAAAAAATAGAGTTTTTAATCTGATCTAAAGAAACATGGATTTAAAAAAATGAATAAAACAGTTAGGCTTAAATTATATCACTTTCCAAAGCAAAAGATGACATTGGACTATTCTTTTCTTGTTAGGCATAATTTATTACTTTTGTTGATATTGCTATTACTATTTATATATGTTAAAAATAATAATTCCTAAATTATTAAAAATATAGAATTATGTTTTTAAAAACACTTTAGGATTTACCTGTTTTGTCTAGATTACTTTATCTTCATAGTTATTATTTAAGATAAGAGAAATCAGTTTTACTTTGTAATTATTTTAAAATTAGAAAATAAATGCTTGAGCTCTGATTTACTCCTTTTTATTTTAAATCCAGAGGCTTAGCTCAGGGCCTGGTATATTTAGAGTCCCCCCAAAATGGTTTTTAACCTATCTTCATCTTATAATTTCTGTGTTTTTTTCATAAAAATCAAAATAATGTCACCGATTATCTAATTAACAGTTCAAATTATGTTGAAACCTTACTCAAAGCTAGGCAATGCTAGGCAATTCTAGGCAATGCTAGTCACGAACAATTTCACACCTCCTCTGGTAAAAGCTTACAGGGCCTCTGTATGTGGTTGGCATTTTATGTCCCCACACACATGTCGCCGTGTCAGGGTGAAGAGGAGATGCTATTCAGCCCAGCTTAGCTTGGCAAGCAACATTGGCCAGGAAGAGGAGCTGCCTTCTTATAATTCTTCCTCCCAGAAGGGGTGTCTTTTTGCAATTCATAAATGGCATAAAGGCATCATATGTGCCCTGGCTTTGGACAACAAGAATCTCTTGCTGAGTTCTTTATCTTACTCATCTGAAACCATAGTTACTAGAATTATCTATTGACTATACTAAAAACATATGCTAGTAACTATATAGTTTTATATCTATATAACTAAAATTATATAGTCATGATATAGTTTTATATCTGTATAACTAAAATTATTTTCTCCCAGACATGAATAAATGTTTTCTGAAAATTTCCAATATTATTGGCTCAAAAAGTTTCTCTCTAAATAATCTGGCACAAAGATCACATTTTTCCATAACAATATTATAGGGAAATGGGGCCAACAGGAACTAAAATGGACAAACAATTCATCAAATGGTATGCTCCTCTCTCTGAGTGTCATAAAGTTATAAATAAGCCATAACCTGACATTTGTAAGGTCAAATTTACAGAAGCTAATAGAACCACATCAGCTTCATGGATGGAAAGCTGGAGTTCATTAATGCAAAAGAGGCCTAAGTGACAAACAATCAGACTCTGACTGAGCAGGTCAGCCAGAACTTCTCCTTGGTGAAGGGCTGGAGACACCAGACATGTTCCATTCATTTTTTTGTGTGTTGAAAGCAGCAAGATGTTTGGGAAATCAAGATATCCAAACTATGAAAATATTATTAATCTTGGAATTAATCTTGGCTTTTCTCAGTGCCTGCTTGTGGAAGGAGAGAGAGCTCTCTCTCACTTCCTCTTCTTATAAGGGTACTAATCCCATCATGAGGGCCCCACCCTCATAACCTCATCTAAACCTGATCACCTCCCAAAGACCCCACTTCCAAATACTGTCATAGTGGGGATTAGGGCTTCAAAATATGAATTTTGGAGGACACAAACCTTGGATTCATAACACTAAAAAGCCACACTGGCAATCCTCTGGTCATCTCCAACCCAAATGACTGACCAGTCCACATCACAGGTGGTATGATTGATAAACAATAGAATGAAAAAAAAAAACCTGGGCATGGAGGAGAGAGAATAAATGTTCTCCCCAGGAGTGGAGTGAGGGACATAGTCCTACAGGAGCACTGAATATAAAACCACCTGACTCTGACGAGGGAAATCAGAGACTTCCCAAAAGAGCAGGCTTTTAAGCTAAGACTTACTGTAAATTTAACAAATAAGCATAAATGGTTACCAAGAAGATTAGAGAAGGAAAACATTGTCAGCATAAGGAAGAATAGGCACAAAACTACACAAGTGGAAAAAAATATGGAGTGTCCAAGAATATGCCATGGCTAGACAAGGCTCTGTTTGCAGAGTGAGATCCCAAGAGATGAACCAACTGTGAGGCAGGGGTCAGAGCGTGAATGAGTTTGTAAAGTGAGTCAAGAATCTGGACTTAATCTTACAAGTAGTTTTCAAAAACTGTACCAAGAATTCCTGGAGTTCCATAGAGGTTTTTGAGGTCCTCCAAACACTTTATTCATTCAAGTAGCATTTAAATTGCATTTTTAAACACTTTTTAAAATCTGTAACCAAAAATTACATTAAAAAATATTATCTACCACAATTTAACCCCCCAAGGACCATCAGTATAATAACTACAATCAACTTACCTCATTATAGGGTATAGATTTGACTCTTTCTGTGCAATTATTATAACTTCTGATGAAAAAAATCATTGATTAGGAAATTTGCAAGTGCTGTACTGATCATCTTTAAAATATTCTATCCTAAGCATATCTACTCAGTTAATATTAAGAAATGCTAAGATGTGTTAAAGCTGCTTTTAGAACTTATATGTCTTTATTTTGTACACATTTTATATTTACAAATGCTACATTTTTTATGTTTTGTGAAGTAAAATAGTTACCCGTAAAACTAGATATGCAGTTCTGCCTAAAACTAGGAAATATAAAATAATTGAAGAGCTATCTGGTATGTTGGCTCATTTCAAGAAGAAATGACAAATCAACTTTGCTATCACCTGATCGTTTAACTGGTGTTGATCATGGTGACGATACAAAACAAAATCAATTTACTCTCGTTTCACACAAAATTACTCGCAGGCAAAAATACTATGATCCTATTTATTTGTTCTTGAGGTTTATCTTTAGTTGTAATTAAATATCCTAAACTCCACCATGTTTTATGCAGTGAATTTTCCACAAGAGTTTCCATGATTCATGCTAAGTAATAATATCATTTTGTAAACAACAGAGTGTGAATGAAAATAAAGCCTTAAACTTCTGTCTGCAAGAAATGAATATTATTTTAAAAAACATGATTTAGGTTTAAATTTTTTGATATTCAAATATTTGAGTATGTCATGTATTGGAAAACCTACATTATCAGGAAGGAGCTTATTAAACTTTCTGCTGCTTACACTCCAAAAATGTCATATGAGTCAGCTACTAGAAAATGCAATCTGCTAATTCAGTCAAGACAAAAGCATCCATTGTTTTTGCTTTTTGTGATATTTTCACATGGGCTTATTATTTTGTGGCATGCTTGATACATACTCAATTGTAGAGGAAACCATAATATGGGACTGTACTTGGAATTCCTCAGATCTATTGAAGATTAATGGTATTTTCATTGTTTAGATACCTCAATTTCCAAAGAACAAAATGACATATAGTGATATTTTAGTATAAAGTTTATATTTAGTATAAAGTTTATATTTAGTATAAAGTTTATATTTAGTATAAAGAAATCTGCCAGCAGATTCACTTCCTAGATGGCAGATGGCCACCTTGTAGCTGTGTGCTCACATGGCCTTTCCTCAGTGCGTGCATGTGGAGGGAGAGAGAGAGATTCCTTCCTCTTCTTAGAAGGGCACTAATCCTATATGAATTTCCTGCCTTTATAACCCAATCAAAACCTGATTATGTTACCAAACTCAAAAGCTAGTAATTGAGAGGCAAGTGTCAGTAGAAAGGAAAGATGCTTTAGAAAAGTCTGCAGTCTGGGGAGAAGGTGGACTCATGTCCCAAGACCAACTCTGAAGATTCTGCCAGCATAACAGTTTTTATAGGGAAAAAAGGAGCGAATCTCAGTGAATCATCAAAGCAGGAGGTTGAATTCTGCACCATTCTCCGTTATGTGCAGACTGGCTGACTCTCTCTTCATATGTTATCTTGTCTACATGATCTGCCTACAGGATTGCTAAGGGGGCTGTTGAGGGTAGAGAGCTAGTCATTCTTCAACTACTTAATTCTTCATTCTTACTTCTTTTAATCTAGGAAGAGAATCAACAGGTTAGGCAAGGCATGGTGTGCATTCAGGAGAGTTAGGTTAAACTGCCTAGTGATATCATTCCTGTAGCTAGGTTCTTTTAATTAGAGGGAAACAGAAATGGGCAAATAGGAAAGGGGCAAAAGGACTGCTTTCAATCACCTCCCAAAGGCCCCACCTCCAAATACCATCACACTGGAGATTAGGGCTTCAACATATAAATCTGGGGGGAACACAAACATTCAGTCTATAACCCCATAACACCATAAAACTTAGCATCCCTCTTGTTATCACCAATCCAACTCACTGCCCAGTCCATATCACGGCAATATGATGGGAAAACAGGATGAAAAAAAACGTTGTTTCCTAAATGTTCTCAAGTAGTCATTTTATTTTAATAGGTAATGATAATAATTAAGAAGCTGTTATCTTTCAAAACAGCCTTGGTCAATGTCACATAAGCTGTCCATTTTGTTAAAGCATGGTCTTTAATTTGCAGATCTTTCTATTATTTGTGATAATTGCAGTGATTTATAGGCTTTTATCACTGTTGTTGGTTGACTTGAGTTAGTGTTGATATTAATATTTCAAAGGAAACAAAAGCTAATCATCCTTGATTTTCTAAAACCAAAATACTCTTCCATTAGATAAAGAAGATTATTACCTGTAAGCCTAAATACTGAAACATCCTAACAATAAAATTGTTCTAAAATGATTTTTTTTTTAAATTGCAATGATAACAATGGAAAAATGATTTTCTGGGGGTATGGGGTAAAATTATGAAACTGCTGCATAAGCATATTGGGACTGAACAAATAAATAAATGGGTGGTGGATGGTAGGAATCAGATTTCTCACTGTTGGAGAGGCATTTGTATAAAAGCCAAGGGAATGTGCTAGAATGAACCATGTGGTAATGCATTAGAATCAGTGGCATCAATATGAACTCATGTTGAGTTTATTACAGATGTAGATAGATGGGAAGAGAAATAATGAGAGATATTTTTGTATATACCGTTCATAATTCTGTTCACTGAGGACCTTGAAGCAATCACACTCCTATGGTAACATGCACACCCAGTGCCCAGATCTTGGTTTCTAACCCTATCCTTCAATTAAACAAATCAGGACTCTTTGGAGAAATGACTGATGACTGATTCTAGAGCTGGGGCAGCAAATATCAAGATGATCCTGGAGCATCTTGACATGCCTGAAGGAAAGGAAGTGCTCAAAAAAAAAAAAAAAGAAAGCCATAAAGAACAGGGCATGTCAAGGGAACACAGGGCCAACCTGCAACCTGAAAATGCTCTCAATGGCCAAATATGAATAGAAGAGGGTCACCAAGTACCAGCAGAAATTATGGCAAAAAGACAGATGCAGCCTAAAGCATAAGCCAGCAGAGTGCTGACCTCCAAAGACAAAGATAAAATCGTGTAAGTTTCTTGAGAGATGAGAAAAGAACTAACAAAGGAAAATAACAGACCGCTCTCAGATTTCTCATCTGCAACAGTGAAAATCGGAAGACAGAGTCTGAGGAAATTGTCCTCGGAATTTTGTGCCTAGCCCAGCATTTATAAATATGTAAGGAAGAAGCAAATCCACCCTCAGATATTTCAGATTCCAGAAGCACAACACTCATCACAATTGACAATTGTTCTGTTTATTTATTTATTTTGGAGGGGCATGGGGGGCAAAGGGAGACATCAAAATATTCCACCTAAATGAAAAATCTCAAAAGGTAATAATAACATATATGAAACAAGAGTGGATAAAGGATTCTGTGCAACTTACATCAAAATAAATTTTGATAATGTGTTTACAAACTATAAAATCTTTGTCTGCTAAAAATAAAATTTTAAATTAATCTGAGAGATTCAGTTGCTGACTTCCACCAAAATGCAGAAGAAACATGAGCAGTTGAAAAATAAACAAAATTTACCACTATTCCTTTCAAGTTTCCAGATTAGTTAAATTACTTAAACCACAAGATTATAAACTGCTATGTACAAAGACCTATTAGCGTTCATAACTGCTTATCTTTGTGAATCAGTCATTTTTCTATTCTGTACAAACAAAAGTCCAAAGTAACTTCTTTTTAGGCTGAGACTGATACCAGCCTTCACTATCTATCATTCCTTGTTGTCAGTTTAATATTATAATATATATAAAATATATGAAAATTGTTAGCATTCTTTAAAACAGTCTCACTCTTCTCATGTACTTGCCTCATAATAAGTTCATATTACAGAGTTGAATGTATAGTTTATACTCCTAAAATAGTGCTTTTCTACTTATTTTATATGTATTTTTTTCAGGGATTTTCCTATTTAAAATATTGGAAAACTCTGGCTGTAGACAAATGATTTTGAGTAGGAAAGTCACATTAACAGGACTGTGCCGTTTAGAAAAAATAATTCTGTGGCAGGGTGGTGAATGGCTGGAAGAGAAGGAAAATACAAGACATAAAATATTATAAGCCATGCAGTATCCTAGCAAGTATTTTGATTCTCAGAGTTACACTTCGTTAAGCATTTACTGTGTACCTGGGATTGTGCCAGGTCCTTCACGCACATTATTCGTCTTCTCTTTTTTCTCACAACCAGCCAGGCAGGTGTTAGCACCTTCATTTTAGTGGCCTGGAGTGGGCAAGTGACATGTTCAATCCAGGCTCTTTGCCTGGTACGGCATAGAATTGTTCTCCAGCTATTTTATAGTGCTATGTATGACTTAAAAAAAAAAAAAAGATTGTAATTCTTTCAGATATGTTATTTACTGCATTTGACGCCTCCATAACACTTAATATAAGAAACTAGTGAGAAATTAATATATATTTGTGGATAGATAAATGAATAAACAATGATAATCAAATCTTGCAAAATTTCCATGGCATTTTGGTTATTTAGAACAATAAATATTAACTGATTAACGTACTTACTTTCCTAATATATATATTTTTTCTTTTTGCTGTTGCTGTTTGAAATGAGTCCAATTATGTTGCAAAATCCACAATCAAGATTTCAGTAGACTTGTCCTTCTCCATATATTCATATAGTAGTACTTTCTTCTTAGTAAACTGAAACTTCAAAAACAAGTTTTGGATTGAAAATTTATCTTTGTTTGAAGATAGTAAAAGTGAAAAAAGAAAAAAAAAAACCCACACATTTGAATGCAGGAAGCCTTTAAGCAATCCTTCTCCTCTATGCTCTCCCATCCCCCATTCTTCCTGTGAAGTGTCAGAATAAACGTCCCTCTTTTGAACTAAATCACCCACTGTGCGTAGCTGGCGTCATAAGCACAGACATGTATACCTCATAACCTGAGCTCTCACACCTTATCAGAACATTCTCATCTGAAAGGCGAGGGTGTTGGAACCCAGGGTTTTTGTACGTGGTCCTATCATTTAGGGGTAAAGAGAAAAAAAAATGTATCTTCGGGAGGCTGGGGGATGGGCTGGTACAGGTTTGTTTGGGGTTCATTTTGCTTAAGCCTATTAAGTTCTAATTCATTCTGTGTTCTACCTGATGGTGAGCAAAGCAGCTGAACTCTGTATTTCTTTGTAAGGCTGACATTTCCTTCGCACAATTAAAAATTAAACCTTTTATTAGTCCAGGGAGGCTGAGGTGGAAAACAATAGAAGCTCAGGGAGAGTAATTATTTCTGTTCCACTGTGTAGGATGTTTGAGCTTTTGATTAGTTGCACTCTACAGTACCTAACAGCTAACCAATCTTGCCATGATTAACAATACATGAGAAGTGTTTTTATCCTAACAGTGTACCACACACCCCTGAAACGTTGGCTTTATATGTTTCTCGGTGATTTCAATCTTGTTTTAAAAATACCTCTCATTTTCTGGGGTGTTTGAAAACGACCATACTATCAACAGCATGGAGTAGGAAGCAGCAGGCATGGCAAGAGGGGAATCACTGTAAAATGGATGCAAAAAGCTGTGGGTTGTACACCATTAAGCGTTCTCAGTGTGTTTCTAATGAGCTTATGATGGCCTTACCGAATTGCTGTTTCTACTCCAGCCCAGTAAATTACAGTATGCCCAAATTAAATCACAGGGACTCAGTAGAAGCCAGAATTCATCAGGGTTCACATTTGTAAGAATTAAAAAATCATACTTAATCATATTTAAGTATGTCCACTGTCTCCAGAGTTTTAGGCTCACTTTCTTCCCCCAGATGTTTGGGTGCTAGAGGGATACGTAGTTGGTTCACACTCAAGGCGCATTTTTATTCCATTTCCTACTTTATGCAAGTACAATTCTTACTTCACTTCTGATCATTCCAAACCACTTGCAGGGTGAATGCTGAGGTTGAATTCCAAGTCGATAATCTCTATGAAGCAGTAAGATTATAGTTATCACATTTGTAGACGTTAGTTACTAAATATGTGTCGCTTTCTCTCGGACCTTAAAGTGTTCTAAAAGCTGGGATTTGGTAAATTAATATTATTAGATAGCAATAATTTATGTGATTTAAAACTGTTCTTTAAAAGCCTTGAGGAAAAACTACATGTGTCATCTGCTGTGTGAATGAATGGCCTTGTTGTACAGATAAAAGAAGCCACGTCACCTAGATAGGCTTTCAAGAATAAAAAAATAAAATGCTACTAAGGTTTGACCTGGGAGAAATAAAATTTAAGGAAATTGAGAAAATCGCTACTTTTAAAAATTATTTCTCACAACTATTATGTCAGGAGATTAATACACCATCTGTTGTCTAAGGGTTAAAGAAACATTACAAACATTAACTAATTTGGTTTCACAGTCTTTCTTTTCTAAGTTTCATTGCTGCACAAACACTTGGTTTTGGCTATACAGGAAGAAAAAAAAATGCCCCGAAGAGTACTTAAGTGGAATTGACTCCTAGTTTCCATTTTCTAAAACCAGATGGCATAATCCCTGCCCATTAATGTATTAATTGGTTATCATGTTACTGGAGGAGGGTCAAATTAGGCTATTTAATTTATTGGGGGAAATAAAATTGCTCTTTCCTTCCCACAGAATCCAGCTTTCATCCCGGCCAGCCTCTCCCCATCTGGCTCAAACCACTCTCTGCTTCTCACAGAGAGCAGCTTAACAACAGGACTTTATACAGTTATAAATAAATAATCCAGGTTCTCGTTCCTAAAATGGAACGCAGTGCAGAGCTGGTGGAGAAGTTGGCATGCTGTATCCTGCATATGTGAAGCATCATCTTTGATTAGCACAGACAGGAGATCGGAAAGCCATGAAACACTTTTGAAACCTTGATAGGAAGTGACTCTCTCTGGATGCAGATTTATTGATACTGACAACATTGTTTTTTTCTCAAATTTTAAAAAAGTGAAAGTACCTTGTACATGGAAAAATACAGAAACCAAATGAATAATGAAAAAACAACAGCTCAGTAGAACTGAGTGTCCCAGCTCCTGAAAGAACCAGGTTGTGGGGAGAAAAGGAGAGAGAAAGAGAAAAAAAGGAAGGGGGGAAGCATAGGGAGGAAGAATGGAAAGGTTAAATACAAAATGCTTTCAGTGGAGGGAGTTTTTAAAAAATAAATATCTTATATAATTTTCAAATGTTTGCAAAAACCCGGTCCTTGGGTTCATCTATTTCTTTAAATGGAAAGCCTACGATTTTCAGCAACATTAGCCTGAAACCTGCAATCTTTGGGGAAATACCATCTCACAATGACTCTACGTACCTATACTGGCCAAGGAAAGAGAGTGACGTAAAAGTGAATCCCCTCCCCCCAAAAGAAAGAAAGTAAAAAAAAAGAGAAAAAAAGGCCCTAAAACATAGCAATATTTACGAATGTCGAAGTTTCTTGATTTTTGTTGTTGTTAAGAAAAAAAGAGAGTGTTTATCAAACCCTCCCAAATTTATTTGTGGTTAAGTCAAAAATAGAGTCAATGAACGGCAGAATTACAAGAAAATCCCAGTTCTGTTATTCAGTCTTCCTCGACATCATCAAACCCTCTCTTTCCTGACACCACAGGGAGAGCTGGAAATCGCTCTCCACTTTAGAAGTGACAACGTTTAGTCCAGGTTCAGGAGGCTGTCCTGTCCCTTCCAGAGCTGTATCTCCAGAGGAGGACATTCACCTCTGGGGCTGAAAGGGCTCTTCTAGACCCTGCTCGCCAGCTCCAGGCTCCTGGAACAGGCTTTCTAGGCCAAAGACAAGATTTTCCTTCATCCTTTATGACTGTTCTGTCACAGTAAACACACTCTGAACAAGCAGACCTTCTACTACATCCTTCCACTGGGATAAAAACCCCAAGTTAACTTTTTCCTAGTCAGGACAGTGCACAAGAGTTGGTCCTTGAAGGAGCCCAGTGCTGGCTTAGAACCACCATGTTTACCACAACAAAGAAAACCACAGTCTGGGTGGAGGGGAGGGTCAAGGGCCACTCAGGTGCTATGGAAAGGATGGTACCTCTGGTGGGGATCTTTGATCCAAGTATGGCCATGACCATCTGCATAGTATAATCCTTAAGGGACAAAGGTGGAAAAGGTGGAAAAGATGGATATGAAAAATATGAGAGACACAGGCTACTTCCTCCTTCCCTCCCTCAACATATGTGAAATCTCCTTTGGAATTTCATGGGTGGAGATTGAGTTCCCTGCACATGGTGGGTGCTCTGTAATTGTAGGTCATTGTTTCCATGACCTGCCACAGGATGTGGGGTTGTACCGGGAGCGGGTATACCGTTTTTAAACCCTTCAGGTGATCAAAAATATTATTATTCATCCGGATGTTGAAAAAATATTGGAATGGCAAGAGAATAACAGTGTAGAAGACAAGCAGTATCTTTTAAAAAGTGAAAAATAATGCAATGAAAAGAGCTTAGCAGTTGCCACCAAAGAAATACATTAAGAAGTGATATGAGATTTTAGAAGCTATAATATTTGTTAAATGAATCTTTCTTTGACATAATCATGATATAACCTCTATTATAGGATTCAGAGGAGTTATTTGGTCTGAAGGAGCACCTATGTGAGGTAGAGACTGTTGGTCCAGGAAACTGTTATCCAGACATGAAAGAATAAACAAGCCGGTGGACACACAGCAAGAGAGGACCATGGCAGCCTGCCCTCATCACTCACTGCATCTTGATTGGACCCTGAGTTCACTGCCAAGGTTAACATTATTCTTGTTAGACCCTGAGCCAAGAATCAAAGAGCCAGCCATGCCTTCACTCTTGGGTTCTACAATATTTGATTCTATCTAAACCCCTTAAGACAAAGAGAAAACATTCACTGGGGACACAACTTAGAGGATGCAGGAAGATGCGGGCACAGATGGATGGATAACATAGTGATGACAGGGGCTAAGACTAGATTTTTTTAACGGGACACCAAAAGATCCCATGTGCGTGTCCACCTCATCCTTTAACTTCCCACAACCTATGTACAGTATAATGGAATCAGATCTGGCTTTGAGGGATCTGAAGGAAATGACTTTGTTCTCTGAGTTCAGTTCTCTCATCTATAAAACCTGGGAAAATACCTGCCTCGTACGGATATTTGAAGAATTGAATAAAATAAAGGTATGCAAATATGCTATTGCTTTGCCTAAGTTTAGTGGGGTGGCTGGTAGATACCATTTACTCGTCTTTCTCACCCTGAAGTAGAGCCCTTATTTAGGAAAAGAAGAAGAAAACTTCCTATCTCTTCAGAACAAGGCTCTGGCGCTTCTCAGAAAATGAATTTGGTAAATGTGATTTTTTTTTTAAAAAAAAACTTACTGGATACCGATATCAATTTATAACAGTTAAGAAAGGCTCAGCATCACTTGGGGCAGTTTAATACTCAATGTCAAAGACAACATGAGTTTGGAACTTTAAAGAAGAGAAACTGTTGGTACATAATTTAATCTAGTTCTCAAGTGCTTACATTTTAATTTGGACTGTTTAAACACCACTTATGAGACTATAGGGACTTTAAACCACATCACAAATCACAGAATGAAGCACTTTATTTTTCAGGCAACTTTATTAAAGTGAGGCGGTTGAATGACAAGTGAGTGGAGTAATCATGAAAACATTTTTTGTGATTAAGATGGATGACAGTACACCTGCTTAAACAGTACTGTTGGATGGGCAGGTTATCCTTCTTAGAAAGATTTCATCTCTGGAATGTTCCTCCCTCTTCAGATAAGACTCTGGTTTCTGATTCAGGTAAAGCATGTTTTGTTTTAGGTGTGTTTTGGTGCTTGAAAACAAAAGTTTAGACATATCACAAGAAATGTCTAAGATAACTGCTCACTCAGATAACTTCTTAAAGGAGGAAACAAGCAAATATGCAAAGGTCAATTTTCTGTCTGTTTAGAAGTATCTCAGAGAGAGGACCAAGTTCAATTAATTTCAATTGAGTGATTGTGTGTAATGCCATTTATGTAAAAACAGAGATACAAAAGTTTTAAATTCTGAACACACATATATATACATAAATTATAAGAAGTAAAGATTATGAAAGGCATATATCAAACCCTGGTACCTTTGGAAAGCACTGGAATTTTGGTGTTGGGAAAAGGAGAAGGACTACAGGGAAATAATGGCTGGACTCAACTGTGATGAGATAAGTTTTCTATTTGAAAGCTGGGAATCACTAAAATTGCTTTTGCTGAATTCTAGCTGTGAAACAAACAAGCTAAAAAATTCAAATATTCTGGCAGGGGAGTTAAGAAGATTTCATTTTAGAAATCAAAATTATACATGAAACTGGAAAAATCAGATTCAGTTTTGCACTGTGTGCCTACTATTTAGTTAGAATGAGATTGCTTATATTATTGTAAAATATGAATAGTCTGATAAGCTAATAGTTTTTGACGGAAAAGAGTATCGGTAGAGTAGAATTTGCAAAATACTAATGGGTTTGTAACAAAGCTTGCTTTTCTAATCTGTAGTAAACTAAGAACAATATAGGCAATGCAGTGAGTTTTTCATAAATTTATTTTTTAAAGGATATTCTTTATTCTCAGAATATTTTCATCCTATTTGTGTTACAAAAGCTTTCTTTTATAAATGGATGGCACTAGAAGATAGTAATCTATTTTGTTTCCTAATATCCTTGCTTGGTAAAATAGAAATTGAGCAAACTTTTATTAGTGCCTTTATTAGATGTTTATGAACTTAGAATTGGTCTTGGTGGATTGAAAGTTTATCATTATGAAATGTCTCTCTTCATCTCAGCAATGATTCTAGCCTAAGCGTCCACTTTTTATGCTTAGTATAGCTATGTTAGTTCACTTATAGTGTTAGCCTACTATATATTTTCCCATTCTTTGTCCTTCAACTTTTCTGTTTTCTTGTCTTTAAGGTGTGTCTCTAGTAACAGTATACATTTAAACTTGTTTCTGTATAACCTCTATGACAGTATCTATCTTTTAATTAGAGTATTTATTTATTTATTTAATTTTTTTAACATCTTTATTGGAGTATAATTACTTTACAATGTGTGTTAGTTTCTGCTTTATATCAGAGTGAATCAGCTATACATATACATATATCCCCATATCTCCTCCCTCTTGCGTCTCCCTCCCACCCTCCCTCTAGGTGGTCACAAAGCACCGAGCTGATCTCCCTGTGCTATGCGGCTGCTTCCCATTAGCTATCTACCTTACGTTTGGTAGTGTATATATGTCCATGCCACTCTCACTTCGTCCCAGCTTACCCTTCCCCCTCCCCTTTACACTTGATATATTTACTGAAGTATTTGTGCTAAATCTACATCACCCTACTTGGTTTCTAGTTTTCCAACTCTTCTCGGTTCTCTTTTACCCTCTTCTGTGCCTTCTTTTAGAAAAACATCAGGAACGTTTTGTTCAGTTTTTTTCCTTATTAACTGTTGGTTTTACATTCTTTTATTTTTTACTTTAGTCATTACCATAGAGAACAGAACATTTATTCTCGACTTATTAAGGATGACTATAAATTAGTACTTGTATAACCTCTCAGATAATGAAAGATCTTGGAATATTTTAAATTCTTTTACCTTCTCACAGCTTTTCTGCTATCGTTTTCACATAATTTATTTCATCTGTAAACTTTGGTTTGGCTTCTCCTCAAGACAGATCCTGGGACAACAATTAGAGTTCAGAGAGTTTATGTGGAAAGTGATCGAGTGGAAAGGGAGAAAAGTCATAAAGTATCTTAATGATCAGGTCATAGTTTGGGGGCTTAAATGTGTGAGGGGCTGTACTGGGTTGACTGGTAGCCCCCCAAAAGATATGTCTATGTCCTTACCCCAGGAATTGGTGCATGTGACCTCATTTGGAAAAAAACTCTTTGCAGATGTAACTAATATAAAGATGTGGAAATGAGGAAATCATTCTAGAATAGGGCAGACCTTAAATCCAATGACAAGTCCTTTAAGAAACAGAAGAGAAGACACACAATGCGGAGGAGAATGCTCTGTGAATACGGAGGTAGAGGCTAGAATTATGCAGCCACAAGCCAAGGAACACCTGAAGAGACCTGAAGCTGGAAGAAGCAGAGTAGGGTTCTCCTCTGGAGTATTCACAGGAAGCGTGGCCATGCCAGCACCTTGATTTAGAATGTCTAGTTTCCAGAACTGTAAGAGATTAAATTTCTGTTATTTTAAGCCACCAAGTTCATAGTAATTTGTTACAGTAGCCCTAGGAAACTAACACTTATACTGAGAAATGGAGTCCTGCTGTAACAAAAACCTAAAAATGTGGAAACGTCTGTAAAATTGGGCAAAGGACATAGCATGGAAGAAGCTTAAGAAGTATGATAGAAAAAGCCTAGATTGCCTTGAAAAGAATGTTGGCAGAACTAGGCATGAGCATTAAGGCATTTCTGGTAAAAGCTCAGAAGGAAATGAAGAGCATGTTTCCTAAAGGGAAACTAAACTAAGGGAAAACTAAAGGGAAGGTAGTCCATGTTATATAGCAGTAGAAAACTTGGCTGAATTATATTGTCGGAAACAATATAATTGGAAAGTAGTCTGGAAAATAGAACTTATCAGTGATGAAACTGGGTATTTAGCGGAACAGATTTCCAATCATAGTGTTGAGGGTGTGGCCTGGTTTCTTCTTGCAGCTTATGGTAGAATATGAGAGGAAACAGATAAATTGCCAAGCAAAATGGAACCAGCACTTGATGATTTTGGAGGTTCTTGGTCTATTCAGACTACAAAGGATGCTAAAATTAAGTAATGCATGGTTGAGAAAGTGTGCCCTAGAAGGAAGGTCAAGGGTGTGACTGGACCGTATGGCTGAAGACATGAGGCAGGTGACAACCATCTCAGCAGAAACCAAGGATAGATGGAGTCTTCCAGGAAAGATCTAAGGAGGACCTTGTCCTTGTCAATGTGGTAGACCCCCGTGACAGAAATGGGGGATCTATAAGGTGTTTGAGAATGTTATAATAGCAGAAACACTGTCAACTTGGGGTGAAAGGGGCAAAAGCAAGACAAAAAGAAAGCACTGTCAGATTTCCAAATCTCCTCAGGTGGGAAATGGGCTGATTGAGCCACTCACCTGAAAACATATGCTACCCTTCAAGAAAAAGGAAGAATAACTCTGAGGACAAAGGCCAGCAGAGCCACTGTGGGCCCAGAGGGTGAAGCCTAGAGCCACAGAGAATTATTCTCAGATTTCAGGTTAATGGAATTTTTCTGATGGGTTTCTAACTTGCTTGGACCTGGTGATTCCTTTGTTCCTTCCAATTTCTCCCTTTCAGAATGGGAATGTCTATGCCTCTCCTACCACTTTATTGTGGAAGTAGAAGTTATCCAATTTTATGGGCTCACAAATGGAGAGGAATTTTCCCTCAGGATGAATCATATCTCAGAGTGTCACCCATATCTGATATAGATGATTTAGATGAGGAGATTTAGGACTGTTTGAGCTGATGATATTTAGATCAGATTTTAGGCTCCGAGTTGATGTGCAATGGGTTGTAGTCCTTCTCACGTTTCTTTTTTTATATATTTGCATTTTTTAAATTTTTAATTGAAATATAGTTGATTTACAATGTTTCAGTAGTACAGCAAAGTGATTGAGCTATATGTAAATATATCCACATATATATTCTTTTTCAGATTTTTTTCCATTATAGGTTATTACAAGATGTTAAATATAGTTCCCTGTGCTCTACGGTAGGTCCTTGTTGTTTATCTATTTCTTCTTGCATTTCTGTGATTCCATCAGGGGTCATTTTCCTTCTGAAAGAGCGTTTCATATATTTTAATATTGCTCAAAATGGCAAAAAATTCTTTCAGTATTTGTTTGGGCGAAGGTATGTTTACTTCATCTTTTTTTTTTAAACAATATCTTGGCTGAGCAAAGGTTGGCAGTTATTTTTGTTAGCCACTTTCAAGATGACATTTTATTTTCCCCTGACTTTCATCCTTTGTTTGAAATGTTAGCTAACAGTCTTATTTTTGTTCCAGTATTATTGTTGTTACTTTTCTCTAGATATTTTTAAATTCTTTGTGTTTGGTTTTCAGCATTTTATAAACGCCTAGGTATGTTTTCTCTTTATTCTGCATGAGTTTCATAGTACTTCTTGAATCTGTAGCTCGGTATCTTTCTTCAGTTTTGTAAAGTTTTCAGCAAGTGTTTCTTCAAGTATTACTTATATTCCATTCTTTCTCCTCTCAAGGTGGAATTCCAATGATATGTTCATTAGATTTTGCCTCTGTATCTTATGTGATTTTGATTCTTTTTTCTATACTTCCCATCTTTCTATGTTCTTGTATCTGGATATTTTCTACTCACCTATATGCCAGTTCCTAAATCCTGCACCTATTCTGCTGTTTAAATCATTTATTACATTTTAAATGTCAATTAGTGTAGTTTTCAGTACCAAAGCATGCATTTCTTTTATTACTAATTCTAATTTTTTGGTAAAATTCAGATAACCAGATGCAGAATTTTATCAGAGAAACGTAGTCTATAAAACTATTATGTTCTACTCTGTTTCTGCTATCTTCAGTACTTGGATCATATGGTGATCTGTTTCTGCTGTTCATTTTTTCTCTTTATTTCCAGTCATTTGGTCCTGACATTGTGTGAAGCTCTGGATTTTCCTTCAGAGAGGGTTTGCTTTACTTCTGACAAGCAGTTAGTATAAACACTGATCTCCTTAATCCAGTCAAGGTTTTTAGTCTGCATGAGAGCTGCTGTAGACCCTCTGCTTCTATTCCTAAGGTGTAGCCTTTCATACGGTTTGACAGGAATCCTGGGGTCTTTTCCTACTTAGTGAGCCTTTTTCTTTTCTCTTCCTCTGACTACTGAGACTGTTGAAAATTCTGCTGAAATTTCTAAACTGAAGCTTTCTGCTTGTCTTTTCAGCTTCTCACTTGATGCAGTTTAGGAATTAGAAACTACCAAAAGGGGACAAGAAGCAGAGAATGTAGGGCTTGCTTCAAAGCATTTCTCCTTTCTCTGAAATCTTGGCCCTTTAAAACCTGGTTGTATACAATTGTTCTTCTCCTACTCACAAAACAGCTATTTGTTTGTTTGTGTTTATCCAGTTTTTTTGGTTTGTTTTTGTTTTTTTGCGGTACCCGGGCCTCTCACTGTTGTGGTCTCCCCCATTGTGGAGCACATCTCCGGACGCACAGGCTCAGCAGCCATGGCTCATGGGCCCAGCCGCTCCGTGGCATGTGGTATCTTCCCGGACCAGGGCACGAACCCACGTCCCCTGCATCGGCAGGCGGACTCTCAACCACTGCGCCACCAGGGAAGCCCTATCCAGTTTTTATTTAGGTATTTTTGGCGGGATCTTTGGTCTAAAACAAGTGACACTCTTAGAGCCAGAAGCCAGATTATTGTTTTAAGGTAGAAATACCAATTTATTATTTGGTTGCAGTAAATAATACAGCAGTAAGTGTGGGCACACTTTTTACTGAGAGTGTCAGAGGTTTTACTTCCCTGTAATTATTAATACTCTAGGTGTATATGCCAGACTTTTTATGAAGGTAGAAATAATACAGGAGTAAAAAGTCTGAAGACTCAACAGCTTATTATTATATAATCCACTTTTTTTTGTCTCCAAAAAACTCCACTAAAGCACCACAGGTAATTACCTCTTTTAATTAAATAATTATCTCAATTAAAGCGGAAGTTTTTCAACAAATATTAATTTCTTGTTACTGTGTGCTCAGAACTACTCTAAGCTCTGGGAGCTGATGGATGGGGAAGATGGCAGGGAGGAAAAAAACAAAGATAATATATACTGAATAATCCCTACTACCAGTGAGTTTATAATCAAGTTGGTCAGAAATGACTATTGAGTAGAAGAAATCAGTGAAAAAATATATGTGAATTACATCACACTGATTATCCGTGCAAAAGAATAATAATATAAAAATGAATCACAGGGCAAGAGCCACTATCTAATGAGGTGTTCGAGCTATTATTGTGATAAAGTTATTTGGTTATTTTGCAACCAAAATTTGTACTAAGATCTGTTAGCCTCATATATTTTATGATATCCTCAGGGGGAAAGTGCTCATTTATTCAACATGTCTATTCTTACAATACATCATAATCACCATTACAAGTCCCAGAACAAGAAACTGTACCCACATGTCCACACAGAGAATATTCTAGCTGAATAAGCCCTAGGAACAAATTCTCTTTTTATGAGGTTACAATTCTGAAGCAAAGAACAGATTAGGAGCACTTACTAATACATTTATTTGTATTTTGATGTAAATATGAAATAAAATGAGTTAGTTCATGACCATTTTCACACATACAAAAAACTGGTCATTTTCTTGTCGTTGTGTTGTTTTGTTGTTTTGGCCAAGGATATTAAATAACTCAATCATCCTAAGTCATTTTTAAGATCACACACTTCCATTTTCATATTTATTTATGATTTTACTCGGAAGCAAACCAGCAATAATAATATAGCAATGAAATGTTTTACTTTTAAATAACAGTAAGATTTAAATATAGATTTAAATGAGATTTAAATTAGAGATTTAAATATAAATGCTTTATAAAAAAGAACAGGTATTTTCATGATAGAGCCATTATTTTACATATAAGATCTCAGTTTATTCTGGAATATAACTAGGTAGAAAAGTATTGTAAACATTATTTATAAATGTCTGCATTGATACAGCATTATGCTAAGTGTTATAGCAAAAATAGTTAAGGGGGTAAATCTCTCTATATAGGAATATATATATATATATATATATATGCATATATGTGTGTGTGTAAGCATGCACATATTACAGAAAATATCACAATGCCTTAAGAACTATAATAAAATATATGGAGTGCTGCTTCAAAGTCTAGTTAATGCAGGTAACAACCTGTTATAAGATATAATGCGAGGAAAAAAATCTTTGATAGTAGCAGAAATAAAATAAAGCACTGAAGGTAAGCTTAACAAGTAATGGGCACCATCTATAAGAAGAAAATTTTAAAATGCTGAAAGACGCAAAAGAAGATTTCCATTTAAACAAATGCAAAGTTCTGCTATATTCTTGACTAGAAAAAAACAACAACGTAATGAGGTCAGTCCCCCAATGTTAATCTTATCAATTGGTTGGCAAAATATACATAATAATTCTAGAAAAATGACTAGGACTGCCTTTGTAAATTATTAAACCACATCATAAACCTAACTATCTAAAAACAGAATGGTACATGCTTATAACTAGATAGATCAGAGTAGAAAATCCATCTAAATCCATAAGGCATTTTTTTTTCATTTGATAAAGAGAGCATTTCAACTTAAGTAAGAAAATATGGATTACTAACTAAATTGGTAATTGGGACATTAGGTTAGCCATTTGGAAAAAATAAACAAATTTGGATTTCTACCTCAGGTACGATAAATTCCACATAGGTTCAAAAATTATAAATGAAAAATTAATCATAAAGAATTAGTGGAAAAAAGATTCTTTCATAATCTCAGAATCTTGAAGCCTTTTAAGTATGGCACAAAATCCCAGAAGTCTTATAATAATATATTGATAAGTTCAACTATATAATATTTCAACAATATAATATTTCTGCTTGAAGAAACAAACAACATCAAAAGACAACTGACAAATGGGAAAAATTTGCAACTCACAACACAAAGTTAATTTTCCTAATGTGTAAAACATGAATTTCCCTGTGTGTAAAACATTTCTTCTAATTAATGAGAAAATATTTTAAAACAGTATAAAATTTGCAAAGTACATGAAAAAGCAAATCGCAGAAAATGAAATACAAATATTTGACTTCTAAACGTGTGAAAAGACACTTGATCTAAGTTATAATAAAAGAAATATAAAACTAAAATTGGAAGAAGACATAGTTTTCACTTATATGTATTGGCAAATGTTAAACAATTTGGTAACAGAGGCACTTTCATATTTCGTGCTAGAAGTATAAATTAGTACAACTATAATATATGGAAGGCAATTTAGCACTAGTTAGAAAAAATTTTAAAAATCAGTGTTACCTTTGCTCTATTTATATTCCACTATTGGGAATATATCCTACACATGTAAAATGACCTATACTTAATATTATTCACTGAATTACCTTTTGATATTCCAAAAACTTTGAAAGAGACCTGTTTTTATCATTAAGGGAATGGTAAAGATTATTATGTCACATTTAAATAATAAAAGCATGTTAAAAAGAATTAGAACTATATATATATCTTAAGACATCAAAGATGTTTAAGATATATTTTCATAGGGAAAAAAATAAATAACTATGTTTTTGACAAACTACTTGTTATGAGGTGAATTTTGTCTCCCCAAATTCATATATAAAAATTTTAAACACAGTGCCTCAGCATGTGACTGTAGTTAGAGATAGGGCCTTTAAAGAGGTAATTAAAGTAAAATGAAGTCATATGGAGGGGCCCTAATCAAATATGACTGGTTCCTTATAAGAAGAAACTAGGACACAGACAACATATGAACAATGAGGGGTGACCATGCGAGGACACAGTGAGGAATGCAACCATCTGCAAGCCAAGGAGAAGGACCAAAGAAGAAACCAGAAAGAAGAAACCAAACCTCCCAACACCCTGGTCTTAGATTTTTACTTTCCACCAGGTCTGCAGTATTTTGTTATGGCAGCCCAAGCAGAGGAATACACTCCTATTTGTTTAAAAATAATATATATATGTACATATGTATTTGCTTGTAGATGTATAGAAAATCTCTTGAAGGATACTTAAAGTGGTTGCAGTGCTTTCTCTGGGAAAAAGAATTGTGTTGTCAATGCAAAGGTGAGAGAGAGACTTCTGGAAAGAGGAGTGTCCTTGGAACTAAAAGAAGAGTTTCAGTAGCAGCCCGGCCCATTTATTAGCATGGTACCTGGAGGAAAATCATTTAGTCCTATAGCACCTCAGCTAGACATCTGTAAAATAGGGTACCAGATGGCCACTAAATGACTTTCTAGTATCTGCAAATGAACATATGATTAATGTTAGATTATTTGAGAAGTTTTTAATCCGCTCTGGAAAAAAGTGACAACTAAGGAAATGTAAGTATATGAACATTCAGTATGTAACCAAAGGATTAGCATTGCATCCTAAAGACTAACGTTCAGAAGAAGCTGAAAATAACAACATGTTTTCATTCTGTCCTGACCAAGAAAAGAACTAAGAAGTAACCTTATTGATTATGGACAGATGGTGTAAAGTTAGCAAAACAAGAAGAGAGAAAGGAAATAGGAACCTCCTATTTTATTTCTGTCCTCCCTGTCAAAGAGAATAATCTTCAGACTGGAAAGAGTGAAAAATATCTCGGGTAGGGGGAATTGAAACTGAAAGATTAGTGAAGAGATTGTAAGAGAGTGCCCAGCTACTCAAAATGAATCCAATTTTCTGGACCCAGATGAATTGTTCAAAGGTACTGGAAGAACTTGTCCCAGAAAGCCCACTGCTACCACCAGTAGTCATTAAGGCAACAGTAGAGAAGAATAAATGTTATCCTGGTTTCAAAAAGTTTCACAAGGTACCTTCAGTAAACCATAGATGAGTCCTTTTTTTCCTTCCATTAATCACCAGGTTGGGTACACCGAAGGAAAAAATCGTGGTGGACCAGCCACAGAGTTGGTGGGTTACTTTTCTTTGTTCTTGAAGATTACCTTCCTCGAATCTCTCTTATGGCCCCCGGGGTGTTGTCAGGTATTCACTTACACACGTTTCCCTAGACAATGAGCTCCTCGGGGATGGATGATGCTCTATTTTAGAGTTTGAGCTTTTCATTCTACTCGTTTTTTGAAAGCTTAGGAGTAATATCAGCTGTAGACAGAGTACATGTGGGTTTCATGAAAGCATTTGACAAAATTCCTGTTAATGGATGTGTGGTCACAATGGAAAAAAGCTCTACAATTAGGATTTTGTAGCTTGTAAAATTGCATGACCCAAGGGGCATTGGTGAATGGAAATTAACCAGAGGGAGCTCTCTGTTTACTCACTATAAACTCTTACCTTCAGCCCAGCTTTGTTTGAAATTGTAGAAGTCATGGATATACTCAGAAAACTTACGAATCATAATATTTATTGAATTAGGGATGAAATAGTGGGGCCGGGGGGAAGTTCAGTCCCTGCCATCGGAGCATTTGCAGCCATACAGAAGCAACAGATAAATACATTTAAGTAAATTAGAGGAAATGTCAGTGGAAGCTCTAAACGTTCCCCATAGAATGAATTTAGTATTGGCAATCTGGTTGAAGGTATGCCTCCGAGGCTTGTCTTGAAGCTGCATTTGCACAGCAAGGACTGATTTTATTTAGCTATATATTTGGGGATGTTTGGAACGAGAGATATCATGGAAGATTATGGGAATGTACATTGATGGTGAAGCTTCTAGACAGTGCTGTGACAGAGAAAGTACGGAGAGCTGTGGGGTTACGTAGGAGAGTATCTAACCTCTTCTCTGTCTGTCAGGCATCTGATCTCATTTAGAGGAAGTGATGTCCTACCAGAACCATGAAGATAAGTAAGAGGAATGTGGGGAAAAAACAAGTGTTGCAGGGAGAAGGAATGGTACATGTCAAATTCCAGAGGCAGGACCATGAGATCTTAGAATATCTAGAAATGAGCTGTGACTAGAACACTGACTGAGAATGGGGGAGTCTTACATGATTCCTGCAGAGAACAGTCATAAAAGGTACAGTCTGTCTATTCTTTGAATAATGGAAGCAAACACAAGTTTTTAATGCTAAACTATAACATAATCTGTTTCATTTTTTGAAAAGACTCTTTGGGGTGGAGAACAGATTGGAGGGGCTATGTCTGGAGGTAGGGAGCCCACTTAGAAAGCTGTTACAGGAGCAGAAGATATTGGTGGCTTTCCTGTTGGGTATGGAGGAGTGGAAGGACCGTGAAATGTTAGCTTGGTAGCACGGCTAGAACTCTGGGGTTTGTTACATGTGTTGCATGGGTTAAAGGAAAAGGAAAAGACTCATATATAATTTTGATGTTTCCAGCATGGGCCCCTATATGGATGGTGATAATATCCATTGAACTAGGACCCAGGAGGAAAAGCAGATTTGGAGTTTGGAGGGTACAGGAGGATTTCAGTGTGGTGAGTGATAAGCAAGGGAGAGATGAAAATGAAGATAAGAATATGGGAATCAACAGTATATAGATCAATCATTGTTGATTATTATTATTATTAATTTTGTCATCCTGCCTTTAAGAACCTGGTGAATGCTATGGGGAAAATGAACTTATGTGCAGCAATGTTTATGAAATCCCTGAAGCCCCTCTTTGGATTCTAGATTAAGAACCCTCATTAAGGGAATACACAGAACCATGTAGAGAGTATGCAAAGATGGAGAATGGAAGAAGGCTTTTCATGGGAGCCTGAGGAGTAATGGGAATGAGCAGAGAATAATGAACTTACAAGACGACTAAGGAAGAGAAGTCAGGGGGTTAAGAGGAAAACAGGGAAGTGTGTCATGGAAACCAAGTAAAACTATTTCAAGTATGAAGAACGTGTTAACTGTAAAATATATCCAATGAACAAATGTGGGCATACAAATGCTAGAAGGATACAACAATCTAATAAGAAGAAATTTAATTTTATGAAATGGGAAATCCTAGGTCCAAATAGTCAACTGGAAAATCATTAAAAAGGAAAAAAATTTATTTAACTGAAATATGTGAGTGTCTTTAGGATCACTATGTATCAATCAAGCAACATTGTCTATAATCATGTCCATAGAATAGAAAGAATAAGTGATAGTTTCATTCTTAGGCCTGAGTAGCTTTGAATAATTTAAGATTTGCCTGTGTAAAGCAGTTAGATTAGAAATATTGGCATCTTGGAAAATATAAGTTGAACCAAAGAGTGCAGTTTATAAGGAGGATGACTCGGATTCAGCAATTCAGGCAAGAATTCCTAGCAATTAACTTTTGTCGAGAAAGGACTGCTCCCCAAACTCGCTGTATTCCTCAATGTGGAAGGAGTTCAAACAGAAGTTAGGTGATTGAGGGTCTGCAGTATGAAAGAGACTAATCGAACAGCAAAAAGAGATTGGGGCTGGATGACCTTTAAGTTTTATTCTAATGTTACTATTCTTTGATTTGAAGATTTCTACAGGAAATCTAAAATATAAGCTTTAGTAAATCTAGAGAAAACTATGTTTTCTCCCGGTCACTTCATTATTATATACACTAAATTATTATTATTGTAATATTTTCGTATTGTCTAGGTTTAGTCTTTCCTATACTGTAGTCATTTTACAATCCCAGCAAACTTTAAATAAGAAGTTATGGGGCTTCCCTGGTGGCGCAGTGGTTGAGAGGCCGCCTGCCGATGCAGGGCACGTGGGTTCGTGCCCTGGTCCGGGAAGATCCCACGTGCCGCGGAGCGGCTGGGCCCGTGAGCCATGGCCGCTGAGCCTGCGCGTCCGAAGCCTGTGCTCCGCAACGGGAGAGGCCACAACAGTGAGAGGCCCGCGTACAGCAAAAAAAAAAAAAAAAAAAGAAGTTACATTATGAGCATTCAAGTGTTGAAAAAAATGATTTTTTTAAAGTTTAACCACTTGGATGCTCTAAAATAACTGAAAGCTGCCAAAGCAAACGTTAATGATACAAAAAGGTAAATCATGGATATGTCGGACCGTTACTAAAACATAAAGTAACAGAAAGATGTTTATTAAAGTAATATTTAAAAAACCTTTTACTTCCAGAATTATATGATACAAGTGACTTTCATCAAACTTTCAATACTTTGATCTGATCATGGCTTTGACAATCTTAAGGAAAATGGGGACACAACTATTTTAACTAATAAAGAAAAAGGAAAGTTTCTATGAGAGCTTAGACAAATAATTCATTGAAAATAATAATAAAACCAAGAACTTTTTCCTGTACTTCAGACAATTTTATAACACCATGGAGAAAGGTAGCTTGAAAATGAAGAGGAACAACTTTCTAATCAAAAGAGAGAATTTGTAAAAAGCAATCTGTATTTTATGTGCAATGTTATTCATACCTGGTTGTAGGAAACCTCTTCCAGTCTCGTCTCTTTTTCCCAGTGGCTAGAGAAAGGAAGGCTGTACCTGTATTGGAACCTGTCTCAGCATTTCTACCCACAAGATTTTATTCCAGCCAGGTTTTAGTGCCTTGTGACTTTGCCAAGAAATACGGGAAAAAATATCCCTCAGATGACTGTTTCAATGCAGCGAGGAGAAGGCAAGGCTGTGTATTTTCTATGGCCCTGTGTAATTCAGATCCAGGATTACTCATTCCTCTTAAGTGAGGAGAAGCTTAAAAAATTCGTCCATTTTCCTCTTCTTCAGGCCTTAGTGTCCCCATCAGCCCAGCCAAGCAAAGAGTTCGTCTTGAAAGAAATCCTACAGCAGACGGCAAAGCCTGACCACAAAAGACCCGTTTGTGAAGCCATTATCACCAAGGCAGCTTGTGGTTAGATACCTTATGATTTGGACAAAATAGATTTATAGGAGTCACAGTTTTTCTAAACACATTTCTTACTTTGACCATATGAAAATTGGTATCCCATCTCCTATTAAAAATGTGTGTATGGAATATCTTCAAATAAACTCATTGATACGTAAGCAAGTGACTAAATACCATTAACCATAACATCATTATCACCAAGAAACATTACTGATGTTTTGTAAATAAAAAGCATTGTGCTACACCAGGCACACAGACTGTGATGTCTAGTAACACCACCACTGAAAGGGACCGGGGCTCCACAGATCAGTGGGTCATCCCAGGACTGGGACACAGGATATCTTTTGATGTCAGAAATTAAAGAAGTGCTTAAAAAAATGATGAGTGGGGCCTCCCTGGTGGCGCAGTGGTTGAGAGTCCGCCTGCCATTGCAGGGGACACGGGTTCGTGCCCCGGTCCGGGAGGATCCCACATGCCGTGCAACGGCTGGGCCCGTGGGCCATGGCCACTGGGCCTGCACGTCCAGAGCCTGTGCTCCGCAGTGGGAGAGGCTGCAGCAGTGAGAGGCCCGCGTACTGCAAAAAAAAAAAAAAAATGATGAGTGCGTATGAGAAGGACATAGGAACCAGATGGAAGGAGCTCCCACTGACTAAATCCAGCACAATTTGAGAACCGAAATAATTAAGAACACTAAAGAATTTTAAACCATTGGAAAAAAGAGAAATCTATCAGTTCATACCAATAATTAATAGGTAGATTATGGATGGATAGATGATAGATTGATGAATGGATGGATAGATAGATAGACAGATGATAGATAGATAGGCAGACAGACAAATAGATGATAGGAGGAAAAGTCAAATGATAAATGTGGAAGGAATGGTAGAGTTGGAAAATCATGCTTTTGCATCCATCATAGTAAAGATTGGATCAAGCAAGAATTATAAACAGATAGTCAATCTAGGAGAAACTTACAAAGGAGCATATTTAAAAGAAAAGATAGTTTATTCAAAAATGTTGATATCAAAAAAAGACAAAGAAAGACAGTAAAATGTTCAAGATTAACGAGAACTAAAGAGACAGGATAACTAAATGCAATAACTGATACTAAAGGGGATTCTGTAAGGAGGGAAAAACACACCATTCATCATGTTATTGGATCAACTGGCGAAACTGGAATACAAACAATAGATTATAAAGTGTTCTATCAAATTCATAACTCTACTGCGATGATGTAACAGAATATCTCTGTTCCTAGAAAACATGCATTGAAGTGTGTAAGGGTAAAAAGCCCTGATGTATGCAACTAATTTTCAAATGATTCAGAAAATAAAACACACATGCACATACAATATAAGCCAATGGAGTAAATTGTTAAGAATATTTTGAGTAAATTTGAATTTGAGTTAAAAGCCTGTGGGAATTTTTATGGCCCGAGGATGGACATTTACTTGGCCTCCATATTCATTCTCCCTTCCACACAACACCTCATTTCCCTTCCGAACAGTTACTTTTCCATCATGTTGTGGAGTCTGACTGGAATGGTCAGTGTCTTCCAGGAGGGAAGCTGCACCGCGACCTGCGATCTCTTTCTGGAATGTTCTTTCCTCTCACCACCATGGAATCAGCTACAAATTGTGCCTTAATTTAGGTAAATTAGATGCTCTTTCTGCAGACTTTGAACCTTAAGGAAATTATGCAAGGCTGTAAGAAAATAAATAAAACGAAAGCAGGTTGAATTTAGGGCTCTGCCTGTGCCAGTCCATTTCTTTTTTTTTAAATTGAAGTATAGTTGATTTACAATATTGTGCCAATCTCTGCTGTGCAGCAAAGTGACTCAGTTATACACATATAGACTTTTTTAAAAAAATATTCTTTTTCATTATGGTTTCTCACAGGATATTGAATATAGTTCCTTGTGCTCTACAGTAGGACCTTGTTGTTTATCCGTTCTATGTATAATAATTTGCATCTGCTAATCCTACACTCCCAGTCCTTCCCTCCTCCATCCCCCTTCCCCTTGGCAACCACAAGTCTGTTCTCTATGTCTGTGAGTCTGTTTCTGTTTTGTAGATAGGTTCATTTGTGCAGTCCATTTCTTGAGAACCTTCCTGTCCCCTCTGCTCCTGGCCATTCAGAGCTGCTTTGACCCCCTATGGCCACATGCTCTACACTCCTGCTTCCCATCACAGTCTTGCAGTAACTGTCTTCTGGTTCAAGTTAGTGAGATTTGGTTTTGTTATTTGCAATTAAAGAACACTACGCTGCAAAGTCAATCACACCACACATACACACACACACACACACACACACACACACACACAGAAACACATATACACATGGGACAGATTTGAATGGCTACTAAATGTAACCTTCCTAAAAGGCTTTTTTTTTTTTCCTTAAAGAGCTCCAATTGGCAGAACTGATGAAATGTGTGGAAAAGACTTTCTGATCAGTATTTGTTCTTCTCTTACTCCGTGTCATGCTAGCTTCCTCTCTGGACGATTAAAATGAATGAATGAATGAATGAATGAATGAATAGTAGGAGAGGCAACACTTTACCTCCAGCCATCTTAGGTTTTCAGCAGGGACTCTAACAAAAAGACAGATTAACAGGAGGAAAACAGTTTAATAACAGCTGCAGCTCACATCACATGGAAGAAACCGAATAAAAAAGAGTAACCCGACAAAAAACAGTAACTCAAAAAAGAGTAGCTTAAAATTCCAGCTTATATAGCATCTACAAGGAAGAATAATAAATTTGGAGAGAAATGATAGAACAAAGGAAAGCAATTTTAAGCTTCCAAGGGTTGCAAACTACGGGAAGGTAAGTACATGGGTGGGTGGTGGGGGACTAGGGAGAGAGGTTTGTTTGCAGATTCCTCAGTGCCGTCTCTGGCCGGACAACAGCCTCTCCCCAGAAAAAGAATGGATGGATAGAAGTATTTTATCATTGCCATTATCTCCAAAGGCATTTTAATGCCTATTTCGTGCAATAACTTAATTTGGGGGGTAACAAAAATAGAGTAGGAAATGTTGACTCACTGTGTAGCAAGTGGTAGGGATTTTAAGTTATCAATATTGTTCTTTACCTTAAGAACTTGCAAATTAATCACAATAATCATATCTATTAGTAATTTCTACTACTCCCCGTATATGATTTACATTAGGGCTTGACATAAATTATCCTATTTATTCCTTACAACTCTCCTTTAAGGTAGGGATTTTTATCTGCAATTTAAAGCCAATGAATGGAGGCTCATAAGGAATAACTAACATGCCAAGAGATTCCATAGCTGGTAAACTATGCAACGAGCCATATCCGTGCTTATCACCACATCAAAGAACTTCTTCCAGCTCATAATTTCACTTTTTAACATAAAAAGTCCCACTGCAATAGAAGAGACTAATAGAAATGCAGAATAACTTATACAAAGTTTGAAGCAGTAGTTTAACCTGAAACTCAGAGCATCAATTTCTGGTCAGTGAGAAGACTTTGTGGAGGAAAGATTAGAGTTCAGCTTTGAAAGAAATATAGTTTGGTGAAGAACTGGGCCAAAAAAGTCGGACGCAGATGCACATCTGTGATACAGTGAGTAGACCCATCTGCCTGCTGCTTATGCAATAGTAAGACTGAGACCATGAAAGGAGATGAGCAAAATCTTCTTGACCTTGATGGACAAGCCCGAGAGGTCACACATTATTCTCTGGGCAATGTATTCACTAGTTGCTCTGTAATGAGTAACATCTAAACCTCAGTGGCTTACAAAAGCAAACATTGACTCTCATGCTCACGTGGCTACTGGCAGGCTGTGTTTCTGCTAACCTTGATTGGGGCTGGTTGGGTCACACCGGACTCCAGGCTTCCAGCTCAGGTTCAGGTGTGCCTTACCTGTCAGCATTCTGGGGCTCAGCTGGAGGCACAGTGGTTACCAGGGGCATGATTTCCTCCTGATGGATCACAGGCTCTCAAGATCTCAAGGGGAGACACGTGATGCCTCTTAGGTTTTGGTGCAGAACTGGCTGGCACACTCTCATTCTGCCACATTCCACTGCTAAAGCAAGTCACACGGCCAAGGCTGTGGCAGGAGGTACTGCAGAGTTTCAGGGCAAAGAGGGAGGGAGTGATGAATAGGGAACAACCACTCAGGCTTCCACAGGCAATACACAGTATTGAAGAGTTTTGATACGATCATTAGAAAAAGTAATCAAAGAATACGATAGAGGTATTAGAGGGGTTAGAAGGAGAGACTAGAATCCAAAAGATCAGACAGGAAATTATTGTAAAATTGTGAAGGAGGTGATGAGATCCTTGACTAATGCAACCGCAGTGGGAAAAGAATGAAATTAAAAGAGAAAAAATATAGTGCCGTACCAAGGAAGAATTGACAGGACTGGGTGACAGCCTAGATAAGAGGAAAGAAAAAGTGAGCTCAACATGACTCCAAGGATCTGTAGACAGAAAGTTTAAAAGGGGGAAATAAAGTGCAGAACACAGAAGACAGACAACGAATTTGGCTTCTTGTTTTATAAGTCGTTCTGGTGCCATTTTTAAATGATCCGTCCAAAATCATAGAACTAAAGTAGGAAACAGGGAAGGTTTCCCTACTTCCTTCCCAGCAAAAACCCCAGGCTGTCCTGAAATGCCTTGCATTTGGCACGTGGCAATAATTAATTGTGTTTATACCAACTTTACCTCCAAATTTTTACACATGACATGAATAGGAAATGGTAAATATTCCTATGTGCACCTAGACCCTTTGTACACACACTTCCTCATCACAGCACTTATCACACTGTCTTCTAGTGGCCAATTTATCAGTTGCCTCTTACCTACTCCATTTCTTTCTTCATTTTGTACCCCCAGTGCCTCAGAGGAGGCTGGGATTTTAGAATTTAATTTTCCAGCTCTACCATAGAGGAAAGCAAGGGATAAGGGGATTGTAATGGGTGCTGAGTGAACCAAACTGAGTATTTGCTACATTCAGTAGTAACCAATTATTATAAGAATGTAAAGGTCTCGATTTATTTTAATTAACTTATTTTCAATCCTTTGACTGACAAATATAGCAAAAATGGCTGGGCTTGCAAAAAATTCCAGAAATCGAAAATCAAAATATTTAATACTGAAAATGGAAAAAAAAAAATGTCAGCTCCAGAGATAGCACTGTAAATAATGAAACCAATTTTCAAAGACAGTGAAAGAAACATGCCTGCATGGGCTACCAGTCACCAGGAAGAAGGAAGAGAGATGGTGAGGAAGACGGGGAAGCAACAAGAAAGGCTAGGTTTATTTTTAGTGTATCTTTTCTACAGAAGGAAATGAGGACATTTTTTTTTAACAAGAGCCATTTTATCAGAGATTGGATTGTGTCTTTTCTAAAGTTATAGAACCTCTTGAGAAAAAATAGTGTTGGAAGTCACCAAGAAAGTACAATTCTCCGTGAAGATTTCTGAAATAAAATATGAAAAAGTAAAGATACATATATTAAAGTTTCTTTGAAGAATTCTCCAAGGAAAAACAATTTAAGTTACCATTACAGATAACATTAGTGCTTATGTACTGATCCAAGAATATCATCTTAAAGTGTTATCTTAAAAATTGAGCACAGGCGTACAAACGTATACGTTTTAAAAATATATCAGAATAGTTTTAGAATATGTTTAGATACTCTCTTATATTATCCAAACATTTTCTTTAGTTTGCATGCTTAAGCTAATCAAAAGTAAACCTATTTATTGTCATTAACATTCTTTAAAATTAGTAATTAATTTTTAATATTTTCCAAAGTATTTTTGCTAATGAATATTTTATAATTTTTCCTTAATCTGTACTGTATTTTTAACTGATAGAGGGGAGAAAATAGTTTGACATGTGCATCAAAAACAGAAAATAAGTAAGGCTCCTTCCTTATTTCTAGTATTTTCATCACCCTAAGGATATGCTCTAAGTAATCTCTATTGAAAATGCATATAAAATGCCCTCACAAGAAGCTATTTAATTACTATTAAATAGATACCTTTATACTATTTTAACTGAGTGAATAGTAAGCATGGCTACTTTTACGATGGACTCTCAATAGATGGAATCTCCTGCTCATTTCTATTGTTGGATGCATAGGAATGAGCAGTTGAAGGGTCTCCTGAAACAGTCTGAGGAGACAATTTTGTCTCTAAAACACTGAAATCTGAAGGCATCGCATTTTTTAAAAACCTTGATCCATTTTTAATAGCACCTGCCTTTCCGCCGTATGACCATAACGAAGTTTTCCATCACTGTTTGAAGATTGGAAAGTCCCAGTGGGACTTAGAACTTTTTCCCAGACTCTAGTTAACTAGTTGGCTGCTACCTGGTGACCAGGTGGTTTCTGCAGATTTTAGCAGCTTGGGTGAGCATCCAAGGATGGCAGAACTCAGGATAAAAACCACAAGCAATTCTGGTCCCCCAGCCATATCCACCTGACTCAAGATATTTCTTCAGTAACTCATAAAATCCTATTTATTAATTTTTTCTTCCATGTTTTATAAATACAGTTCATTTATTCAAGCATAAAAAATAACTCAAACCTCATCAAACTTAGAGCAAATATATAAAACATTAATGGTACGATACTCATGCTCTTTTATTTGATTTGTAAAGTTTAGGCCTGATTGGTTTAAACCAATCTATCAGGGTTTTCTGGGAAAAGTCCCAGAATTCATATAATCTTAATGATGTTTTTCTCCATGATTGATTAAAAATTATAAAGTCCTAAGTGACCAGGGTATGTTTCTTTCTTGGCTTTTAAAGCAACCCATCACTCATTTTAAAACTAGCTTGAATGGATTATTCCTTTTGAAGAAAAATCTACCTAATGGAACAAAACCTTTTCTTGAAAAGAATGGTAGAAACCTAAAGGCTAAGTGTCAGCCCAACCCTAATGCAAATCTCTCTACCTACTACCTGTGTGATCTTCAAAAGGGAAAACTTAACTGCTTGAAATTGTTTCCTTTTATTTGTAAAATCAAGATAATAACGCCATTTAAAACTTTGTTACTGAATTTAATGACATACCTAAAATATCTACCATACTGTAGGTTCTAAAAATACTGTTTTCTCTTTTTTTTTTCTCTTCTTATGAAAAAATATCATTCCAAATAACTAGGCTGTCCGTCTTCCCACGTGCTATCACTTTCTCACACGATCCCAGTAGAAATCTTCAGTCTAAGACTGAGTGAATAAATAACAAACTTGCTGTTTAATTGGACCACATTTATTTTTATGTCTAGGAAATTTATTTAAAAATAAATTGTATTGGGGCTTCCCTGGCGGCGCAGTGGTTGAGAGTCCGCCTGCCGATGCAGGGGACACGGGTTCGTGCCCCCGTGCGGGAAGATCCCACATGCCGCAGAGCGGCTGGGCCCGTGAGCCATGGCCGCTGAGCCTGCGCGTCCGGAGCCTGTGCTCCGCAACGGGAGAGGCCACAGCAGTGAGAGGCCCCGCGTACCGTAAATAAATAAATAAATTGTATTTATATTTCTATAAAAACATGCATAATTTAAATAATTCACCATGTTGAAAATAAAAATACTTTCTCTCTCAAGCTAATGCAAAACAGTGGTTCAGGTAGATCATCTTCCCTCAAGTCTTCCTAGAGTGAAACAGTAGATAAATATTTATGATACGGGAAAATTTCTTAAACCTCATATTTCAGTTTCCTTATCTGTAAAATGAAGAAGGTAAAATGATAAGGTAAAAGTAATACCTTATCTCATAAATGGTATGAGGATTAATTGAGATAATGAACATAAAGTGCTGGCACATTTGAAGTTGATTTGTTTCTTACTGTTGGCATCGTAATCATCATCATAATCTGACTGGTTAGAATCCAGACTCTTTTTGATTTAGAAAAAGTTATCAACCCTGTGCATCTCCAATTTTTTATCTCCAACATAGGAGGAATAATTGAACCCCAGACCTATACAGCACTTAACAGTACACAGCACGGAGTAAGCACTCGAAAATATTAGGTATATTATTGTAAACATTCCATACACATGGACTTATATCTACGTTTAAGTTTTCATGAACTGTTTTACTTTGAAAAAAGTTTTACATTGACTTGGGTTTGTCTTATTGTTAAATTTCTTCATGTTCTCTCAAACTCTTCCTCATCAGGTCTTCCTTTTAAAAGAGACTCCTCTTTGGGCTTCCCTGGGCGCAGTGGTTGAGAGTCCGCCTGCTGATGCAGGGGACATGGGTTCGTGTCCCGGTCCGGGAAGATCCCACATTGCCGCGGAGCGGCTGGGCCCGTGAGCCATGGCCGCTGAGCCTGCGCATCTGGAGCCTGTGCTCCGCAACGGGAGAGGCCACAGCACTGAGAGGCCCGCGTACCGCAAAAAAAAAAAAAAAAAAAGAGACTCCTCTTTTACTATTTTTGTGTCTCATTTGGAGGTTTTCCTATTCACCTGTTTTTGACTCTTCTCTCCCAACCTCCAATCTCCACATTCTTGAATGGTAACTATTCTACCCTGCTACAATCCTCCCACCCCAAACTCAGCCCCAGACACACACACTGAACCGTACAACAACATTTCTCTCTGACACTTTTCCCAAAGTGGTGTTGTTTTCATTGTAAAGTATTTGCAAGCAGTAATGAAAAGACATTAACTCTATTCCTAGGGATTTTCTAGGTTATCCTGTTTATTTCTTCTTTAGTGGGCTTTAGTAGTTTATGTCTTTCAAAGAATTTGTCCATTTCTTCTGTTATAGAATTCACTGGTATAAAGTTTTTCATATTATGCCATTGTTTTCCTTTTAATATCTCTAAAAACTGTAGGGGTGGTCCCTTTCTCATTCCTGATGTTTATAATCTAAACAAAAGGGAATGTCTCCTCTCTTTTGATTCCTTGATCAGTCTGGCTAGAAGTTTATCAATTTTATAGAGATTCTCAACCAAAATCTGATGTCTTTGGTGTTCTCTGCTGTTTTTCTGTTTTCTATTCCATTGGCAGTGGGTCTGATCTTTATTATGTCTTTATTCTACTTATTGTGATGAGTTTGCTTTTCTTTTTCTAGTTGTTTAAAGTGAAAGAAAGATTAAATGAATGTTTTGAGAATTTCACTTCTCTAATACAGTGATTTGATGTGATACATTTTCCCAAATATGTTGCTTTAAATTCATCCTGTGTTTTTATTTTGATTCAATTTAAAATAATTTTCACGTCTATTTTGTTTTTCTCCTTTAATGCATGTATTATGTGGAAATGTGTTACCTTGTGTCCACACATTTGGGAAATGTCCAGAGATATTCGTGCTATAATTGTGGATTTATCTATATATTTCTCACATGTCCATTTGTTCTCTTTTCTATATTTTTCATCTCTGTTATTCAGTACATATATGACAGCTTTTTCTTTACAATTCAATCTTCTTTAACCTTGGTAACATTCTTCGCTCTGAAATCCACTTTGTCTCATATTATTGTAGTCACTCCATTATTCTTTTGATTAATTTTAGCATGTTATATCATTGTGATGCTAATGCTTTTAACCTATTTGTGTCTCTATTATTAAGATGTGTTACTTGTAGGGAGCATAACATTGAGTCTTACTTTTTAAACTCTGATCTGACAACTCTGTCTTTTAATGGGAATATTTAGACTATTTGTAATTAGTGTGATTACTGGTATGGTTAATTTATTGTTTTACTTTACTTCACAGAAACATCTAGAATAATGTTAAACCAAATATCTAGGTACTATGGCCTAACCAGATTGACATGTAAAATTAACTATCACAGATTCTATTCTAACTTCTTTGTTGACGTCCTAACCATAACTCTTTGTTTTGTTATTGTAGTGCTTGCTTTAATAATCGTAATGTGTCTTTAACTTTTTGGCGGTCTACCTTCAAGAGATAGTACATCATTTCATTTATAGTACTACAACTTTACAATACCATGTTTCTATTACTCTCTTCCTAATCTTTGTGCTATTATGGTCGTATATTTTATTTTCACATATGTTATTGTGCCCATACATTATTATGATTTCTGTTTAAAAATCAATTACCTTTTAAAGATTTTTAAATACTAAGAAAATAATATTACAGAGTTACCATTTTTGATGCTCTTCATTCCTTTGTGTAGATTCTTATTTCCATCTGATATGATTTTCTCTCTGTCACAGGCCTTTCTTCAACATTCCTGTAATACCAGTCTTCCAGTGATGAATTCTTTCAGCTTTTGTACATCTGGAATACTTATTATTTCTCCTTCATTTCTGAAAGGTATTTTTTGCTGGGTTTAGGATTCCTTGTTGACAGGTTTTTTTCTTTTTCCCTTTTAGTACTTTAAAGTATTTTCTCCAGTGTATTCTAACCTGCATTGTTTCCAACAAGAAATTTGCTCTCATTCTTATCGTTGTCTTTCTGTATGGAATGTGCCTTTTTTTCTGCCTGCTTGTAAGATTTTCTCTTTATCATTACAGTTGACACTTGAACAACACGGGTTTGAACTGCATGGATCCACTTATATGCATTTTTTTCAATAAACATGTACTACAGTACTACTCAATTTGTGGTTGGTTGAATCCACTGATAGAGAACTGTGGATACAAAGGGCTGACTATAAAGTAATATGTGGATTTTCAGCTGCATGGAGGGTCAGTGCCCCTAACCCCATGTGGTTCAAGGACTGTATGTTTCTTCTGATGTATCTTGGTATAATTTTCTTCATATTTCTTGTGCTTAGCATTTTCTTCATCTTCTTTGATCAGTGGGTTTATAGTTTTCATCAAATTTGGAGTTTTGTCCATTGTTTCTTCAAATTTTTTTTGATCCCCCTCCAGTGGGGGCTCCAGTTACAAATATTGTATGTTAGGGTGTTTGAAAGCATCCCACAGATCACTGATGCTCTGTTCGTTTTTCTCAATTCTCTTTTCTCTCTGTTCTTCATTTTGGAATATCCTATTCTGTCTTAAATTTTATTAATTTTTTAAAGATTTATTTATTTATTTATTTGACTGCATTGGGTCTTCATTGCTGTGCACGGGCTTTCTCTAGTTGTGGCGAGCGGAGGCTACTCTTGGTTGCTGTGGCAGGGCTTCTCATTGTTGTGGCTTCTCTTGTTGTGGAGTCTGGGTTCTAGGTGCGTGGGCTTCAGTGGATGCAGTGCATGGGCTCACTAGTTTTGGCCTGCGGGCTCTAGAGTGCAGGCTCAGTAGTTGTGGTGCACGGGCATAGTTGCTCCTCAGTATGTGGGATATTCCCCAGGCTAGGGCTTGAACCCGTGTCCCTTGCATTGGCAGGCAGATTCTTAACCATTGTGCCACCAGGGAAGTCCTTTATTAATTTTTTATTCTGCAACACCTAATAGACCCTTAATTCTAACCAGTGTATTTCCATCTCACACATTGTAGTTTTCTCCTCTGGAAGTTTAATTTGTAGCTTTATAAAAATCTTCCATGTTTCTAATTAACTTTTGAACATATAGAATGCAGTTAATGTTGTCACCTGACAATTTTAACACCTGTGTCAGTCCTGAATCATTTCCGGTTGGTTGACTTTTCTCTTCATTGTGGGTTGTATTTTCCCACTTTTCTTCATGCCTGGTGATCTTTGAATGAATGACAAAACTTGTAAATTTTATCTTTCGGATGCTGGATATTTTGGGATACCTATAGGTATTCTTGAGCTTTGTTTTGGGGACACTGTTATTTGGAAACCATTTGATCCTATCAGGTCTTAATATTAAGATTTTTTAGGTGAGACCAAAACAGTCTCAGTTTGGGATTAATATTCCCTACCACTGAGGTAAGTCCTCCTGTGTGTCCTACTCAATGCCCTGTGAATCAGATTTCCTTGCTTTGCCTGGAAAATCATGTCTCCATTTTTTTAAACTTATTCACTTGCTCTTCTTTATATTTTACTTCATAGTTTTGAAAACTGAATTCATAACAAATCCAAACCTACTTGTATAGGGCCAGACTATCAACATAAATGGATGAAGGTCCCTAGGAGATCATCAGCTCATTAGAGTTTCTGGATTACAGTAAGAGAATGGACAAGAACCCCTTTCAGAATAGTCAGGTCAGAGCAGAACCATTTTATGCAGTAGAATAGTCCTATGTCAATGTTTTACTCATCATTTTTATTGTCTAAAGCTAATTCACTAGTAGATTCCTTAGAAAAGATTCATGAGAAAAATATTCCCCAGTGTCCTGGATATAAAATTCATAGGTCATATTTCCTGTTCTTATTTATCATAAGGTACTGCTGTCAAAAAAAAAAAATCAATAACAATCTGATTTCACTTTGTGTGTTTTTCCTGGATGCCCAGGAAAACTAGCATATGTTTTGGCATTACTCATTGTATTACTTACCTTTTCCTTAGCAGCTTTAAACAACAAATATTTATTATATGACAGTTTCTATGAGTCAGAAATCCAAATCCAGCTAGATGGAGTGCGTCTGACGCAGAAGCTTTTACAAGGCTGCAGTCAAGGTGTTGCTGGAGCTAGTCGTCTCAGTGCTGGACTAGGGGGATTCTGCTTCCCAGCCAGCTGGCCCCAGAAGACCCAATTCCTAGGTCATTCACATGGCTACTGGCAAGTCTCACTGGCTATTGGCTGGAGACATTAGTTATTTGCAGAAATAGGTCTCTGTATAAGATTATGCATAACATGGCAAGTTGCTTCCCACACAGAACGGGGCAGGGGAGAAGGGAAGAGAGAGAGAACAAGACAGAAGTCACATTTTTTATAATGGAATCTTGGGAGCTATATTCTATCAATTGAAGTGACTCACTAGATCCAGCCAACACTCAAGAGGGAAGAGGGGAACACACAGGAACATGAATGACAGGAGACGGAAACAATTGGGAGCCCTTTTAGAGGCTGCCTACCACAGCCATTGTGTTGGTTTTTCTAGAAAATATGGCAGGCTCTTTCAATAAATAGTTTCAAGCCATCTTTTACCTTGGAAAATTTCTTAAATTACAGTTTGTAGAATTTTAAGATTTTTGTTGTTATTGTTGTTCAATTGCTTGCTTTTCTTTCTTGGTTTCCTGTGATGGAAATGTATACTCTCATGGGAAGAAAATGGAAAATCATGAACAGAGATGGAGAAATAACTGCTCAGTGGTGAATAAGTAAAATTCATTCCCCCATTTGTTCTTGCAACTTCAAAAGGAGAGATTTAGTTATTACATGTGTAGGGTAAGATTGGTTTTATGTACTGGACTACACACAATATATGGAGATAGTTGCTTTAAAAGCAGATAGCTAGCATGTATCGACGCTCAGACTTCCAAGCAAGTCTTGTGCAAAATACCTTACTTTTTTTTTTGGCCATGCCGTGCAGCTTGTGGGATCTTAGTTCCCCCTGCACCAGGGATTGAACCCGCACCCTCGGCAGTGAAAGCGTGAAGTCCTAACCACTGGAAGGCCAGGGAATTCCCAAAATACCTTACTTTTTAAATGGCAATAAAATAATCTGAGCTGAAGGCAGTCATATTATATTCTTTAGTCATAAATTGGCACTGGATGATAAACAATGAGATACTTGTGATAACTAATAATGGCAAAAAAGAAGTTAAACTTCTACTTTCCCCATGAGTTCCAAACTTATATTAAACCTATGAGCAGAGTGAAAGTTCAGTTTTCCAAGTTCAGAAAAATTTAGTGGGAATATTTAGACATTTAAATAAAATAGCTTGAAATGGATATGAATATTCTTTTCCTATTTATTTTATCACCAGATCACTTTAATGCTAGAAGGCAAAAATTCAGTTTCTACCTTTTCTGTATGGCAAGGTAGATTCATACCCAAAGGCCACTGTACGACGCTAAAGAACAACTGCAATAAAGTTATAGAACTTGATTACCTTACATCCAGAAAATATAGCTCCTAGTACTCCCAACTTGGTGTTAGTCGTAGAAATTAATGGTTAGAAAGTCAAGTTGATTTTAGAATCTTCTGCCTGAGGAATGGTTACCCTAAGCACTAGATCCCAAGGCACAAATAATCTACTTCAATTTTTTTAACTTTTCTTAACACAGTCATAACTTTCTTGGTCAGGCATGAAGCCCTATTAGAGATCAAGTACAATGGTACTAAATTAAATTATGTTCGCTTTATTTTTAAATGACCATATTATAGAGCCTACACAGGTATTTTTTTCCTTATCCTTCTATTTCTTTAACTACATATAAGGAGAATGCATATCCTTAGCCTATTAATGTGAAGCTTAAGGGGAACAAAAAGATACAGGGTGTGTGTATTTTACTTTCAATTTAGTCATTGTAGATAGGAAGTGGTGAATGCAAGTGTGCTCCGTACAGAATATATATTGATTTCTGAGTCGTCTTATGGCTGCACCTCCCCATTTTTGCTTATTATTTTCTCCCTTTTTCTCTGTTAGAGGGTACTCAAGCTCCTTCCCCTTAGTGGCTAGACCAAAAGTAACACCAGTGTGAAATCAGAGCCTCCCTCCACCTGCAACTCTATCAATGGCCTTCTAATTAAAAAAAAAAAAAATTTACGTGGATTTGACATTTTAAGTTTTCAGATTCTCCTTTGACACAAATTGAAGCCTCAGTTCATTGACATGGTTAGAAAACAAGTGTTTGATTTATATTAGTTTCTGGAAAATGTTTAATCATTAGGTTTTTAGCTTTAGAGCTCTGATAAATATAATAATTACATCTGATATTTTTGGTGGACATTAAAAAATATTTCTTGCAGTTAAGCAATATTAAACAAGTCATTTGTGCTATTTGGTATTTGACAACTAGTGTATTTACAGACAGTTTCAAACTCACACTATTTTTGGGGGTATAGAACTTAATTTCTCTCTGCCAGCAAATCCTATCTGACTTTATATTCATGGTTTTATACAGTGCTTTCTATTTTTTTTAACTGGAGTTTGTCCACATATAACAAAACTATATAAATTCACAAATTTCTTCCTGGATCTATTGTAAGGCTCTGATAAAAATGGAACTCTTCGGACTTCCCTGGTGGCACAGTGGTTAAGAATCCATCTGTCAATGCAGGGGACATGGGTTCGAGCCCTGGTCCAGGAAGATCCCACATGCCTTGGAGCAACTAAGCCCATGCACCACAGCTACTGAACCTGAACTCTAGAGCCCATGAGCCACAACTACTGAGCCCGCGTGCCACAACTACTGAAGCCCACATGCCTAGAGCCCGTGCTCTGCAACAAGAGAAGCCACTGCAATGAGAAGCCCGCTCATGGCAACGAAGAGTAGCCCCCAGTCACCGCAACTAGAGAAAGCCCGCGTGCAGCCAAAAACAAATAAATAAATTTATATATATATAAAATATAGAGCTCTTAAATGCAACCTAAGTAATTTCAGGTTGTTTTCTATCTTTTGTTCAAAATGGCAATGTTGATTTCTCAGGTTATTGGATAAAGATGATATCACAATCAGTGTACAGCATAAATGCAGACTTCTATATTCATCATCGCCCAGAAGACACTCTGTAATGGAGATTTTACATATATAGTTTCCCTCCTATGATCATCATAAAACGGAATCTGTACTTAGGATGTTATTCTTTCATGATGGTTTTATAAGCAATAGTTAAAGACACATTTGGCGCCCGATAACTGGAAGGAAAGGCTGGCAAGCTCTTCTAAGCTTAGTTTGCTGCTGTACCGCTGTGGTGCATATGTAACATAAGAATGTAGTAGTTTATGCATACTTCATGCACAAGGGTATTTTATGTTCTAAATCTAGTGATTTATGACAAATTCATCTTCGATATCTATAACAGACTCTGTGCTGCATGCTTGGCTAGTTACCCAATGAATTTTCCCCCTAGTGCTTTATGAACTGTTGTAATTGTTCAAGTTACATTAAAATAGTTCTAGTTTCAGTTAAATGGTAAAGGAAATCTATGTTTAATAACCACCAAATATTTTAACAAAAAACTACCAAAAATCTGTCACTTTGCTAATACAGTTGGTAAAATATTTTTTATGAAATCTGGGAAGTTGTATATCCAAACTCTTAAAATTTAGAGAGCAAAAGTAGAAGAAAATGCTCAAGATGATGTCTGGACCTGGGGAAAGTTGTCAGAGCTACACTGGAAGTGGGACACTGTGTCTGTAACAAGAAAAAACAACAAAATCAAACTGAACATTTGTTCATCTCTAAATGGGGTAATACTACTTTCCAAAGCAATACTGAAGAGTAAATGGGAAGATGAACTTCCTTGCCCTTGTTATCCTCTTGGACCCTTTATTTCAAGTACCTTGAATACTCAGAGCTTCTTGATCCACCTGTCTTGTGCTCATTTGCCCAAGAGCAGTCAGGTCCAGAGAAAAAAAGTGCCTGCCATTCCAGCTCATTGACTGTGACTTACCACTTCCTTTTATTGCCAGCTCATTCCTCAGCTGCTGGACACTATCTCCATTCTTCTTAGCCTCCCATCCATCAGTTGGATTCTTTGGACAAACTGGATCACTTCTCATACATCCTTTAAATCTACTCTGCACTTTGGGAGCTATATCCCAGCATGCTCTTCCAGATAGACTTCCCTGGATGCCCACAGTTACTTTGACTTTACTTCCAACTGTGGGTCCTCTTTTGCAGAAGTTGCTTCAGCTTCCACACAGTCCAGTATTCCTGGTCTAAACTCCATCCCCTCTTGTGAAGCGGTGTCTCCTCTTGTTCTCCACCGGACTTGCACTGCCCAGCAAAGAACTCTTGACTCTGTGTCCGGAGCTAGTGTTGATAGTGACAGAACACACACAAAACAAGGGTGGAAGAGATATGGGAACATATGTATATGTATAACTGATTCACTTTGTTATAAAGCAGAAACTAACACACAATTGTAAAGCAATTATACTCTAATAAAGATGTAAAAAAAAAAAGGGTGGAAATCCACCAAGACAGATTGTTTAGCTCTTGCACTAATGAAAACAAATCATTCATTTTGGCAGAATGCCATCTTTTAAGCTTAGAGAACATGCTTTCTTCGACAAAGTATTTAATTTCAGTATTTTTTTTTCATATAGGTAATACGGCTTTTGAGACCGTCTTTGGGAAACACATAGATAACTTCATACCTTGAATCAGTTGTGTTCCACTAAATAATCATGTGCTGAATTTGCAACCAAAGAGAAGTTCTGAGAAATTCAAGTACAAGCTAAGTGTTAAGGAGAACTGATGCCTGTACTTTGAAGCAAAGTCAACACAATTTCAATGTTATTTAAAATGAGTTGAGGGTGTTTGTTTTTTTTCTTCCCTTACATTAGCTGAAATTCTTCTGGACACATTAGCAATGTTTGTTATGATCTTCGTAATAATAAGTTACAAAAAGAAATTTAACATCATAACTTATTTTATGTTAGTAAGTTTCCAACTGATTACAAAGAATTAATCCACCAAAAGTCAAAAAGTGCCATTAATAGCAATTATTCTTCTAAATGTTTGTCCTAATAAACTCATTCTCCATAATTAGTGTACTTTTCAAATAAATGTATTATGGGTTTTTTTAGTTAATCTTTAGGCAGTTAAGAAGCTCAATTTAAAATAAGACTTAACAATTTCCATACACACAGTAGGGAATTTTAATCCTAACATGTATGCTTTTTAAAAATACCAGTTATGGGCTTCCCTGGCGGCGCAGTGGTTGAGAGTCCGCCTATCGATGCAGGGAACACGGGTTCGCGCCCTGGTCCGGGAAGATCCCACATGCTGCAGGGTGGCTGGGCCCGTGAGCCATGGCCGCTGAGCCTGTGCGTCCGGAGCCTGTGCTCCGCAACGGGAGAGGCCACACCAGTGAGAGGCCCACATACCGCAAAAAAAAAAAAAAAAAAAACAAAAACCAGTTATGTCATTAAAATCTTCTAGCAAGAACCTACTGGCATGAATCACACTTCATCAGAATTATTTTCTTGCAGTAATAGTATCCATAAGGAAATGATTATTTCTCTATCTACCACCATATTGTTTATCTCCCAACTGTTAGTATCTACTTGGAATCCAGGGCTTTCTACTTAAATCGTTTCACATAATGTTCTAGAATTTATTTTTGTGGAATCCTTGAGCAACTTAAGGTCAGAATTCCTAGCCAAGTCTATTTTTAAAAGAACATGACTAGTCAATATTGGTTTAAATAAGTTTAAAACAAAATACAAAACAAAACAAATTTCACAACCTGAGGTAGAGAAAAATACAGTTTGTCTCCTTAAAAGGCAAGTAGAAGACGGTTAGGAACTCTGGAAAGTGTCCAGTGCCTCAGGTAAAAAGCAAATAAAACCTAAAGGAAGTTACTTTCATCTGAATGCAAGGATGTTGACAAAGTAAATCTTTCAGTCTTCTAGAACACAGCCAGATTGGAAGCTAATTTATTGCTGGCTGATGTCAGAAGCAATCTAACTTGTCCACTACAGAAGCCACACAAAAAACATTATTCATAAGTATACTACCTTGATGAGAAGCCACGCCCTGAGCATAATTAGGAACCAGAGCTGGAGTTGTAATACTAAAAGACAGTGAACCCTCTTTATAACTTTCATAACATAAAAGTAAAATATATCACAGGAGGTCAGATTGTTCCAAACTGATGTCACCTCAAAGTTAAAAACAGCAACTTATTTTTGTCAACAGAAAAATGTGACAATATATTTTTGATGTCAAATATAATTGATAGAGACCCTAAATGGAATCCCATTCTTGATTCACTAATTCAATCAGTCATTACTACACAGGACATCACCAGATAATTTTTTTCCAGAATATTGTCAGACGTTTGTTGTTTGGGTTTTTGGTAAAAGATCTTTAAGTAAAAATAATATTCACTGTGTTCCACATTTTGCTCTGCCTTTCAGAATAGCTGAAGTGATAAATCCTATGTTTTAGAAAGTACTTATTTCTCATAACAGGAATCCCATATCTGTACTCATTATGCCAACAGATTAATTGTGTTTCTTTTCGTGCTTTTTGTCCAGAAAGATTTTCTTAAATTTTTTCATGGTCAGATCTCTATCTATTTCATTCTACTGTGGTTCACAGGTCCCCAAACACAGCAACTATATTCAAAATGTTAATAGACTGGTTTTTAACTGACCTTCCACATGAATCTTTTCCATTCTAAGCCTAATTCTGATCCTCAGATCTTCCTACACATTCCGAAGTTATTGATTTTTCACCTGTCTTTTATGTTATGACAATACCTATCATGCTGACTTTCGCTGATTTGTATCAACTATTTTGTTCATTGAAAATCCATTTGTAATTTTAACATTTCACAGGATGAATTCTTTTTACAGACCAATTTAAAAGATACAACCTGAAACAAGGAAAATATTTCTTAAAGTAACCTTACAATTCAGACAACTGAGTTGAAATCCTAGGCCTTTAACCTTCTTGGAGTGTAATCTTAGGCCAATTAATGGCGTGAGAACATAATTTGTTCTTAGAATTCCTGTGAACTCTAGATTAAACTAAAGTTTTTAAAAATAGTGCTCTCCTATTTAGGGGAACTGACCACTCCATCTAAATCCCAGATCTGGACCCACTCATGATGTTATATCTGCCTTCACATAGTGTTTCTTTGTATTTTGTTTTTCCGAGAAATAAATAGATTTCCAGCATTGAAAAGATGTTTACTGCAAAGCTGCTCTCTTGAACATGAATTACACTTGGACAGCCCACAATATCTGCTGCATATTGAATGTGAAATGGGGCTTACCTCATGCAGCAAGACTAAAAGAAATCCTTTCAAATTTTCACTTGATGTATCACAAATCTAGCCCATCCAGAGGTAGCTAGGGAATCACTCAGCAGAGCAACCTGGCATGTAGCCATGAGGCATGGAAGGACTCTGATCTGAGGATTTTCTTGGGTCTATGAGCCTGAGAGTTGAAGTTGTTCATTGGATAACAGTTATTGATGGTCATCAAAGGATCATCAGTATTTATTCACATGAAAAAGCCCATACTGTGCTGCTCCTTTTACTCACATCCATAGATCACAGTCAGAGCAATCTTCAGAAAATAAAGTATATCATGAAACAGTCAAACCATAAATTATTAGGTTAAAAATTGAAGTGTCAAAATACACATGATTTACTCATTACATAATCACTGAGAGAATTACCTGGGTTATTATGTTCTGATATGGCTGAACTCATTTACCTGGGAAATTTCCAACTTAGGAAGTCCTAACAAGGGTTAATATTTGGGAGTCAACTTAGACAGGTAGGAATTAGGGAATTATGCAAGGATCCTGTGAATGGCACAATCCCAGCTAGGGTATGAGAGGGTCAGGTTAGTTTCCATTCACAGGAAGTGGACTAAGAGCCCTCCCAATTCCTATTAATATTAAACAAATTCTTCCTAAAGTTAATGGCTTTAAAAGGCCATTTTATTATGCTCGTGGATATTATGGGTAAGGAATTCACACAGGACACAGTGAGGATGGTTCCATGACGTGAAGGGCTCCACATTGGAGGCCCAGTTGCTAGGGGTACCTTGATGACTGGATATGAGAATATTCTCACATGTCATACAGTTGATGCTGGTTGCAACTAGGACCTCAGCTGAGGTGGTAAGCTGAAATACTTTTATGTGGCTATTTGGCCTGGATTCTCTCACAGCAGGGTGACTTCAAGGTATTCAGACCCCTTATCTGGAGCCCAGGATCCCAAAAATGAGTGTCCCAGAGAACAACAAAGAAGCTGTTTCATTCCTTCTGACAGCTTCAAAAGTCAGGCAGCATAACTTCCACTGAATTCTGTCATCACAGTGAGTCACAAGTATGCTCAGATTTAAGGGTAAGAGATGTACACGTCACCTCTCTATGCTAAGAGTATCAAAAAGTGTGTGCCCATTTATTGAAACCACCACAGATCCAAACAAGTCCCCAAGGCTGGACACTACCAGAGATTTCAGGGCAGATCTCAGCCACCATCAGCAAAAGCAAAGCAGAAAACAAAACAAAACAAAAAAAAAAAAAAAAACTGCTCTGTGAAAGACAATATGAAGAGGACAAGACAAGCCTTAGACTGGGAGAAAATATTTGCAAAAGATATATCTATAAAGAACCTGTTATCCAAAATACACACCAAAAAACAAATAATTCAATTAAAAAATGGGCCAAAGACCTGAACAGACACCTCACCAAAGAAGATATACAGATGGCAAATAATGAAAAGCTGCTTCACATCATATGTCATCAGAGAAATGTGAATTAAAACAACAATGAGATATTACTGCACCTCTATTGGAATGGCCAAATTCAGAACACTGACAACACCAAACGTTGACAAGGATGTGGAGCAACAGGAACTCCCGTTCATTGCTGGTGGGAATGCAAAATGGTACAGCCACTGTACCAAACAAGGCTGTTTGGTGGTTTATTACATAACTAAACATACTCTCACTGTATGATCCTGTAATCATGCTCCTTGGCATTCACCCAAAGGAGCTGAGAACTTCTGTCCACACCAAAACGTGCATATGGATATTTATAGTAGCTTTCATAATTGCCATATATATAAGTCGGTTGTGTTTCTATATACAGGCAATGAACAATGAGAAATTGAAATACAAAGAAAAATACCATTTACAATAGCAACAAATATGGATTACCTAGAAGAATCCATGGGAGGATTAAGAAGAAAAGAAACCAAGGAAAGTGTTTTTCAAGTAGGAGGAAATGGTCGGCAGTATCAAATCCTGATGGTGAGCCAAGCACAGTGAGAATTCACTGTGTCCACTGAACTTGGATTAATGTGAACTTTGATGCCTTTAGTAAGTTCTGTTTTGTTGGAATCATATAAGTGGAGGTCAGACTGGAATGGAATAAGGAATGAGAAATAAACGTTTTTCAGGAAGTTAGTTGTGAGGAGCAATAAGAGTAGCTGGAGAAGGATATGGGAGTCGTGTGTGTGTGTGTGTGTGTGTGTTTTAAGATGGTAGCATATTAAAATGTTGAATAAATATTCTGTTAGAGGGAGAGAGAAAAGAGGGAAGTAAATAGGTAGAGTATCAATTCCTCCAAAGCGAGCTAAAGAAAAGCCAAAGAATAGTTTGATGGATGTCCCACATAGAACATATAGGAGGATTTCTATTTGCAAGAGGATAGTTCTCTCTCTGAACAGTTCCTGACACATTGTCATATTTCAACAAATATTTGTGGATAAATGGATGAAAATGCTGAAAAATATTTTAGCCACATACTCCAATTACCCATCCATCAAAACGTTATGTAAAATTTCCTTATTCCACTTGACTTCTTATATCAAATTCTGATCGCCTTTCCAATGTGCAATTATACTATAAATATTTTTTCATTCAAACATATATCTCATTAATAAACTAGCTCAAAAATTTGGAGGATGATATCAGGTCTATATTTTGCATTTATTAGTAATCTTGACTACTTACTTGCTGGAAGGATAGAACATAGGATTTGGATCCAAAATAGTACGTTTTTTAAAAGACAGCAGATTTACATTTATAGTATGAAGTGTTCCATGTCACTTCCCATTAATTTGGATATTTGGCCCTATTCCAGTGTTGATGAAGAAGGTGAAACAAGAATGATAAATTGCAGGGTTCGCTAGGGCTTTTTTGGCTGTCATCAAAACTATAAAGTTGCTTGGACTTCCATTTGCAATAATTATTTATATCATTTCAACAACTTAGCCATTGTGCTCACAGCTTTAGGGAAATGACTAAGTCAAGGTTCACCTCAAAGAATAAACAAATAAGGGATTAAACTTAGGCACAAAAATAATTTGCTAAGTGCTTTCACCAGAGTTACAAAGTACTCCGAAAGGACAGAAACCAGGGAGGCTAGGTTACATGGAGATGTGTTTAAGTTGTGCCTTAAAAATGACTTAACGCTTAGTCCCTGCTTGTCCAGTATTTTAGATTAGAATATTTGGCCTTAGATATGAAAAATTTGTATTTGCAAGAAAACAGTTATCTTCTTAAATAGAAAAAGTATTGATTTTATTTTAAACATGAAGTAACCTTGAATACCTGGGCAAATCACTTCACTTCTCAGATCTTCTCAAACTCAGCATCTAAAAGAAAAGTGCGCAATATTTGACACACAGTCAATAACAATGCTGAACACCTTCAGTGACATTATCCTTGTTATTCATATTATCATAACCATGACAAAGAAATTTACAAAATTAAACAGAAATGTCAAGTATTGAGTTGGATAGTGCAGTCATAAAGGGGAACTAATGAAAATATGGTCTTGAAGTGTTTGCCTCCATTTGTAATTTCCAAGGGCTGGGTATTTCTCTCCAGTGTCCAAACACAAGGACTTTTAACTTTAAAGAAAATTCAGTTTATTGGAAAGAGTAGTTCCAACTCTGTGAGGTCATCAGCTGGTAACTTGGATTCACTTTGCACAATGATTTTGATACCTGTCATTTGTTTGTTCTGTCAGTTTTCAATTGATGTTGCTGTGAAAGACTTTTAGATATGAATTGGAGAATGTTAGTTTGAATATGATATGATTCATTCATTGCACATAAGTCTTATTTTCAAAAGCCCACAGTGATTTTTTTCTTCTCCTTAGACTCTATTCAGGTAGAGGCAACTGCTACTAGCCACAAATATAGGAACCCCAGTGGTAATAAAAAGGCCTTTATGATGAGCTGTGCACACTAGGCTGGGCAAATATTGAGATTCCTTCTTACCATGAAAACTTTGAGAATACTGCCTTAAGCAAACAGGGTACAGTCCTCTTTAAACTTTTATTTTTGACACAGGACCTTCTAAACTAGGCTAATTTAGATTTTTTGGTTTATAAATCTTGTCTGACTTTTCTAACTAAACACAAGCTCAGTGTGTGCCATTAGAGGCATGTATCTTTTTTCTTTTAAAATTTACATAAGTATTACCAAAATAAGTTGAGAAACTGTGCTCTTCTCCATGCCTTACCTTGACTTAAAAATGAATATACTCTGTAATTCTTAGGAAAATAGAGTTTGCACTTGGAACTTGAAATCTAAGGAATGTAGAAAAATATTAACTTATCCACCTGAGAAAAAAATACTTGTAATGAAAAACACCTGAATTTGTTAGAGGCTTGTTGTTTACAGTAAAAACTGCTTCAGATCTGAAATGATAATTGTTCTTCATAAATCGTAATAGAAAAAGATAGTGGTATCAACTTTCTTGAAGACTTCAAACACTTTTTCATGAAAGCTTGTTCTCAGCCTTGATCCAAGCCAGAAGAAAATAAAGTAATTGTATGTGAGATGAGAAATGAGCATTATGAATATGTTTAAGTAATTATCAAATATATTTGAATAGTCAAATTATTTCTGTATAATAGATTTCTTCCCCTAAGTGAATTAGACTCATAAACTGTACAAAACCTCAAATATTTAATAATTAAAAATCATTTTGTTGATGTTTCCCACCCACCCCCCAAAAAACAGATGAGTAGACAATTTTGTCTTCAACATTAAACTGATACCTAGTTCTTTCCCTTCCCCAAGATAAACAGAGACACCATGCTGTTGTCTATCAAAGACCATTGGGATGGATGACCACTTACAGAAAAAGATGTCAAAACCTTGAGAGAATCATGCTGTCTTCTGTGTCATAAAGACAAGTAAGCAAGTTTAAAAAAATCTTCCTTAAAAGCATAAGAATTAAAAAATATATTTGATATATATCTCTCCATAAGCAAGAAGCCTTACTATAGAATTAAAAATCTGTTTAAATGGCTCATAGCAGGCTCATTCTCCCTTGACTGACTGGAGTAAGGAGAAGTGGCAGGTTCTCGGGCCAGTAAGCTGGCTGCCTGAAGTAGTCTTTCAGAGAGTAATTGGGAACAAATAAGTTCCATACCTTTCCTTAATATCAGTTTTGCCTATGTCTGGAAAATGTGACTCTATAATACATGATTTATAAACAAGACAACAAATCATGTATTTTAGACATAAGTGAAATTTAGGGATGATGAATTCTAATGTTCCTATTATACAAATGAGGATACTAAGATGCCAAACTAGTTAGTAGCTTATAGTGGTTACACCAGCATGTAATAGAAGAGATCAGAGTTCAAACACTTAATGTTCTTTTTTCCCATGACTTATTCTTTTTGCTAATCTATAAGGATTGACAGGTCAGAAGAGCATCTGATAAGTAGGATTCCTTCACCCCAGTCATATTAGAACTTCTCACCACTCCTCACTAAAATTTCCAAGAAGGAATAGAATCTACAATGTGGAAGATCAGAGTTTCATGAGATATAATGCCAGAATCTAGGAAGAACTGACATTAGTTAAAAATATGTGGAACTAAACTAAGAAATTAAAAACTTCAGTTGCCCTTTATGGTATACTTCAGATAATTATGAAAAAAATGATATTTCATGCATGCTCATATCTTTGTTTTCCTAATAATGGATTCTAGCTAATTAGAAAACAAGTAGCCAGCCCTTTTAGTTCTCAAGTATAGAATGTAAAACAAGGATAGTACTTCTTCCCAAACCCTTTTTCTGCCTTTTCCACATCTTAACACCCCATTTTCCTACATCTTTAAAGAGACTGCCAATAAAATAAAATAAAATAAAATATAAAATAGAGGACAAAGGTCATGGTCACTGTATTCTGTTAGAAGTTCTCTCTACAAGTAAAAATCACTTTAGAAAATTAAAGAGCCTTGGTAGTGGTATCTGGTGGGTACTATAGTTTTTCCTGTTCCAAATGAAATGGACTTAGAAAGAAATGTTTACCCATGAGAATTGACTTGCACTAAGTGAATTTACCCAAAACTGGAAATTAGGCCATGAACTGTGTTTTTCAGTCTGACATTTAGCTGTTGTATCTACAATAAAATGAGTGGACAGAGGGTGAATCAACTGCAATCAGATTACAAATCTTAGCCCTTTCAGATTTTGCCTCTTTTGAGCATAAGCAAAGAAAAAGCAATGTAATATCTATAAATAACTTCTGTAAAACAAGAGACAGAAAACAGGATCCAGAAGTACACAATCCAAAAAGAAATGTCAAAAAAATTTTTTTGATCCTTTATAGAAGCAAAAGCTACACACTGTAGAAATATAAGCACAGGGCAGGACAGGAATAAAGACACAGATGTAGAGAATGGACTTGAGGACATGGGGAGGGGGAAGGGTAAGCTGGGATGAAGTGAGAGAGTGGCATGGACATACATACACTACCAAATGTAAAATAGATAGCTAGTGGGAAGCAGCCACATAGCACAGGGAGATCAGCTTGGTGCTTTGTGACCACTTAGAAGGGTGGGATAGGGAGAGAGGAAGGGAGATGCAAGAGGGACGAGATACGGGGATATATATATATGTATAGCTGATTCACTTTGTTATAAAGCAGAAACACACCATTGTAAAGCAATCATACTCTAATAAAGATGTTAAAAAGAAAGATATATAAGCACAAAGTAATAGAAACAAGACAGGATAGATTGCAAAAGGATATGGAATACATAAAGACAGATGGGACAGAAACCAACAAAATTGACTTCCACACTGGAAAATATAAACATCATAATTGATGGTGCAGATAATTGAATGTGTATTATAGGGAACAAATTTTACTTCATTCAGATTTTAAAGAAAAATGGGGTTATATTTGGCAATCATGGTATTATGCTATGAATAACATCTCAGTAAATACACAAAAAGAAAACTTGTGCTAGTCAATATTTTCAAAAACAATATTGTAAAACTAAAAATTAATAACAAAGTTAAGCATTAGACAAACCATATGGAAAATAAATCCAATCACCGGGAGGTGGGGGTGGGGGACAAAATGCATGCATCTTAACTTTCAAGAAAAAAATCAAAATTGTAATTACAGAATACCTAGAAACTGATTATAATTAGAGCTACGTGGCACTTAGGAAATTCAGCCAAAGTTTTATTTAGAGGGAAATTCATAGTCTTGAATGAATTTCATTACTAAATAACTTGAGATGTCAGACAAAGAACAATTAAATTAACATGGGAAAAATTCAAGGAATAAATCATAAAAATACATGCTATTGAAATGTCTAATAGTCCTTCATTCTAATATCTTTCTAAACATTTCACAAAGATTATGCTTTTTTAAGTAGCTGGAAACATTGTAATATTAGAAATGGCAATATCCCAGAAACTAGTCTCCAAATTGTCAAAAAATTCCTTGCCTTCCAGCTGAGAATTAACCACCATAGATGGCCTGTTTGAGGCTCTAATCTGTCATCAACAAGAGTTATATCTATCATGTTGACTTCTTACCTTTTGCTGCCATTTGTGACGTTCATAGAGTCCCCAGTTCACACTTCATTGTCATGAAGTTTCCTAAAAATCTAAAAGCTTTTGTCTGATGGTGGGATCACATTACTTGGCTAAAATAATTTCTTTTAGCTAACCAAAAAGGTAATTAGCTCTTCCAATAAAATATACAGTGTTTACTTTTTAAAGCTCTAGACCAGCAGTAGTTTTGCCCTGTCACAGGTCAGGGGATACTCCAAGGCATTATATAAATGTTCAATCCTTTCTTTTCAAATGCTTCAATTTTCCTAAGATAACTGGTGTTAAATGGTATTGGCCCATAATCTGTGCCTCAATTCAGTCATGATGGTTTTTAAAGTCATCCTTTAAAAAAAAAAAAAGAAAGAAAGAAAAAGAAAAGGTCAATTGTGGATTAATTTTCATCCACCAAAGGACAACATAAGTTTTCTTTAAGCAGTTGGGCTATACTGGTTCCCAATTGTCCTATAGTTTTTTTCCATGAAGTTTTGGAATGTGTTATGCAAATTAAAATTAATCCTCAAATTGGCACAATTAGTTACACACGTTTATGTCTAACATATGTTTTAAAAAATTGTCTAAGTTGGTGGAAAATTGTATATTTTACCAGATAAAAGCAATGCTGATATGTCTTAACTTATCTAGATATTATCCATATGGTTTGTAAATGGTATGCTCTGTCCAACACGAAAAGTAAACTGATTTCAAATTGTATAAGATTCTTCGATAAGTTTCCATTCTTTTTCTCTGGGACTCAAGAGATATAAGAAGAAGAAAATCATATAGAAATTTTTCAGTAATGGAAAATAAGGCTTTTATATCACATTCCCTTTTATTCATCAAGCCAATTGGAAAATTGAAACAAATAATCTGAAAACAATAGAGCTAGAGAAGTAGAGATTGCACAATGGGGTAAGATAACTTGAAAGTTGCACTGTAATCATTTTAATGGACATAATATTACTCTTTACCAGCCAAGACAATCTCTTATGCTTTTAAAAATATCATTTTACTGAGATCCTAATCAAACTTGTCTGAAAATATATTTGAATCTAAAATGCATTTATCTAAAGCAATATGGCAAAAAGCACTAGGAAAGGAAGTACAAACTGAAAAGGAAAGGAGAAATATTGTTATGATATTAATGGAAAAGTGTGGTAGACATTTGTATGATCATCTGTATAGGCCCCTTATTATTTTCATGATTTATCTTCTTCTCTCCATGATACTGCTACATATACCACAACCACTTTTCTTGTATGAAACTGCCACCCTAAGCACAGTTGTTTCATCAAGAGTTGACACCCCATGAAGGACGGGATAATCATAGCACTCCAACTCCTAGTATCATAACTGGTCTATAAGTGGGTGCAAGACTGCAAGACATAAATTGAGCTACATCCTTTACTAATCAGTCTGCTTCACATGATTAAATGTAGAAATCATCAGGCCTCTTTCAATGTCATTCCTTCCCTCTCTCTCTCTCTCTCTCTCTCTCTCTCTCTGTCATTCACACAGAGAAGAGGCCATGTGAGGACACAGAGAGAAGACCACCATCTACAAGACAGGAAGAAAGGTCTCAGCAGAAATCAACTCTGATGCCACCTTGGACTCGGACTTCCAACCTCCAGACTGTAAGAAAAAGTTTTCTGTTGTTTATATACACACTACTAAATGTAAAATAGGTAACCAACAAGGACCTACTGTATAGCACAAGGAACTATGCTCAGTATCTTGTAATAATCCATAAGGGAAAAGAAACTGAAAAATTATATATATAATTATATATGTATATAAAAAACTGAATCACTTTGCTGTACACCTGAAACTAACACAACATTGTTACCAACTATACTTCAATTAAATAAATAAATTAATTAAATAAAGGTTATATGAAAGACAAAAAAAAACATTTCTGTTGTTTAAGCTACCCAGTCTGCAGTATTTTGTTACAGCAATCTGACCTGACTAATACAGCATCTTTTTCTTTAAAAAGTACCCCCAAATTGTATAAACTTAAAGTCCTACAAAATCTGGATCTGGTCTTAAGAGCCAAATTAAAGTGAAGGAGCAGGCAGGGTGGATGGTGGAAGACTGAGAAAATAATTTCAGTTCCTTTCTCCACCATCAAGTCTGACAGTTTTCCCCTCAGTAAATTATCAAAATAGACCTAAATTCTGTGGAGCTTCAGTCTTGGGCAGTAAAGATGTTAGAATATTAGCTGAAGGGTTTTTTTGTTTCTGTATAATATTATGCTTTAATCTTCAACAGAGAGGCTAGAGCTCAATAAATAATATAATAATCAAAATGGTGATATTAATAGTATTGTATGAGCTCATTGTTTGTGACTGCAGTTCTCATTTTGGTCTCACTATAAACAGAGCTGACATAGGCAGGAATACATATGATTAAACATCCTACCTGCAAACAGGAATATATTATGAAGTGTTAATGAGATCCATTAATAAGTTATGCCATGTGGCATAGATTTTTCTATTGGAATATGGAGAACATGCTCAGTTTCTTTTTTAACTTCAAAACAATTGATTTTGACAAACGTTGGGGAGGAAGGTAGAAGTTTTAAAGAAACTTGTTTCATGCCACAGAGAATCCAAGAGGAAAGGCAGTCATTCTGGATTTCTGGAGATGCATCTGCCTTTGTGGGTCACTAACTATGGTATTCAGTCTATTTGCAGAATCCACTTACTAAGAACTTCCTCATGACTTGGCGTTAGTTACCACATGTTAAGCTGTGAGGGGTTTTCCTTTTCTCCCTGAAGGAAGCAGCCCACCGGAGAAAGAAAGTTCCTGCTCGGGATATGGGAAGTTTTTAATCCAGAGAAAAAATTCCATTTCTTATCATGTTATACATCCTGACCAAATGCTAAAACCTCAAATGATTTCCCAGTACGTTGTGTGGTTTATAGCCAAATATGGGGCCTTAAGTGAATCCCAGTGGTCCTGGAATTAATCAAGAAACACTAAGTCCTCTCAATGTGTTATACACTACGGCACCAGGCACTCAATAAACAAAGTCAACAACAGTCTGTGCTCTTTAGGATCTCACAGTATATGAGGGAACACCAAGACAGAAACAAATGTTATTATCCATTAGTTCAGTAACACTGACTTGGACATTCCAAAGGTAACAGAGAGAAGAGAATATAGCAAATAACGGGAAGGATTTGGACAAGTTGTTCTAAAGGTTATAGATGTTTGCCATATGGAAACTCTGGAAAATCAGGAAAAAGTCCCCAAAGAGAGGAATCAACACCTGCCAAGATCTGGGAGAGAGAAGGGCAGTGTTTTTCAATCACTGAGAAAAGATTTAGGAAGAAACAATTATATCTGACATTATATGGAAACACAAGAGCATGAAGAGGAAGAGGCAAGAATATGCAATGGCGAAAAGACAGTCTCTTTGTTAAGTGGTGTTGGGAAGTTTGGGAAGCTACCTGTGAAACAATGAGATTAGAACACTTCCTCACACCATATACAAAAATAAACTTAAAATGGATTAAAGACCTCAATGTAAGACCTGAAACCAGAAAACGCCTAGAAGAGAACATAGGCAGAACACTCTTTGACATAAATCATAGCAATATATTTTTTGGATCTGTCTCCTAAGGCAAAAGAAACAAAAGCAAAAATAAACAAACGGGACCTAGTTAAACTTAAAAGCCTTTGCACAGCAAAAAAAATCCATCAACAGATTGAAAAGAAGACCTACAGAACAAGAGAAAATATTTGCAAATTATGTGACCAACAGGGGGTTAATATCCAAAATGTATAAACAGCTTACACAACTCAATATCAAAAAAAGAAAAAATCCAATCCAAAAAATGGCCAGAAGACCTGAATATTTTTCCAGAGAAGATCCACAGATGGCCAATAGGCACATGAAAAGATGATCAACATTGCTAATTATTAGCAAAAGTCAAATCAAAACGACAATGAAATATCACCTCGTGCCTGTCAGGATGGCTGTCAAAAATTCTACAAATAACCAATGTTGGCAAGGATGTGGAGAAAAAGGAACACTTAAAACTGTTGGTGGGAATGCAGTTGGTACAGCCACTATGAAAGGCTGCATGGAGTTTCCTCAAAAAACTGAAAGTATAACTTCCATATGATTCAGCAATCCATTCCTTGGTATATATCTGGAAAAAATGAAAACAGTAATTTGAAATGATACAAGCACCCCAATGTTCAGAGTAGCGCTATTTACAATAGCAAGATATGGAAGCAACCTAAGTGTCCATCAAGAGATGAATGGATAAAGAAGATGTGGCGTGTTATATACACACACAATGGAATATTACTTATCCATAAAAAAGAATGAAATTCTGCCATTTGCAACAACATGGATGGACCTAGAGAATATTATACTTAGTGAAATAAGTCAGACAGATAAAGACAAATATCGTGCGATATCACTTATATGTAGAACCTAAACCATAATATAAATGAATGTATATGCAAGACAGACTCGCAGTTATAGAAAACAAACTAGTGGTTACCAGTGGGGAGAGGGAAGTGGGGAGGAGCAAGATAGGGGTGGGGATTAAGAGGTACAAACGACTGTGTATAAAATAGAGAAGCAACAAGGATATATTGTATAGCACAGGGAAATATAGCCGTTATTTGTGATAACTTTTAATGAAGTATAATCTGTAAAAATATACTGAATCACTATGCTATACACCTGAAACTAACATAATATTGTAAAATAACTATACTTCCAAGAATAAAAAGAAGGCTAAGAGGAATACAACACAATCCCTCTGGTCATATTTTTTTTTTTTTAACATCTTAATTGGGGTATAATTGCTTTACAATGGTGTGTTAGTTTCTGCTTTATAACAAAGTGAATCAGTCATACATAAACATATGTTCCCATATGTCTTCCCTCTTGCGTCTCCCTCCCTCCCACCCTCCCTAGCCCACCCCTCCAGGCTGTCACAAAGCACCGAGCCAATATTCCTGTGCCATGCGGCTGCTTCCCACTAGCTATCTACCTTACTACGTTTGTTAGTGTGTATATGCCCGTGACTCTCTCTTGCCCTGTCACAGCTCACCCTCCCCCCTCCCCATAACCTCAAGTCCGTTCTCTAGGAGGTCTGCGTCTTTATTCCTGCCTTACCCCTAGGTTCTTCATGACAATTTTTTTTCCTTAAATTCCATATATATGTGTTAGCATACGGTATTTGTCTTTTTCTTTCTGACTTACTTCACTCTGTATGACAGACTCTAGGTCTATCCACCTCATTACAAATAGCTCAATTTTGTTTCTTTTTATGGCTGAGTAATATTCCATTGTATATATGGGCCACATCTTCTTTATCCATTCATCCGATGATGGGCACCCAGGTTGCTTCCATCTCCGGGCTATTGTAAATAGAGCTGCAATGAACATTTTGGTACATGACTCTTTTTGAATTTTGGTTTTCTCAGGGTATATGCCCAGTAGTGGGATTGCTGGGTCATATGGTAGTTCTATTTGTAGTTTTTTAAGGAACTCTGGTCATATTTTGATGCTCACTCAGTTAATGTGTGCCTTCCGATCTGCTGTAAAGTGATAACTGCATTTCAATACATCAGATAATTTAGAACATTTTGGTCAAATACATGAAGGAAAAATGTTTTATATTTTTTAGTAGAACTTATTCTACGATATAAGAGAATATTAACAAGTAGCACATTTTTCTCTGTCACATATCGAAATCCTCTTTCTCTACCAGAAAAATCTTATTCCAAATCAGAATGACCGATATCTGATTTTTTCTCTATAGTTGATAAACCAGGGCAGGCTCGTGGGGCTCAGTTTTTTGAGCGAATGTAATTTTGTTTCCAATAACAATGTAGTTATTTCTCTTGGAAAAGCGAAGTTTTCATGCCAGACATAGCGATGTAGAGATTAAGGTGATATTGCACATGTCACACCAGACCCCAGTGAGAATACATTTTGGAAAGGAAAAAAATAAAGGTAACAGTCAACTTAGGTATGCCAAATCGCCAGGGGCTCTGAAACCACAGCAAAAACCTCTAGTGCTTTCTCTTCCTGATTTCATAAACAATTTTTAACACAAGGTAGATTGTGAATGTTGTCAGCAGTCATAGAGTTTTTTTACTTAATACATCATTTTGTAAGACACCATGTCATACAGGGTGGGTGTTTGTACTTTAGGATTTCCGTGAGAGTTGTACAGAAAAGCTTACACTTGTGTCAAAACAGGTAAAAGTGTGTGATATGATTCCTTCAGTTTTTTAAGTGTGTAAAAGTAATTCTACAGAGTCCAGGATATGGTATGTTACTTAATAATTTTGTCTGGTTAAAAAAGAAAGAGGTGGTTCCATTCATTCATCAATGCTTGTCTTGCAAAGCAACTTGCTTCCTACTACTATTTCATTCTATTCACATGATATTTACATTTCATGATATTGAAGTTAATGTATTTACCACTCTTCACTGTTTTATGGACATGATTGCTGGGAACATCATAAAACTGAACTCTATTTTGTCTTCCCTGAAGAAGACTTGAGAAGTAGCTTAAAGCTGAACTAGTGAAACCGGAAGCCAACCACCACCACCAGGGTGAGCTCTGCTTTCTCTTGATATTGTCTGATAGATGGCCAGTCCACTAGTAGGAGCTGTGCTGTCCACAATTTGAACTGAGCCGCTGTCAGCAGTCAAATGGTAAATGACAGCAAATTCAAGTATTTTGACATGTCGTGTGAAAGGCAGGAAAATGCACGTTGTGAAAGGCAGGAATTGACATCTGTTGAGCCAAAACGTTGGCCGTTATAGAGAACTTAGACCTGCAGTGAGTAAGTCGTGGGCGCTTAGGGATGGCGCAGAAATTTTCATACTACTTCTATGCCCTAGGGAGAGAGAGCCGGCAGCTGCCAGGAGGAAATTTTGACTACAACTCTGTCAACCAGGAAAATTTTAATCACTGGCCATGGAAATTGGGCCAAGTTACAGGTTTTCCACTTTCCAGTTATACAAGAATAAAATGGATGATACTAAGTTGGAAAGCATTTTGGAGTAATCAGAATACAGATGTACAAATATGATACAGTCTTAACATAGGTAAGCTGATAATTATGTTCAATATTTTCCCAAGTGTAGTCCATATACTCACACATTTATCATTAATTCTTTAATTTCCTTCATGAGTCCACTGAGAATTTATAGGTATATGTATATGTGTGTATATATATATATACTCATATATAAACAAATGCATATTATATGAAATTATTTTATAAGCTATGGCAAGCTTCTAAAAATCTGTTCGGTGTACTTGTATAATTCTATCAAGAGAAAACACTATTATTATATTTTGGGTACAGTTTTACTGATTTTATGCAGCTTCTATCTTTTCTTTTCCAAGTTGTTCTCAGGATTATACCACTCAAAATCTGTCTGAACTTTACTACCCATAGTGAATTCAGTTTTATAACTAATGAGTCATGTGGTTCAAACTCCACATTTTTTAAAGAATCCTAGCATGTTTCTGACTATACAGTAAAATAAAGCTCCCCTTACTGTTCCAAACACCCATTTAGGAATCAGATAATCAGCTTCTCCTTTCTCTATATGTTATCGTGCTCCACGCAATATTTCACTTTCTCCCCAGATAATTCATATAATATTCCTTCTGAGTGCACGTTATATCAGATGTAATGATATAGTCGCTTGTATGAGGAACATCAAGGATGATTGCTTTAATAAAAACTATAGTCAAGGCAAGTCTAGAATGGATCTTTTGTAGCAGGAGGGAAAGAGTCTCAGATTGGACAGTTTCTTCTCTACCCACCAACTTGCTATCATCTCATTTCTTTTTCATTTAACATTCTAAACACCTCCTTTATTATTCAAAACGTTCTCATCCCTTTACCCACAAAAGAAGAGAAAAATTCTTGTCTTTTAGTTTCAAATTCATTCTTAAGAGGATGTGATCATAAATTTTAAAATTTATGGTAATGGCCATCTTCTGTAAAATAGCTTTGTATCTTTATAGTTGGGCATCTCTCTTGCCATTTAAAATTCTTATAACTCAATTCAAGTAAATTGCAGGGAGTTGATATGTATAAATTTACTTCATTACACATTTTAAGAGGAGAAAGTAAAAATAATTGCAGAAAGACTGTGCTGTTCATTGGTTTCATAGGATCGTTAATCCTTTTTCAGAATGGCCACCTCCCTCACATTTCAGTGTGGGTTTTGTATTCTGCAGGAGTGGGGAGAAGATTGCATTTAGCATTCCATGAACTTTAGACAATTAAAAAGTTGCAGTATTTGTTCCCAGTTGTTTTTCTGTTTCTTTCAATTTATCACAAAAAAGAATTTCAGTCTTTTCAGTCTTATGAAAAGGTGTCTGCCAGATATGTTTGTTTAATATAGAGCTAGCAATCTGTAAAAAGTGTAGATTATCTAACAGTTTGCAAAGAATAAACTTGGCAAACTAAAATTCACTGTGAATCTTTTTTTAGAAGTATTAACCAAAAACTGTAGCTTCAACCAATAAGTAAGTAGTTTCTTCTGTATTTTTTGTATTCATGGTTCCCATGGGTTTGTCTATCCACCCCACAATCTTGCTGCCTTTTCTCAGCAATAGCTTGTGATCTTGTTTTTCTTCCGGAGCGCAGGAACAAGGGTAGCTCCCCTCCGATGGGCCTGTTCACAGAGACACATAGAGACAGTCTAGAGCAAGTGTACAGGGTCACCTAGCAAGTTTAGGACAAAGTGCTCTAGGGGGTCAGAGCCTCTGTGTGTCAGGCAGTAGCTAAGAGTACCATCTGCTTTGCTCTGTAGACACAAGACCAAAGCAGGGTCAGTAAGTGAGGTTTCGAGGAACGCTTTGAATATTAGATACCCAAAGTTAGAAGACAAACTAGATTGTGTATTTTTTAAGTCAAAGTTTCAGCATTTGCAGCCACACTTTCTATCACTAAGATAAGCATAGAAAAGAATATGCATGCCAGAGTGTCTGCCTAAGGTCAAATCACAGTTCTGCCCCTAACCCTAACCCTTCATTTGACTTAAGCTTGTAGGTTACTTAACCTTGCATGACTTAGTTTTGTCATCTATAAAATGGAAATAATAAAAGCACCTACTTTGTAAGACTGTTGTAAAGATTAAATGGTTTATATTAATACATGCCAAGCCCTCTGTCAGTGCCTGACATGTTATATGCTCAAATGTTAGCTATCGTTATCCAACAAACAATGATTATGCCATTTATTCTATAGTATGTGGAATTATAATTTCATGACTTCCTTGAGGGCCAAACTTTGTACACAGGAAGCAAAGGTAACCGTGGCCATCAGCTCTACTTTCATTGGGATGGCAGGTCCTCATCATGGCATTCCATAGAAATGATTTCCAATCAATCACACACAATGGCACGTCATTTTGCATCAATCAGTAAGGACAATTCTCAATCTAATAAGAAGCTCAAGGGTGAAGTCAATTACAGTTGCTTGATATTCTCTGATTGCATATTCTTTAATATTTTATGTATCTAAGTTGTATTGTCACAATTGTGTACCGCATACGAAAAACTATAAGTAATTAGCATCAAAGTTGTTGGACCCTAGAAGAACGATACATAAACAATATTTAGCAACACTAAAAATATATGGTTTTGTGCATATAAATTTACAATTTAAAGTAAGTCAAGATGGACTAGATGAATAAGAATAAAATAAACCACATTGGAGAAATAGCTGAAATAATAATCATGGCATCAAGAAAACAGTATATCAATTTTGGGGGAGGTTGTTGTTTTAATAGACTTTACTTTTTAGAGCAATTCTAAGCTTACAGAAAGATTGAGAAGAAAGTACAGAGAGTTCCCCTCACCCTCTCTCCCCACCCACTACACACGTGTCCACTATTGCATTAGTATGGTACTTTTGTCATCAATTTGTTATAATTGGTGAATTTATGTTATTTTTAACTAAAGTCCACAGTTTATATTAGGGTTCACTCTACATTTCTATGGGTATTGACAAATGCATAACTATCTATCATTCTATTTATCTATCTATCTATCTATCATTACAGTATCATACAGAATAATTTTATTCACCTTAAAAATCCCCTGAATTTCACCTATGTGTCCCTCCTTTTCTCCCCCATAACCCTTGGCAACCACTGATCTTTTTACTGTCTCCATAGATTTGCTTTTCCCAGAATATTATTTAGTTAAAAACATGTGTCTTGTAACATTTTCTGTCTGGCTTCTTTCACCTAGTAATACGTGCTTACGGTTCTTCCGTGTCTTTTCATGGCTCGATAGTTCATTTCTTTTTCACCGCTGAATAATATTCTAGTGTATGGATGTACCACAGTTTATTTATCCATCCACCTAATGAAGAACATCTTGGTTCCTTCCACACTGTGGAAGTTATGAATAAAATAGCTGCTTTAAACACCCAGTGCACAGGTTTCTGTGTGGACATAGATTTTCAGCACTGTTGGGTAAATACCTAAGAGTGCAATTGCTGAATTGTACGCTAAGACTATGTTTTGTAAGAGACTGACAAACTGTCTTGCAAAGTGGCTGTAACGTTTTGCATTCCCACCAACAATGAACAAAAGTAGTTTTTTTTTGCTCTGCATCCTCACCAGCATTTGGTATTGAGCTTTGGATTTTGACCATTCTAATAGATGTATAGTGGTATCTCGTTCTTTTAATTTACAATTCCCTAATGAAAAATGATGCTGAGCACATTTTTGTGTGTTTATTTGCTACGTGTATATCTTTCTGGTGAAGTATTTATTCAGATAAATTCCCCATTTTTTAAACATAAATTTTTTGTTTTCTTATTGTTGAGTTTTAAGAGAAGTTTGTATATTTGGGATACAAGACCTTTATCAGGTACGTGTTTTACAAATATTTTCTCCCAGTCTGTGGCTGCCTCTTCATTCTTTTAGCAGTGTCTTGCAAAACAGAAGTTTTAAATTGAATTCTTCACATTGGAGAAATAGCTGACGTGATAATCAGAGCATCAAAAAATCTTGATGTATCAGTTATTTTGAATGAGCTGATCCAGAGTTATTTCTGAGTTTGTACGAAGATGAAAGCATGAAGATTGAGTTGTCAATGACAATGGTTCAGGAAAATTATGGGAACATGATCAATAACTCTAGAAATAGCTTTAGGAGCACTAAACACAAGTGAGGGAATTTCAACAAGAGAAATTAAATTGCTCTTTGGGAAATATGTATCAACTTTCAAAAAAATTCAAAATGGGATAATATATATCTCAAAGCCAACCCAGGGTTTCAAAGGAAATTAAAGATTATACATGACTTGGGAGTGTAATCTACCCTCGAGAGCCAAATGGCAAATTGGTCACATCTTACACACCAAGTCCAATGAATTGGCGATAGCTGTGTGGAGGGCAATGTAGAGAAGGTTTGGTGGGAAAGAAACCTGTGATTGATTGAGCAGTGGAACTTCTGCTGTGGAATGCAAAGTGTTCAACACTCAACCCTCAACTTCATCCTGGAAAAGAACAGCTCCTATATAAGTCAAATTTTTAATTACAGAGTACACTAAGATAGAGATTTGATAGAAGGTACGGTACCATGAACTGAATGGTGATTCTTTTCTTCTTTACTCTATTTTCTGCATTTATAAGAGCATGAAAAGACAGGCTTAGTCAAGTTGATTAAGAAGGGCTGGTGACAGGTGTTTCAGAAGCTACAACTTACTATTAGGTAATGTTATAAGTATGACAATTGTCTTTTCTCAGGGTTCAAGTTCAAAATCGGAGACTTCGCCTACTTTGTGAAGATGCACTTGTCTAAACTGATTACAACATCATCCAAATATTGATCTGAAACCAAAGCAGTGGTCCTGGAGCTTAAGAGTACTCACAGCTTTCTTGCCAGATCAACAATAGAACGGCAAAACAGGTTAGTTGTGTTCCTCCCTTCATTTCAACTTGAACAAGTATCTAAATTTAGCAAATAAGCCGAAGATGGGAATCTCCAAGCTTGTCAAAATATCATGGCAATTAAATGATCTCTTCTGTGCCTCATTTTTAAAGGAATATATTTTTCAAAGCCTTGACAGTCAAAAACTATTTAGATTATTTACGACATTTCCAATGAGTTAGTAACATTTTTTATTGCATTTGGCATAATATAATTTGTCACTATTTCTTTATTAAGCTTGTTTTATATTCACGGTTGTCCCACGACACTATATTTTCCTCTTTGTCAGCCTAGAACTTCATTATGAAGGATGAGGTTTTATCATTTCCCAGTGATGCAAATGTCTACAGTGAATAAGTGTCATTATGCAGGAACAGGAATTTATTTTTCCTCCATTAACCAGGCAGACTAATGACTCAACAAGTTTATAGCTTGCCACAAAATGTGATAGCTTGTTGTGAGTTGGGACAAATGAGACTGACATGGATGTAAAGATTAGAGAGTTGTACTTTTTTTGTGAGTGTGAATTTTCTAACTTTCCTAAACTGAGGTTCGGGTTCCCATTGAATTAATGAATATGGACCCCTCTTGACCTTTGCTCCTGAGAAAGGGTAGCTTAGGTTCTCTGCTGCCAGCAGTTGGAAAGATCACTTGTTTATTTCTCCAGATCCAGTTCAGCCTGAGGACATAGTCAACTGGGGACCATTCTCTCACACCTCTAAATCAAAACCTTATCAATACTTCAAGTCCTACGGAAGAAAACAAGCACATTCAGCTCTGGAGAGTGTCAGGGAAGGTCCCCATAGTGAACTACCCAAGTCTTATTTATAAATCCAGGGAATCCAAGAGATGTTTTGGCATAAAAAGTGCTCAGCCTAAACAGGCACTAACTCCTGAATGCAGAGAGTAAGACAACGTTTCAGGGTCAGCCAGAATCCACAGATGGTCAATCTCTCTCCACTACTAAAAAGTGCTTATAGCTTCAAATGAAAGGGAGCAATTAAGCAGCAAGCAGTTAGGAACCATGCACTCTAGCCTCTCTTATACCTTTACAGGAGTTAGGAATTGGTTATTCAATAACCTTACCTACACGAAGCTGAGAATTTAGATAATTTGTGAAAAGAAGGTAAGACCATTCTGAATGTCAGGATGTGGGGAAAGGTCACTACATGGTATATTGACCTCGAAAGGCTATCCAAAAGAAGCGATAGGAAGAGAGACTTGGATTCTGGACCTAAAACTTTATTCTGAAGGTCCCAGACCAGAAGGACACACACAAAAGAGGATGCTTAATGGACATTTATGAAGCTCAAAGCAACCTTTCTCACTTCAGAACCATATCATGAACGGAAAAGACCAAAACCAAATTGACTGTTGTAGACATTAACCCAAATCAAAACGGTTTAAAAGTCCACTCACTTCGGTTAATTTTATGCTACATGAATTTCATCCCAATTGGAAATAGATGGTAGATAGATTAGATAGATGATAGATAGATAGATAGATAGATAGATAGATAGATAGATAGATAAAAGGAGGAAGGGGAGTACACTACACTTCTTGACAAAAATAGACATGTTTGATGAAAGAATACAAGAAAAATATTGTCAAAAAGGAAACATTGCAGACCTGAATCTTTGACTGAGCTATTTAAGTAACTAACAATATGCCTTTGAATACTTTAACTGGATTTCAAGTTCCTACAAAATGAAAATTTTGAACTATTTGATGAACAAGATTTCTTCTAGCAAAAAAAATAAATCCCATGTAATCAAGATTCCTTACGTTAAAACCTAATATCATACTCACATATCTGAAAAGGAGTTCCAATTGTTTGAAAACACAAAAACACTGTATATTCATTTATTTGGATCCAGATAGAAGTGAAAAATAAGAGAAGGAACAGAAAATGCCTATGTTCTGACATAAAGAAAATAAAGTCAATGTCAGTTGGCTTTAATTAAAATATTTTCCATAATATTTCCTGAAAAGGACCACAGAAGATACATAAAAAGTCAAAACCCATGGGAATTGTTATGTACAAATATTTCTGTGGTTTACTTTATTTTTACTGGAGTAAAATTGCTTTACAATGTTGTGTTAGTTTCTGTTGTACAATCAAGTGAATCAGGTCTATGTATCCCTATATCCCCTGCCTTTTGGACCTCCCTCCCACCCCTGCATCCCACCCATCTAGGTCGTCACAGAGCACCAAGCTGAGCTCCCTGTGCTATTGATTTAGAAGAATTTTACAAAATTTCAGCCTAAATTAATTTTAAATCAGCTTTATTTAGGTAAAATCTACATATAATAAAATTTTCATTTAAGTGTATACTTTGATGAATTTTGATAAATGTATCCCATTGTATACTCACCACCATAACCACAACATAGAATAGTTCCATACAGTACTCTATACATTTCCCTTGTGCCCCTTTCCACTTAGTCCCCTCACCAACTCCTGACAACTACTGAACTGTTTATTGTCTTAATAGTTTGGCCTATTCCAGAACGTTACATAAATGGAAACAAAGAAATAGATGGGTTTGTGTATATGACTTCTTTCACATAGAATCATGCTTTAGAGATTAATTTATGTTGTTGACTGTATCAATAGCTTTTCCTCTTTATTTCTGAGTAATATTCCAATCCATGAATCTACTACTCTTTTTTAACCAGCTGATGGACATTTGGGTTGTTTCTTGTTTCTGGCTATCATGAGTAAAGCTGCTATGAACATCTGAACACAAGTCTTTATGTGCATATATATTTTCATTTCCTTTGCGTGAATACTTATGAGTGGAATTGCTAGATCACTATGGTAATTGTATGCTTAACTTTGTCAGAAACTCTGAATATGCTTGTCCCAGTGGCCAGATGCCATTTTGCATCTTCATCAACATAGTTTAAAAGTTCCAGTTTCTCTTGATCATGGCCATTACTTTGTGTTGTCATGTTTTGTAGACTTTTTGGTTTTTGTTTGTTTGTTTTTTAAATTTCTATTGAAGTATAGTTGATTTACAAAGTTGTGTTAGTTTCAGGTGTTCAGCAAAGTGATTCAGATATACATATACTATATCCATATGTATATGTAGATTCTTTTCCCATATAGGTCATTACAGAGTATTGAGTAGAGTTCCCTGTACTATAGAGTAGGTCCTCATTAGTTATCTATTTTATATATAGTAATATGTATATGTCAATCCCACATGTCCCAATTTATCCCTCCCCTCCTGACCTCCCTGTTAACCATAAGATTGTTTTCTACATCTGTAACTCTATTTCTGTTTTGTAAATAAGTTCACTTGTACCATTTTTTTAGATTCCACATATAAGTGATACCATATGATATGTGTCCTTCTCTGTCTGACTTACTTCTCTCAGTATGATAATCCCTAGGTTCATCCCTGTTTCTGCAAATGGCATTATTTCATTCCTTTTTGTGGCTGAGTAATATTTCATTGTTTATATGTACCACATCTTCTCTATCCATTCCTCTGTCGGACATTTAGGTTGCTTCCATGTCCTGGCTATTGTAAACAGTGCTGCTGTGAAGATTGGGGTCCATGTATCTTTTTGAATTATGGTTTTCTTCAGGTATATGCCCAGGAGTGTTTGTTGTTGTGTGTGTGTGTGTCTGTTTTAAATTGTTGCTATTTTAATAGATGCACAAAGGTATCTCACTGTGGGTTTAATTTGCATTTCTGAAACTACTAATGTTGAGCATCTTTTCATGTACTTCTTTGGCATTCTTTTCTTTTCTAGAAAAGTGTGAGTTCAAATTTTTTCCCAATTTTTTTGTCGCCGTTAATCAAATTAATATCTTCTTATTATTGAGTCATAGTTTTCATTATATACTATGCAAAAATCAAAAATATATTTTGAAAATATTTTCTCCTTGTGCATTTCTTATCTTTTCATTTTCTTAATGGTATCTTTGAAGTGCAAAAGTCCTTAATTTTGATGAAATTGAATATACCAATTGTTTTCTTTTATAATTTTTGCTTAAATATCCTATTTAAGAAATCTTTGCCAAACCCAACATCATTAAGATCTTCTTCTACATTTACTTTTAGAAGTTTTATAGTTTCAGGTCTAAAATGTAGATCTATGCTACATTTTGAGCTAATTTTTGCATGTGAATTTAGGCAATAATTGAGTGTATTTTTTCCTTTGTGTGTGGGTATTCAAGTATTCTACACATTTGCTGAAAAGTTTATCCTTCCATATAGAATTATCTTTGCACAATTGTCAGGGGTACATGTTATCAATATGATTTATGACTATAGATATTGACTATAATTGCTTGACTGAAGTAGTATTTTTCAGATTTCTCCACTGTAAAGTTACTCTTCTCTCCTCCTTTTTAAACTGTCCTCTTTGAAAGGAAGTCATTATCTCCCCTCATTTAGGGTGGAATATCTATATAATTTATTTCGAATTCTTATACATGGGAGATTTGTCTCTCATCCTCCATTTATTAATTTATTCAATCATGTATTTATATCAGTATGGACTCATGGATATTTATATATACTTTTATTTATACTCCAATACTACTTTATCAACTTTGTTACTCAAATTATTTTAGCTTTGGCCATTGGAGCAGGCGAGGTCCTTCAGTTGGCTCCCATGTCCCTTTGACATACCCGCATCTATATACGCTTATTTTTTAAGCACTTCCTTATTTCCAAGTACTACAAGATGCTTCAGACTCATCTTGTGTATTTTCTGCCCAGTCCTAGAATTAGCCATTTCTCCAAGAACCCTTGGTTCATTTTATTAGAGAATGGTATTTAAAACCAAGATCCGGGTGCTAGGTATACTTGTTGCTACTGAGATGCCTTTTTTTGTTTTTAAGTTTTATTGGGGTATAATTGATTTACAATGTTGTGTTAGTTTCAGGTGTAGAGCAAAGTGAATCTGTTATACAAATACATATATCCACTCTGTTTTAGATTCTTTTCCCATATAGGCCATTACAGGGTATTGAGTAGAATTCCCTGTGCTAGGGCAGATGCATTGGTTAAACATCTGCCTGCCAATGCAGGGGACACGGGTTTGAGCCCTGGTCCAGGAAGATCCCACATGCTGCAGAGCAGCTAAGCCCATGCGCCACAACTACTGAGCCCCCGTGCCGCAACTACTGAAGCGCTCACACCTAGAGCCTGTGCTCCACAACAAGAGAAGCCACCTCAATAAGAAGCCCGTGCACCACAGTGAAGAGCAGCCCCCTTTTGCTGTAACTAAAGAAAGCTTGGGTGCAGCAACAAAGACCCAAACAGCCAAAAATTTTTAAAAATAAATAAATTTCTTAAAAGAATCTCTTAAAAAAGAAAAAAGAATTCCCTGTGCTATATAGTAGGTCCTTGTTAGTTATCTATTTTATATATAGTAGTGTGTATGGGTCAATCCGAACCTTCCAATTTATCCCTCCCTGCCCCTTACCCCCTGATAACCATAAGTTTATTTTCTACTGAAATACCTTTATTTAAGGTCTTCTCAGCTTATAGAGCAAAGAAATACATTTGTGTCTATTAAATCATGTATATACACGTATATAGATATTCTATATTTAAACACTGTATCTATTGTAAGTAAACATGAGTTCCTTCTGATGTCTCCAATTCTAATCCATTACCACATGATCATTCTAGCCTCCTCTCTTTGCTGATTTACATGTTTCCACTTCAACAGTGAGAAACCAGGCTCCAACCATCTGTCATCCATTTATTTAATCATTCAGTTCAGGTATAACGTACAGTAGTATCAGTACTGTTAACCTATACCAACATAGGAACCAACTTTATCAGCTAAGGTATAGTACTTATGTGCAATCCTTTTGACTTTAGTCTTACAAATTCTATTCATTTCCAAAGTTACTTAGGTCAGCATCTTTTCTGTTACCCCCTTCTGTAAGGTTATATCATATCTTTGTAATACAGTTAGATTTTGTGGTCACAGTCTACATTCTTTCCTGAGTCCCCCCATGCTTATGAATTTTATATATATATATATATATATGTATATATGTATATATATATATTTTAATTTGGATACCTTAAGGTTCACTCTTTGTGTTGCAAGGTTTTATGGGTTTTGACAAATTCTTAATGGCATGCATCTACCATTACAGTATCATACTGAATAGCTTCACTGCCATAAACAGCCCCATGCTTCACTTATTTACCCCTTTCCCCCATCCTCTGGCAACCACTGACCTGTGTACTGTCTCTAAAATGTTGCCTTTTCCAGAGTCACATAATTGGAATCATACAATATGTTTCCTTTCAAGACCACCTTCTTTCACTTATTAATATATGCATTTAAGATTCCTCCATGTCTTTTCATGACTTGACAGCTCATTTCCTTTTATGATTAAATGCTGTCCCATTGTATGGATACACAACAGTTTGTTTATCCTTTCACCTATTGAAGGACATTTTGATTGTTTTCGGTGTTTGGTAATTATGAATAAAGCTACTGTAAACACGTGTGTGCAGGCTTATGTGGACATAAGTTTTCAAAGTCAGTTGGGAAAATAATTAGGAGCATGGTTACTGGATCATACAATAAATACTACGTGTAACTTTGTAAAAGATGACCAAATTGTCTTCTGTTTTGTATTCCCACCAGCAATGAATGTGAGTTCCTGTCCCACTGCAGACTCATCAGCATTTGGTAGTGTCAGCTTTTTAGATGTCAACCATTCTAATAGGTGTATAGTAGTAACTCGTTGTTTAAATTTGCAATTCCCTAATGAAGAATGATGTTGAGCATTTTTCATAGGCTATTGCCATCTGTATATCTTCTTTGATGAAACGTCTGTTTAGATCATCTGCCCATTCTTAATAGGATTATTTATTTTATTATGGTTTAGTTTTTAGAGTTTTTTTCTTTTTTTGAATATTTTGGATACGAGTCCTTTATGCGATATGAGTCTTGCAGATATTTTCTCCCAGGCTGTGGCTTGTATTTTCACTCTCTTAAGAGTGCCTTCCACAGAAAAAGAGTTAATTTTAGTAGAGTGGAAGTTATCAATTCTTTGTGCTTTTAGTGTTGCATCTAAAAACTCATTTTCAGACCCAAAGTCATCTATATTTGTACTTACATTTAGGTTTATAATCTAGTTTGAGTTAATGTTTGTGAAATGTGTAAGATGTGTCTAGATTCATTTCTTTTGGCATAAAGGTGTCCAGTTGTTCCAGCGCCACTATTTCAATCTTCTTAAATTTATTAAAACTTATTTTATGGTCTGGAATATGGTCTTTCCTGATGAAATGGATTAACTCTGAGATCACTATAAAAAGTCCCTTTTTATTTCTACTAACACTTTTATTTTAAAGTTTGTCTGAAACTACTGTAGTGCTCCAGCGCTCTTAAGGTTAGAGCTTGCATAGTAGATCTCTTTGTATCTTTTCACTTCAACTTATTTGTATCTTTGACTCTAGAGCTTGCTTCCTATAGATATTTGGATATTGTTTATTATCCAGTCTAACCATCTCTGCCTTTTGATTGAATTTTTAATCCATTCACATTTCATATTATTACTGATATTTTTAGATTTACAGCTCTCATTTTAGTTTTTTTCTTCATGTCTCATGTCTGTTTTGCTACTCTAGTCCTCTTTCCCTGCATTCTTTTGCATTAAATGAATATTGACTAGTGTAACATTTTAATTCCTTTCATCATCGTTTCACTACATTTAAAAAAATATTTCCTTGTCCTAGACTTATCAGGTACATTTTAACTCATCATCATCTACTTCAGACTTGTACTGACTAAATTACAGTGTGAGGTGCAAATGCTACTCCTGTGTACCTCTATTGCTCTTCCCCCTTTTGTGATATCATTGTTATATATAATTTCTTTTTATGTTACAAACTCCAAAACACATTGTTATAATTAATCTTTTACATAATAATTAGTCTTTTACATATTAAGAAAGTTTAGAAGCAACAAATGTAATATTTTGAAACCCCCAAACTCATAAGACCCCAAGTTTTCCTCCTCTATCATTCCATGCCTTCATTGATGGCATCATCCCCTCAGCAGGAGGACGCTAGGCATCACCTGTGACTCTTCCTTTTGCCTCATTTCCCACAATGCATCAGTCAGGAAGCCCAGGTGATGCTGTCACCACCACATTGCCACTGCCAGAACCTTAGTTCAAACTCAGTCTTCACTGAACAATTGCTTTAGCTTTGTACTCATCACCAGCTCCTCCTCCATTTTCCTCCATCAGTTGTTTTTCTAAAGAGTAAATCTCATTAAATCAGTCTCCTTCTTATAAACCCAAACACTTTAGCATTATATATAAGATCCTACATAAAACACATCTACCCCACCTATCTGTGGTCATGCCATGCTTCTCAGCACTCCAGCTTTCTGTCCTGGTCATCATCATCTCTTTCTCCCCATAAATAAAATGTTACATACTTTGTCAAGAATCTTAGCCTATGCACACACTCTTCTCTTTCTGCCTGTGATGATATGACTCTAATTCTCTGCTTGTAGACTCTTCCAGGTGTGTCTTTTCTCTTTGGAAAGCTTTGTTTATGATTTACTCAGGCATTTATTCTATCCTCTGTATTTTTATAATCATTTGTAAGTGATTTACTATTTCAAACTACATTTGTATATTTGTAAATTTCTCCTCTCTTCTTCCAATCCCACCTTATGCTCTGAGATCACCTAGGCCTGAGACACTGTATTATTCACCTTGGAATGCCAAGAAGTTGGTGTCCAGTAAAGATTTGTTGAGACAGATAAATTAACTATTTAATTTAAAGATAATATTAACAAAAGTTGTCGACTTAATGTTACCCTCTCATAGTGGGGCACTGAGATGTTTGCACTTTTTTGAAAAGGATTATATACTGCTAGATATTTATTAAAATGCTTCTTTAAAAATTCCTCCTAGCTGTTATAATTTTATCTCTGTATTCCATCTCTGTGCTAAGTTAATTACTGATTAACCTAAGATTACAGTAGCTTCAATCTGCAATCTTAAATAAACTGGCGTTAGGGAAACCAACATATAGGTTTAGATTTTCAATAACCTTGCGTAAGCACTTTATAATTGAGCTATGCTAATGGAAAGTAGATTGAGATTGGTTGCTAGCACTATTTGCAACAAAAGAAATAAGGTTCTCAACCGGGATATACAATGCTGAATTTTACAAAATCAAGAAAAAGCATTTACTAGCTATGAATTGGAGTGCAGAAAGTTCTACATATTAACATAAGCAAAATGAGGTTTCTGGCCTTAGGCATCAAATTCAATCATTTCATCTCTCCAAGTAGCTCTTTCTCTATTTTAATATCCCCACAGGCACACACTCACAAGGATAGAAATGATGGAAGTGATTTTGAATTTTAAATCAAAATCAAAGTCTAAATGGAGTACAAAATACAATATTTAGCATACAAGCCTTAGCATCCTAGCCCTTAAGACTCGGAAAGTGAAAGGATCTATTTAAAAATTATGATAGAATAATGTTTGCTTATTGAAGTTCCTAATATAATTTGGCATTTGAATTTTAAGCAACAAACCTAAATGCAAAAGTGATCAGTATACATTAAAACAACATTATTATTGCAAATACTATAATTATTACAATACTGTTAGCCCTCTGTGTAAGTTAACTGATTAAATATTATACGAAGAGATTCTCTGCTTGGTAAGTTTAATTTAGTAAAAAATAAAGACACAAACACAGCGGACAAATTTGTGTTACATAAACAAAAGGTATAAAAATTATGCACAAGCAAAAGGAACATTTAACTAAATATTTATAGTATCTTTAAATTGGATGTGATATTAGATTATATATCATATTGAGTTGCATCCAGAAACTGGAACAGAAATTAGAAGGTCCATCATTTAAGTCCAGTTAGGTGATTCTGTACTTACAGTGTCATGAAATCAACTCACCTTCAGCATCACCAGCAGGTTAATCTGATTAGGAGAGATATTGACAAATTACTCCACTCCTGAAAACCATTAGGTGGTTCCCCATTACATAGGGCTAAGTCTCACATTCCTTAAGCTCATATTTAAAGCCATTCAGTCATTCTAGCAGCTGGAAGTTCGGACGTTCTCTATCTTCCATAGTCTTATCTTTTGGGATTTTGAGTATGAGACTAAAAATCTGTGTAAGTAAAAAAAAAAAAGTTGATAACTATGCAAGCAAGAAAATGAAATTTATTTCTAAACAAAAGATAAAAGTCAAAGGAGGCATAAAGAATCAATACTAAACACAACATTTTTCTGATTGGGTCTGGGAATACAACATAAAATTATGTTCCAGGGTCAAAGCAATAGTGTTTATGTAATTATTCAGGCACCTCCTCTAGCAGCCAAAAACCCTCCCCACATCCTGCCCACATTACTGTATTTTGGTGTCAGAATCTGAAAGGCTTCCATGCAGGTAGTATATCTGAGAAGTGGTCTCAGGGAGTAAGAATGAGCTAGGGAAAGATGATAAAATGATGCACTACTCTGCTGGCCATTAATGAGGGCTACTAGTGTCCAGTTCCACCAAGATCTTTTTTTTTTTTTTTTCTTGCGGTACGCGGGCCTCTCACTGCTGTGGCCTCTCCCGTTGCGGAGCACAGGCTCCGGACGCGCAGGCTCAGCGGCCATGGCTCACGGGCCCAGCCGCTCCGCGGCACATGGGATCCTCCTGGACCGGGGCACAAACCCGCGTCCCCCACAGGCGGACTCCCAACCACTGCGCCACCAGGGAAGCCCCCACCAAGATCTTTTGTTGGGCTTGTGAATATATTTCATATATGTGAAGCTTCCTCCAGGGACCAAAGCCAGAAGCAGTTACCCATCAGCTCAGCAGGGTGAACCTTCAAGAGCTAAATACCCACACTTTTGAGTTACCCAGGCTTGAGTGTCTAGAAGGTCCCATAAGTGCACAGTACCTTGGTATCAGAGGAGTCTCAGGGAGGAAAGGAGGGGCAAACAGTCATCACCTGCTTAAAGCTGGTCAACACCTGTGCAGAAAGTGGCTGCCACAGCAGTGACTAGAGTGAGAGGGGGACTGAGAGGGGCAGACACACAAGCATATTAGCTGACCATCACCTGTTGTCCTGGTTACAGATGCGCAATTGAAAAGCTGGAAACATCAGCAACATCACGCTACATCTGAGTGTGTAGACCTCTTGACACCACTAAGAAAATGTGGCTTCAGTTAGCACCTGCTCTGTTAGGTGTGCTGGGCAAATTAGAGATACTAAGTGTTGTATTAATGAATATAAGTTTTGATATTCCTGGTTGGGCCTAAATTACTTCATGGTAGGATCCAAATCTGTGTTTCTATTGGGAAGCCCTGTAATAGAAGGGGGATCCACTGGGCATATCCCACTGCTATGGTCTGAATGTTTGTGTCCCCCCAAATTCTTATGTTGAAGCTTAATTCCCAATGCGGTGGCACCTTTGGGAGGTGATTAGGTCATGAAGGTGGAGCCCTCGTGAATGGGATTAGTGTCCTTATAAGAAAAAACCAGGGAGCTAGCCCTCTCTCAACTCTGTGAGGATACAAAAAAGCAGCTGTCTGAGTCAGGAAGCAGGTCCTCAAAAGACACTGGATCTGCTGGCACCTTGGTCTCCAATTTCCAACTGCCGGAACTGTGAGAAACTTATAGGCATTAAATAAAATGTGCATCAAATACATACAAATATGTAATTACTTCCCAATACCACAATGACTATATTAGCAGCCAAATAAAACCTGAATTAATCACAGAGAGATCAGTTCGTGCTCTACCAAGTGGCAAACCAAGCTTGTTATTCAAAGCACTACCTTCATTTTGAGAGAAAAATGGATACCTTATGCTTAATCGGTGTTTCCCCTTCTTGTTTCATTTTATGAAGCTCTTGTCTACTTACATGAGTTAATATATAACTATTTCATTTGTTTTGGTCTGAAAACTTGAATGGTGATTCAACATTAAAGTAAGGAATGAAATAAGTGTTAGGATAAGAAATCAATAAACTGATCTCTCATGATTTTAACAAGTAGGATAGCCCACAGGGAGTAATGTCAAAGGCGTACTTGGTGGCTTGAATGGCACTGGGCATAATATAAAGAAGCCAGTTTAGTCCAGGCATGATTGAGATAGATGTTCTCTAAATACCAGAATTACCAGTTGAGCCACTCACTTCAGTTCAGTTGTCAAACATGGCAAGAGTGTGTGTTGCCACTGAGGCTCGCTCCACCGTCCTTTGGGCAGAGACTCTTTGCTCTAGAGTGGGAACTGGGGGAGGAGGTCAGGAATGAAATTCATAGCCCAGTGAGGATCTTCTGTAGCCCAGAGCTGGGCCATGTGGTACCCATGGATGTTCACAGGCTGCAAATGCACCAGGGATAGTGACACAGGACTCTGGGAAAATGGGTGCCCTTCCCCAGCTGTACTGTCTCAACTCTGCCTACAGAGCAGGAATACTTAGACATTTCCTGGAACACCTGCAGAGCCCCCAAGGAATGGCTGCTCTGCGACACAGAGCTGGGGTAGAGCTGCTACTGAATGCTGGGCTTCTCACTGTTCTCATATAGTTTCATCAGTTTTAATGAATAAATGCCTCCTACTCTGTTGTAAGCCCTTGGATCAACCTCTGGAGACAATAAGTGATTGTTTTTACTAATTTTGACCAGTTTAACACTTGCCTCTCCGGGGAAAATTTTTCACTGAGCTCATCCTACTCTCTCTCTAGAAGTCCAAACTACTTGTATTTTAAACCCAGTTTTGCAGCCCTCTAACTTTCAAACCTTGGACAGATCACCTGGACTCAATTTCTTCCTCTGTGCCTCTTCTTATGTAAAATAGAGATATCAATAGAATCTACCTCATGTGGGTGTTGTGCAAATGAAATGATTTTATTTTTGTAATACCTTTGGAACATTGCCTGGAACAGAGTTTGTGCTGCTTTGAAGTTGGCTACTTTCTTGTCCTAGTGTGCAAGTTTCAGATACTTGACACTACATACATATACATACACAAAAGCTTGTTACCTACTGCTGTGAAAATCTAGGATGAAAGCTATTCCGGTGAGAACCAGAAAGACATCCACCTTCATTTCCTTTTGATGGAATGCCCTGCCCACTGTAAAAACATTGCCCGGTGCATATTAAGTGCTAACCAATCAGAGTAATGACCCCTCTGTCCTCGAGGAAGAGGTAAGTGGGATGGAGAGAATCCTTGAAGTGTTCTCTTCAACAGTCCACTTTTGAAGGGAGAATATGATTGAGTGCATGTTCTGTGGAAATTATGAAGGGGCAGGACTAATAATTCTCTTTTCTCAACGAAAGCTAATGCTCAGGTTTGATACATTTTTATTGCATTGATTTTGTTTGTTTGTTTCCATTTCTTGCCGCTCTTTGAAAGGAATATACAGAAATTCTTTAAGGAGTAAAGCAACAGAGAATTTCAGTGTACTCACTGGTACATTGTTTCTTCCTTGCGTGAATCTTAAACGTTCATAATTATATTTTAAACTTGTGTTCATTTCTATGCTTCAGTAAGCCCTCAACAACGTATCTGGAAGCTAGAGATGAGGCTTACATCTACTGAATAATTTAAACCTAGTGGGCAGGGGAAACCTAGTATAAAGAAAATAATAAATCAAAAAGACTTGAAGAAAAGATATTTGTTTATAAGCAAAACAACCGTGATGACAAACCACTTTTTAAAAAGTAGAAATAGACTCTGGTTAAAAAATATTTACAGAAATACCTTGAAAGTGAAGATAAGAAGATGATTATTCAGAGAATATCTCCGTCATAAATATTTTACTATGGTTTTAAAATAAATTTGTATCCTAACTTGGTTTTCAGTACAATTGCAGAATAACACTGATTTATAATAGCTGTACATTCATTTGGCTATATTCTCCCTACAGATGTGTTTACCATCCAGAATTCCTTTATAAATTCAACATTCTTTCAGTGAGTCTTTTCTAGATCCTTCTGTATGCTTTCCTTGTGTCATAAGCCAGCTTCACTGAGGAGTATCTTTAAGAGTGTATATCTTCTGGAGGTTTTTTTGTTTTTTGTACTTTTTAAAAACTCTCCAGAAAGTGGGAATAGAGGGACTATACCTCAACATTATAAAAGCCATATATAGCAGACCCACAGCTAACATTATACTCAGTGGTGAAAAGCTGAAAACATTTCCTCTAAGATCAGAACAAGACAAGGATGCCCACTCTCACCACTTTTGTTCAACATAGTTTTGGAAGTCCTAGCCAGAGCAATCAGAGAAGAAAAAGAAATAAAAGGGACCCAGTTGGAAAGGAAAAAGTAAAACTGTCACTCTTTGCAGATGATATGCTACTATACATAGAAAATCCTAAAGATGCCACCAGAAAACTACTAGAGCTCATCAATGAATTCATTAAAATTTCAGGGTACAAAATTAATGTACAGAAATTTGTTGCATTTATATACACTAACAACAAACTATCAGAAAGAGAAATTATGGAAATAATCCCACTTAGTATCATATCAAAAAGAATAAAATACACAGGAATAAACCTACCTAAGGAGGCAAAAAAAACCCCTGTACTCAGAAAATTATAAGATGCTGATGAAAGAAATTGAAGATGACAAAAACAGATAGAAAGATACACTGTGTTCTTGGATTGGAAGAAGCAATATCATTAAAATGACCATACTACCCAAGCCAATTTATAGATTCAGTGCAATCCCTATCAAAATACCAATAGTATTCTTCACAGAAATAGAGCAAATAATTTTAAAATTTGTATGGAACCACAAAAGACCTTGAATAACCAAAACTATCTTGAGAAAGAAGAACAGAACTAGAGGAATCAGACTTCAGACTATACTACAAAGCTACAGTAATCAAAATAGTATGCTACTGGCAAAAAATTGGTAGATCAATGGAACAGGATAGAAAGCTCAGAAATAAACCCACACATTTATGGTCAATTAATCTACAACAATGGAGGCAAGAATATACAATGGAGAAAAGACAGTCTCTTCAATAAGTGATGCTTGGAAAACTGACAGCTACTTGTAAAAGAATAAAATTAGAACATTCTCTAATACCATATATAAAAGTAAACTCAAAATGGATTAAAGACCTAAATGTAAGACTGGATACTATAAAACTCCTAGAGGAAAACATAGGCACAACACTCTTTGACATATATTCTGGTGTTTTTCATTTATTTTCAGCTTTGACGAGCGGTAGGATAATAGTAGAATAGAAAATTGTACTAACAGCACAATAAAATTCCAATCCACTAGTATTTGAGAATTAATTGATTCTGCTAATAAGAATTCCAAGTATCTGTAAGAAAATAAATTGGCGGTTGGAAAAATCTCTCAAAACAAGGAGATGCTGGTGCTCCCCCCCAGGTTCTTCCATGTATTAATTGTGCAGTTGGGGCTTGATGTTTGTAGACATTGTGTCTCAGTCTTCTCTGCAAAATGAGACAGTTGGCAACATCAGGAGCCCAATATGGCTTAGACTACACAGCAGAATTGCCTAGGAGCTATCTGAAAAAGATGGTCCTACAAACTACCCAGGAGATGCCAAATCTAGTGAGATAGTTTCTGGGAATCTGTCTTATACTTTATACACTGATTCTGAGGAAGCCAGGCTTATGGACTTAAGATTTGGAAATGCTGGGTCAGATTAAGTCCTGCTTTATACAAAACTGTAGTTCCTTAAGAAGTGAAAATGGTAAACAACAAAGTATTTTCTTCCACTTTCTGCTGTACTCTTTGTGATGTGTATTTTCTGCTAGTGAATTCCTCCAAGATCTTTTAGAAATCTCTTTAAAAACCCAAGAACAGGGCTGAGCCACAAGGAGGTTGGGAGTAGAAGGAATTTCTAGATTTAAATTGGCTCTAGATACCTAAATAGCATAAATTCATGGATCTTTACCATCGATTTATATCATTAAGTGTCTCAGCTACCCTTTGCCCATCCGTGACTCTCTCAGCTTCCACCTGGCTTATTCATTCCCCAGGTCCAGTAGGAATGTCAGAAAGAGGAAACCTGATTGATCCTTCTTAACTCTTCATTCCAAGCTACTCATAAAGATAATGACACAGAGCTATCCCTCTACCAGGGACTGTGGGTGAGGCAAGTTCAGCTGGCCTTCTCACTTATGGGTAATAATCCAACTACATTTTATTTTTAATAGGTCGATATTATTCATGTTATATAGACAATCTTAAAGCTCTAATATCATATGTCATATTTATCATTTACCAACTAAATTTATATATACATTAAGAGATGTAGTGGAATAAATCCATACTAACCAAATACTAAACTCCATAATAGCCTAGACATTTTCAAGGAACTCAGGGGATAAAGATTAACTTGTGCTACCCTGGGTCCAATTGAAATTTTATGACTCTGTGTAATGAGGGTGTAAATTGCCCTCAGGCTCAGATATGCTGCCATTAAGAAGTTGTGGTTTCTCATTCATATGCCAGATAAGCATGAGTTTACTTCCTTTTGCTCCACAGAGCAAAGGGAAAGGGGACCAATTCGTAAATTTACAACGGGAGACCAGATGAAAGTCACTACAACTACTCTCATGTCTACCAGCTGTTCACAGCAAAATCAGACAATTAGCCTGCTTCTAGTACCTGTTTTAAGTACACTTAGAACATCACAAACATTGTCCTTTAGCCTTAGATTGACATTCAACTTTGTGACTACTTCTCAAAATCACAGACCATTCTCCACTCCAGAATTAAAACTAGACTGGGTATTTTTAATTCTTTCTCCTGCGAACACATTTCTGGGTACCACTTACTATCAAGACATTACACAAGCTGTTCCCAGTTTAGTGACTATTGATGCCAGACCATAAATTTCAAGGTCAGCTCAAAGTCATGCAGCACTTTGTCAGAGGATGCAGGAATCTGTGTGTGAACTTCCTTCGCAGTTCTCTCCAAGTGATATTTCCACACTCTTCTTAATTCTCCATATGAGAACTAAAGGGGTGGTTTAACAGCTGTGTCAGTCACAAGAGCTCGCTTCAAAGAGACTGTATGATTTGTTATAGTTTCACACTGTTCCTTTAACTTACATAAGCATATTAATCTAAAGTCAAGATACTTATTAAAATAGTCACAGATAATATCAGGGATCTGAAAATGCATCCGGGCCTTTGTGAGCTTTATGAAAGTTCAGCCCATGCCTATACCTACAACATGATTGAAACCCAGTCCTGTAGGATCTTACCCTAGGTATCTTTAAGATCAATACAATTTACTGCATGATCAATTTTGCTGAAGTGATCAGTATTGATCATGATGATACGCTAAATTAATGTATCAGTGATTTAGTTCCTAACTGTACGCACACACAGTCATCATCAACCAGATGCTGCCAGTGTAGAAACTGGGTATTTCAGAAGGCATATTCACCATTTCAAGCCACACGGGCATCATTTAGCTGAATGCAATGACTGTGTTAATTTCCTTCTAAGAGAAACTTGTGTGCTAGATAATCTGACTGCTACTATGTATTGAGAATAAAGTCAGACAATCCATTGTGTGGTAGGAGTGAATGCCCATCCAGGAGAATGGGAGAAGAGAGATGCTATTTCCAAAAAAAAGAAAACCTTAAGTTAATGCCCAGTGCCTTATAATAAATAGTCAATACTTTAAACTTGTTAACCTTGAAACTACAAACACACACACACACAAATACACCCACCCCCTGAGTTTGGACCTCCTGCAGATGGGAGACAAGACCTCAGGGAAGGAGATCCAGTCAACTTCTTTCTTTCCTCACTGAGTAGGACTCTTTCTCCTTTATCCTCTCCTCCAGTCCTTCATCCATCTTAAGGAGGTTGCAGTGCAGGGAAGGAGACCATATATAGTATCACAGGCCAGTTCTCACACAATTACAGGGCAGCTCTTCCTATTGACAGTCTTGACAATTTAGCAGGTTATCCAGAGGCACCCCCATGCCCGGGGACAGGAACTTCTGACTTGCATCTCTCTAGATGTAGATGACTCACCATCCCCATCTCCTCCTTAAGCCTCCTCTCTCCCCAGGCATCCTGTGATACCTCCAGCTTCTCTGATGAGGTTGCGCCCCCTCCAGCAGCCCTCTTGGCTCCAGGAGCCTCCTTTGTCCCAACAGACTCTAGGAGTACCTGCAGCTGCTTTTCCTTGTCTCCATCGCCAGCTGCTGCCCCAGCCAACTCTTGCTCTTCAAATTTCTCAGGCAATTGATCTGACTGTGGCTCCACAATCCTGATTTTACACAACATTTCATTTTGAACTAAAGACGCTCTTCAGGGGCAAAATGGGATGTTGTGAGCTACCCAAGTTAACGTTCTATCACTTTTCCTATAACATATGGAAAGCCACATACTTACTGACACACGTAGATAGTGATAGAAAAACTATCATTTGCAGGGTAAGAGAGGGTCCTCTTTTATCTGATTACATCTATTTTTACTTGTTTATTGCCTACCTCTCCAACTAGGGAGCCCCACTGTAGCTCAACGTCTGCTATTTCTTTGGCGAATGAATGGATGAATAAATGAAAGCCAGTTTGGAGGTTTGGAGAGCCTGGAGTTAATGTGAACTGGGTTTTGCTTTACAGACACCTCCTTCCTTCCACTAGGGTGTGGGTCAGAGATTTCTATAAGTTTTCACTGAATGGTCCCTGTAACAAGAAGACACCTTCCAATGAGTGTTTGTTGGCTGGATTGAATGAATTGATTGAATTGATTGGATTGAATGAAGGTACAGAAAAGAACTAGAGCACATTGTTGTAGATGGAGAGGCTAATGGATTGGAGGTAGGGGCTCAATTCTTTCCCAGGTGACTGAACATTACTCATAAAAGAGGATGCAGTGATCACTCATATTGGGGGGTGGCGTCTATTTTATTCAAATGATGAGCATCTTCAAAATAAACAACCCCCAAGGGATAACTCTCTATGTTGTAAAATATAAGCATTATTTTTTAAATATAAGTATATTTTTAACGTACACTCAAATAGTCATAGATTCTCAAATACTGTCTTTTGGCTCATGTATCTTTATATGAGGTTTGGGGATATCCCACTGATACCAGAATTTTCTTGACTCTGTGTGTGTGTGTGTGTGTGTGTGTGTGTGTGTGTGTGTGTGTGTGTGTGTGTGTTTTCTTTGTAAGTTGATTTCTGGAAAGAGTTTGACAATTTTGTCTGCCAAGTTTTGCTTTGCAAAAGTTTAATCCCATAATGCAGTTCCTGTGAATGAAATTGTTGATATTGGCCAGTGTTGCCATATTTTCCATATAATGTTGTTAAAATTCTACTACTTGCTATTTTACTTGTTAGTTTATCCCAGGAAAAGCAGATTTTATTTCTATTTAGTTTCAAAAATATCTTCACAATTTTTTGAAGAAGTTTAAAGTGCTTTGGTGTATATTTTTGGTTATGTTGTAAATCAAGTCTCACGTTTGAATTTAATTTTAAGAATATATGACAGTTACAGTATAAATATAGTGATTTTTCTTTGCTCCAGACTTTTTAGTTCAGCAAGCTTCTAAATGGGAACACACATTCTAATTAGTTTTCAAATTTCAATTAGAATGCTCTAATAACTCTTAGCTTCCCGACGTTTCACTTGGCAAGAGGAATAAATGTAGTAAAATTCTTAGGTAGACTGCTGCGAAGAGCAAAGTATTAAAGGCACTGAGTTAACTAATGCAACCAAATGTAAATTTACATTCTTTGAGACTCTAATTATTTGTTAATTAGGTGCCAATTGAGTGCTAAATCATATTTATTGAGGCCGAACAACAAAGATATGTCTATTACCATATATACTTGCTTGTCAAGAACTATGCTCTCCACAATTGTATCATTGATTAAATACCTTCCTGCAGAAATCAGATTTGCATATTCATCCTACCACAAAGAGGCCTTCATCTTAAGCGATATTATGTATATTTTCTCTTCAAGTAACTAGATTCCCCTTGATTATAAGACAGATCATAGCTTTTACATGAGAAAAAGATGTAACCACATTTCCCAATTCTCAGTCTGCTTTTATATGTACAAATTTACAGATTTACAGATTTGTAGCTTCTTTTCCATTTTGTATTGGAAATTTCAAAAGAAACACTTTCCCCAAAAATTGTACTATATACAGTATTGCTTATTTAAAATCACTCTTCCTCTTTAACATTGAGATATAGAAAGGGAAAATTTAAAATATGTCAAGCACATGAGATTTCTAAGATTTTATAGCCAGAACAATCTGTACCTCTTGGAAGAAACCTTGAGATTTTAGCCTGAGGGAGAAAAAACAATTTAGCCACTAAATATGTACTCTTCTTGCTTTCAGGAAACCAATTTTGATGTTCATGGGGATTGAAGAATGTGTAGACCAAATTCTTCCCAGTTAAAGAACACAGTCAAAAATGGTGCTTCCTAAGGGAATATAACATTTCTGGTAGAGGACCTCTTCCAAGTTGCTGGAAGAAACGTCAACATCATAAAGACTGTAAGGTTGATACTGGAAAGCACCCAATAGTGCCACAGATGAATTTATTTAGTAGGGGAAAATCATGGAGTTGCATTACCCTGCAGTGGAATTCTAGAGAAACACTATTCTTTTTCTACATGGCTTTAAAAATAGTTGGTGTATACAGAGTACAATACGATGCCTTCGAAAGTAAGCAGAAGTGCAAGCATTTAAAACTAGATCCTTACTTTCCAATCTTTTTTTAATGAAAAAACCTATTTGTCTCAGCCCACTGTAAATGATTTAGATTCCCTTCCTTCACTCCAACCTTAACTTTCTAACCCTGAGATACTCAGGGAATAAATAAATAAACAAAACACACACATACACAACACAGCAACACGTGTCTTTGCTTGTCGGCTGTTTATTTTACCAGAGTGTTTTGTGATGTTTATAAGCATGCACTTCTTACTTAACTCTACACCCACACTCAGATGTAAAATTATATTTAAATATAAAGCCCTTTATTTTGGGAAATTGCTTTCTGAATTTGAAAAAAAAAATCCAATAAATATCTTTGGCAAGTATTTACCTAAAGGAAAGAGAAGTTAAAGGTTTGGAGAGAATGAATGGAGACACTTGCAGAAGAATCAACAAAAAATGTAATTAATTAAAGGGTCTGGGGTCCAAAGGGGATCAAACACACAAGTATGTACTATATTCGTAAATAATATTATGGAAACAGACCAATCTTTTTAGAATTTTAGAGTAGGAATTAAATAGACACTGTATTAGTTATCTATCACTGTGTAACATGTTGCCCCAAAATTAGCAGCTTAAAACAGCACACATTTATTATTTCACAGTTTCTGAGGGTCAGGAACCTGAGAATGGTTTATACAGGTCCTCTGTCTCAGAGTCCCTCATATGACTGCAGTCAAGGTGTCAACTGTGGCCATAGTCTCACCTGAAGGCTCAGCTGGAGAAGGATCCACTTCTAAGCTTACTCACATTGTTGTTGACAGGATTCAGTCCTTCATGGGTTGTTAGACTGAAGGACCCTGTTCTTTGTTGGCCAAGAATTACCCTAAGTTTCTTCCCACATGGACCTTTCCAACATGGCATCTTGCTTATTAAAGAATGCAATCCAAGCAAGCAATGGAAAGAGTCCAATAAGATATGTCACAATCTTTTGTAGAAAAATCATGGGAGTGATATCCCATCATTTTTGCCATATTCTCTTAAAAACAAGTCATTAGTTCCAGCCTACACTCAAGGAGGAGTGTTACACAAAGGCACGAATACCAGGAGGTGGGGCTCATTGAAAACCATCTCTGAAAGCTTCTTACCACACACTGTTCTATTCATGTGCACTCATGCCTTACTTCGAATAAGACTTGTCCCTTAGGAAGATTGTAAAGATAGACACAATCTTGTTGTTTTCACCAATATGCAAAATTCCTATTCCTTGATAACTTGGTGCTACATTTGCTATGTTCACACCGGACAGAAGGAAGATTAGTGGGGTTTCCAGGTTTCTTTTGGCATGGGAGGAGAAGTGGTGATGCTGGAAGAGAGGAGGACAGCCAGATTCTCTCAGTCATGACAAATAGTTGCTGTCCCAGAAAAAATACTTCAAAATCTCTTTCCATACAACTTTCCATTTTCTGGTTTTGCCTCCTGAGTACAAAATTCACACCAGCAAAACCACTTCAGTCATCAAGACCTCTCTGATATCTCCAAGTAAAATTAGTGGATATTCCTCAGGGCCTTTCACACACTTAAGACAAATCATTTGTGCTGCCTAAAAATTTTCCTGGGTGTTCTTTACATAATGACTTCTACCGCAAGTTAGCGGTTGGTTAAATGTAAGAATATAGAGAGTGGAACAGCATCTTTAACCTTTTCTTTGGGGGTATATTTTCCCAGAAATAAAGGGTTTGATCATTCTAGAAGTGCTCTCAAGCATCACTTTCAGGCAGTGTGTCAATGATTCCCAAATGGAATTCTTAAAGTAGCAACTACAAATGAACAATGAGGTTGGGAAAGCCATGAAGTAGGGAAGCAGAGCTCCTGACAGAAAGAGAGTCTGCCATAAAGGGACTCTGACTTTTCAACTTGAAATAAATCTTCACGATATATTGTATGGGAAGGACTGTTGGTCCTATATAGCTAGAAAAGGGGATGAGTGCTTATTGGTTTCAGATTAGTTTCAGTTTCCTTACCAGATTGATTGTATATTGGCAATTACTAGAGAGAGGGCCTCTAATAAATTAGTTTGAAATATACGAGTTAGTGACGTTAACTAAACTCTTATTAAGAACAACTCAGTCTGGCTACTTTATTTTGTAGCTTCTTGGGGGCTAATTACTTGTCTATCTGAAAATATAATCTATCTTGATCTGTATTGTAAAGATTAAAAGAGATCAATAAAAACGCCCAATACCATCCATGCCCAACATAGAGGTGGTGATAAAAAGTTGGTTTCACTGTCCAATTTCTTTCCTTTTTTAACAATTTTATGTATTATTAAGGTAATATAATAGTAGCCAATCTTTTCCAGCTAGTCCTTTTTTTCTACTATTATGATCTTCGTCACCTTAATTCAGAACTCATTATTTCTACCTAAACAACTTAATGTCCGCATCACTAGACACTTCTTCAACCTGTTCTAAACTCCAAGCCATCAGTTTAGACTTCTGAAAGTGCAGCTCTGATAACATCACCTGTGTTACTTCTCTGCTCAAATATCTTTAGTGGCTTCGTTTTATCTACTAAATTCAACGCAAATCTCTTGACTATCTCCCCGGCCAGGAAACTCATCTCAACTTCCATTCTGGATTTGTCTCATATGAGCTTCCTAAGCATACCCTATATTCTACTAAAACTTGATTTCCAATTATTCTCTGAACATGTGATACACTTTTCCATATTTATGCTACATTTTTCTAACCGAAATATACAACTTCTAACCTAAGCTATCAAGATCCTGTCTGCCTTTTAAGCTCAGCTTGCACCAGATCCTTAGACCCCTTCCATGGTTTTCAAGGCAGAAATGTGCTCACATGCCTCAGGAACCTCAAAGCATGCTGTAATACACCTATACAGTATTCACTACAATTATTTCTGAATACACCAGAACTTATGCAGTGCACTACAAGCCATTTAGATGCAGAAGCCATCTTCTACATAACATCTACACATCTTCTACATCTTTAGATGTAGAACCCATTAATTTCTATACTTCTGCGTAACATCAGCTGCAGTATCTTACACAAAGTAGAAACCCAATCATTGTTTTTTTGCCTGAAGGAATAATCTATATATTATTAATCTATAATTAGTGGCAAATAGGAGCCTTGATACTTTCTACTTTCTTTTAACATCTAGTTAAACCCTTTAAATGTTCATCTAAATTTGCTATATTTAAAAAAAAAATCTCTTCTGATTTGATTTGGGGAAGAAAACTAGTGTTTCTTGAGGGACTATTGTGTCAAATAATATGATAGGTCTTTTTCAAAACATCATCTCATTTGTATTTGCACTATAAACTATGATATGATATCATTAGGGTCCCCGTTTTCTTTGGGAAAATTGAAGTGCTTAAATAACGTCTAGATTATAGCTTAGAAGTTGCAGAAATAAGATTGAAATTCGGGTCTTTATGAATCAAAATTACATATTCTTTGCACAATGCTATCCTTTCTGTTTTCATGGCATGACTCAGTATCAACAAAGGTTGTGTATTTTGAGGCCAAAGTGTGTGTATTTTGAGACCAAAGTGTGTGTATTTTGCCTTGCACTGGTTCTACCACTGTATTTTATTTATAACAAGTGCTCAATAAATATTTTATGGATGACTCAATGAGCATAAACTAATCCGATAATTTTAAATATTGGCAGCTCCTAGGAAGCAAGATTCAATCATAGAAAATTCAAACCCAAAGGATTCTTATCTGAGTTTTTGACTCATACATCTAGTCAACAAATACTACCTGAGATCATATTGTTTACAAACAAGAATAATTTTACTGCCCTTGCCTCTGGGAGTTCAACCACGATGTGCAAGTTTCTGCTCTATGTGTTTTGGACACATCAACTCTTCTCAAGTTGGAACCATTAACATCTCATTTTTGGAGATGGGGAAACTGAACCTCAGAATGTTCAGGTAGCTTGCCCAAATTCACACAGCTAAAAATTTCCACAGTCATTATTTGATCCCAGGTGGCCTGGTTCCTGAGTCCATGCTCTGACTGACAATGATAAAATGCTTCAGGTCCAATTTTAGAGTTAAATATATTGTATTGATTTGTATAATTTGAGAGGTACAAATATTGCTGTAGGAATTCGGAAAAGACAGTGACTCTATCTTACAGGGAAGTTAGGAACGGCTCCGTGGAAGAACCAGCATTTGATCTAAACCTGCAGAGCCAGCTGGAATTTCTATAGAAAGAGGCCAGAAGGATTGGAAGAGGGGCCTGAGTAAAGCAAAAACTGGAAAAGGTGTTTTCGGGGTTTTTTTTTACATGGTGAACAAACCATTCTGGCTAGAGTAGCCTTTCTAAGTAGAAAATTAGTGGCAAATAGGAGCAGAGGGACAGATTTCAGAGAACATAGTTTGCCAGTGTGTCTAAACTTCATTCTGTAGGCAGCGTTGAAAATTTCACACTGGAAGAGAGATTAGTAAAGCGATGATTTGTAGATATTAATACGGCAGAGACAAGAGGGTGCCAAAACGGAGCAAATCCTGGCAAAATTTTATAAACAGGAGAAGCATTTTTATTTTCAAAAGATGAATTTAAAATGTTTTATTCTTTACAGTCTTGGGAAAAGTTAACAACCTAATATCCATAAACAGACACAGAAAGGGGCATCTCAAACAAAATGACAGAAAAGAAGAAATGTGTTGCAGATTAGATTTTTAAATTGGAATGAGAGGGTGAAAGGTAAATTACCATTTCTCAGATATTACAGCAGCCATGTTTAGTAGTAAGCTTAACATCTTCTGAAATACATAAAAATTATGCTCTATTAAACCCTGCACTCTTCTGCCTTAGGGCTTTTACTGTTGTGTAAATATTCTGCAGTTGGCAAATTTGGTAAATGGTGTACAGCTGCAACAGGCAGGTAACCATATCAAATAAGTCAGTGTTGTTTCTAGAACAGGTGAAATATCATATGCATAATTGTGCAGGCTGTTTTCTAAAATAAAGATGGTGATGAGAGTAAGACCACTATTTCCACTGAATAAATTCAGTCCCTTGAAATGGTATTTTCTTGTTGCTATAATCCTTTTGGAAGATGATATCTTTAACTGGAATGAGAAGATGCATTTTTATTTTACTTATGACTTAAATCCTATGATATTTCAAAGTTATTACCTTGGGGATGGCGATTTTCTTAAAGGACATATCAAAGGACCCCAAGATCATTGAAACTGGTTAAATTCACAAAATGTCTTTATTCGTTATTGTTTCTATTGTTGGCATTTTTTCAGCTTGGAAAATGTACAAGGTGGGCTCATTTCATTTCTACATTTAGTCAATTTCATTTTATGCTGCATTTCACAAAGAAGCAGGATAAGTTTCCCCCTTACTCACCCTTACTTCTCTTCATTTTTTCCTCTCTCTCTTTTCAATCAAACCCTCCCACCCAAAAGAAATTGCTCCAATTGAAATTTCTAAGAAAGTCCAAAAAAAAAAAAAAAAAACCCTCTCCTGGAAATTGCTACAAAAGAATTTCACCCTATTACTCACTCTTTTCTTGGCACTTCATTAACATCAGTATCAAATCAGTCCTCAACTGGAATCCTGCATTGTGCATGAATTATTCTGCATGAGTGGCCTATTGTAATTCAGAAGTCTTTATTTTTTTTTTCAATTTCATTAAAGCTATATAGTTATATTGTTATTTAATAAGGCAGGTTTACATTCATTTCCAAGTCTGGATAAGGCACCTAAAGACATTTTGAATATGCCCTAAATGATTAGGCGAAAGATATTATTTTTATGGGGTAGTCCTTTTAAAACTCAGATGATAATTTAGGCACCAGTAATCCATACCAATGGTCTCCACCGTGTTCCACATGCATATTTCTTTTGTAATTGATGAAAGGTGTGTTCTCTTTCATGAAATATATTACAATATGCAAAATAAATTGAATAAAACCAAATTTTACTAGGAGCGTCCAAGTACATTAGCAATTAAAATGTTGACTTCATAATTTAGGTTTATTAATCACTGTTTATGCTGCTTAATGAGAAAAAAATACAGTTCTGAGAATGTGAGTTTTGTCAATTCAGGTACATTTGGGTAAATGCTAAACATGTTCAATATTTGATTAGCCAAATAAATGGTTTGAAATCCACTAGATAATTTGCAGTTATCTGCACTATTTCCTTCTGATTTGGTATCTGGAAGATGCATAAGCCAGTTGCAACAGGCTAGAGCAATTAACTGGTAATTTGGAGCATTTAACTGGAAGATTGGCTTGCGAGGAGGTCTCTCAGCCATGATGCTCACAGGAAATGGATTCTGTATGTAATCTGGCTCAACAAAATTGTTCATGAAACACTTTCACAGCAAGACTGTATCAGAAGCCAATGAACCCTTGTGAAAATGCTTGTTGGGAAAAAATTTGTTCTAGTCTAAGCCAACTTTAAAACAATTGCCAAATTAGCTAGATGCCTTTATTTTTACAAGAAGCATCATTTTAATATGGAGAAACGAAGTCCAAAAGCAGATTGAGGGATATTTAAAAGCTTTACATATGAGCAAGTTATAACCTCACATCTTTCCAGTAACTCATAACTTTAAATATACTTCCCAAATTTCTGTTCTTGCTTTGATTTCTTGCTGTATCACACTGAATTCTGTTAGCCTTTCTTCATTCCTACCAAATGATTGCATCTTCTCAACATCAAAGCACCAAATTGTTTTAGTTGGTTTACTCCAACTTCTCTCAAAGCCTAAGAGAATTACTACTTTGGAAAATTTATTTGAAGAATATGTACTCCATCTCCTCTTCTAGAAACTCTAAATCCTATCATTTCAGAAAATCAGACCAACAGAAGGCAGAAATTTGGATCAGTTAGTTGGAGAATGTGATAGTATGGAAACAGTGATGATTACTGAACCAACTAGGAAATACATTAATGGATAGAAAAATTGCAAAGTAAGAAAATGTGATGGGGCAGTGAAAGGAGAAAGGAACAAACTAAGGAGAGCAAAAGAACACAAAATTAAAGAGCCTAAAAACAGAAAGCCTTCATCCTCCAAAGGAAACCTCCCTTTCATCCCTTCTGAGGAATTTCATAATTCCAGATAATTATGTTAAATTACCATAATGAAGGATATAGCTGGTAAAGAAGATGTGAGATATATATATATATATATATATATGTAAGAATATTGCTCAGCCATAAAAGATAATGAAATTTTTCCATTTGCAACAACATGGATGGACCTGGAGGGTATTATGCTAAGTGAAATAAGTCAGACAAAGGAAAATACTCTATGTTATCACTTATATGTGGAATCTAAAAAATTAAACAAACTAGTCAGTAAAACAAAAAAGAAATGGACTCACAGATATAGAGAACAAACTAGTGGTTAACAGTGAGGAGAGGGAAGTGGGGAGGGGAAAGATAGGGCTAGGGAATTAAAAGGTACAAACTACTATGTATAAAGTAAATAAGTTATAAAGATATATTGTCCAGCACAGAGACTATAGCCAATATTTTATAACTATAAAAGGAATACAATCTATAAAAATTTTGAATTACTGTGTCATGCACCTGAAACTAATATAATATTGTAAATCAACTATACCTTAATAAAATAAATAAATAAATAAACTAATAAGTAAATAAAAGATATGGAAAGTTTATTTTTTAAAAAAGAAAGGATATAGCTAAGAAGAGCTGAAAGAAAAAGGGAATCTAATGTTAGAACAGTAGCAGATGAATTGAGAAATAAAATACTTTCACAGAAGCAAATGTAGTTGAGTTGTCTATAATGCAAAATGCACTCAGCTTCCTGGATTCCATTGAACAGTTAAATTATACGATTCCACATATTTTATAACTCTGGCAGCTATTAGAGGTGAGAGATAAACTATGTTACTCTAATTCCATTCAGATTTGAAATAATCAGTACAGTTGAATATTGCATCCTTCCAATTTATAATATAGGAATAGTCATATGAAATCTATTATTATACTTTCTGTAAAGACGTTGTTGAAGACATTGTCTGCTGCAAAACAGTATTCCCTAAAGTTCAACGTAACACATTTCTTATCTAATTCAGTGTCAGGGAAAGCTATGTGTCACTTAAAGAACACACATGCTTTCTCTACTGTGATAATAAAAGTTACATAATTGATTGTACCTCAATTTTACCTAAAAATATAAGCCTTTTATTTTTCTTAAATGCAAAATTTTAAATTAAAATACCCTACCTAAAGCCTGGAATTTGGAAATGCATAGGATTTTATTTTAATCCATTAGCTACTTGTGTAATAACAAGTAGGTTACTTAATATCTTGCAAACTTTCAATTCCTTACTTATAAAATGAAAATAATAACAACTATCAAACCACTAGGATCTGAAAGGCACAAATAAAGAACGTATTTATAATAATAAAAATAATATCAGCAAACATTTGTTGAATGCTTAGATTATAAGTTACTGTGCTAAGCTCTTCACATACCTTATCTTATTTAATGCTTATAAATGACCCTATGAGGTAGATATTATAATTATTCCTATTTGACATCTGAGACTATTGGGCTTTGAAGAGGCTAAGTACTTGCCCAAAGTTAAAGAGTTAAAACCATCATATTTATCTTGGGCTGTTATCAATGTTTCTGCTTTTAATCACGTAACTGCACTAAACTACCTCTGCTCTATTTGTGCATAAGATGAGGAGAATATAAAGAATTTACTTAGGCTATAGAATTGATAAGATTTGGTGATTGATTGGCTGTGGAGATAAGAAATAGAGATTTATTTCAGAGTTTCAGATTTAGGCAATTAAATGGATGGTGACATTATTTATTCAAATAAAGAATTCTAGAGCAAGAATAAGTTTGGGGGAAGGATATAATGGACATGTTGAATAAGAAAAACCTGTGGGACATCAAGTTATACGTGTCTAATGGGAGGTAGAATAACAGTCTGAACCACAGAATAGAGGTCTGGACTGAGGTATGTCCAGCAAATACCTAGAAGTTAAATTAATAAGCATTAATGAGATTATCTAGGGATAATGTATGGGGGAGAAAATAAGAGAAACAAAGACAAGGCATGCAGAAGAGAAAGAGCCATCTAGACACTAAAAAAGAAGGGATCCGGAGGATAAGAGGCGGATCAGGAAATATGAAAACAATGTAAGAGAAAGTCTTAGGAGCAGCAGTGTCAAAAGCTAGAAAAGTCATAGAAACTGAAGACTAAATATGATTGCTTGCTTGTCAATCCCTCAAACACTGAAGGAAAAATTTTAGAATTTTATGCTAAAAAAATAATTATTTCCTACAGTTGTTGGGGAGAAAAAAATTTCCTTCTACCCTTCTAGGTTCTGTGGCTGGTCTAATAATTGAATTGACATAAGACTGATTAACAAGACAAAAATAAATTAAATTTCATATGTACAGGAATCCCACCAAAAAATGAGACCCAAGGGCAAGGCAGGCAGTTGAAGCTTATGCCATTCTGAGCTAAGGAATGGGATGGGGCCTGGGGCTTCAAAGGGGAAGAAGGTAATTCACTGGCCAATAAGAAAAGCAGATGCTTGGTAATTAGATCTTTGCCTTGCTATGCAGATAGGTCATTCAGATAAAAGTTATCTCTGGTAATAGTAATAGCTCTCTCTCCAAGCCAAGCCCCCAATCTAAATTATTTTAGGTAGTTAAGGGAGAGGTCAAAGATTTTCTTGAGACTGCTGGATCTTGATGGCTTTCAGCTCAAGATAATCCACATGCCAAAGTGACATATTTTGTGGTCGCACATTCTACTCCTCTTCACATGCAAGTAAGAAAAAATTTACCCATCTTTCATTCTTCCTAGGAAGCTATTAGAAGATAGTCACCAAAACCAGGGAATAAACCAAGAAAGAGAAGGACATGGAATCCAAGAAACTGAGCTTTAGGGGAGACTACGTAGACTTCTGAACAGAGATTATTACCAAAAATATAAAAGAATATTACATAATGAGAGAGGGGCCTATTTATCAAGAATACAAAATAACGTGAAATGTATATGTTCCTAACAAGGACGTTTCTAATATATGAAACTGAAACTAGTAGAAATAAAAGAAGAAATAGACAAAATCTCAGTTATATGTGGAGATTGTGACACTGTCCTCAGTAATCAGTCCAACAACAGAGAAAACTGGGCATAAAAGACCTGAACAACAAGAGCAACAAAAATCAACACAACCTGGCTGACATTTATACAATTTACCCAATAACAGCAGAATACACATTCTTTTCAACTACACATGAAACATTCACCAAGGAAGATCATTTTCTGGACCTTACAACAAGCCTTAATAATATTAAAATAATTAAAATCATACAAAGTATGTTTTTCGACCACAATAGAATTATACAAGAAATCAATAACAGAAAGATATCTTTTAAATGTCCCAAACTAGATAAAGATATTAACAAAAAAGAAAACTACTGAACAATTTCACTGATGAACATAGATGCATAAGTCCTAAACAAAATATTAACAAATTTAATCTGCAATGCATAGGTATAATATATCATAAGCAATTGGGGTTGTTTTTCCCCAGGAATGAAGATTGATTCAATTTTTGGAAATAAATAAATGTAATTATCCATATCAGTAGATTGAAAAAGAAAAATCATATGATTATCCCAACAACGAGAAAAAGAGAAACATTTTTAAAAAGACAAACCTCACTTATGATATTTTTTAAAAACTCTCTGCAATCTAGAAGTAAATTTCCTCACCTGATAAAAGATACCCATGAATGACCTACAGTTGATATACAAAATGGTGAAGTACTGAATGTTTTCCTTTAAGACTGGGAATGATGCGAGCAAATTCACTCTTTCCACTCCTATTCACCATTGCGCTGGAGGTCCTACCCCAGTAAAATAAGGCAAGAAAAAAAAAAAAAAGAAATAAAAGAGTTATAGATTTAAGCAGAAGAAATAATAATGTCCTTGTTTGCAGACTACATGATTATCTAGACCATCCCAAAGAATGTACCCCCAAAGCTACTAGCTCTAATAAGTCAGTTGAGCAATGTTGCAGGAAACCCGGTTAATATACCGTAGTCAATTGTATTTATAAAGACTAGCAATAAACAGTTTCAAAACAAAATTTAAGGTACCAGTCACAAGAACATCAAAGTCTGAAATACTGTACTTAGGATAAATCTAACAAAATATATGCAGGGTTGCTATGGTGAATATTATAAAACTTCAATGAAAGAAAATTAAAAGACCTAAATAGTAATGAGAAGAACCATGTTCACTGATTCACGTTAAACAGTCTGAAGGCAGCAGTAGGTGCTATAGGTAAGAAGATCATGTAAGAAGACAATGAGCTCAAATAGATTGAGGCAGCCGAGCGTGAGGGTGGGTGCTGTTGCTCTGTTGCTGAGAAATAAATTCTAGACAACAGTTAAGCAATATTATAGCCTGCAGTTGTGCCGAAGGGGTAGGGAAGGTGGAAAATCCATGCCTCAGCAGAACCAGGGAGGCAAACAAGAAACTGCATTATAGCAGCACCTTCAAGGTAGCAATGCAAGTGAGAAACAGCCTTATGCCAGGTCCTCACAAGACTGCCTATCTTGTTGTGTTCACAGGAGGGAAGATGGCAGGGGGTCCATCAAGACTTTGGTCACGCTGAACTTGAGTCTTGAGTACATGGCCAATGGGGATGTGTGAGGTTGCCTGGGTGCCCTGGCAGAGCAGTTCTCCTACAATCAGAAGACTTATAGTATCATTAACATAATAGTTCTCCCAAAATTATCTGTAGATTCAATACCATCTCAATCAAAATCCTAGAAATCTTTTTCAAAGAAATTATCATGTGATTCTAAAATACACATAAGCAAAATACTTTGATCAGCTAAAGCAATTGTTTAAAAAGAATAACAAAGTTAGAGTCATACTATCTGATTAATTAAAGTTACATTAATTAAAACAATGTGGTATTGGGGTAAGGATGGACACAAAGAGTCACTGAGCAGAATAGGAAGTCCAAAAATACATATGTACATATACTGAAGAGTCTTTTCAACAAATGGAGTTAGAACAACTGATCATTCATATGCAGGAAAAGAAAAAGAAAAAATGAACATCAAATCTTACAATGAATACAAAAATCAACTGAATACAAAAATCAACTTGGATCACAGAACACTTGTAAACTTTCATAAGAAAGTATATGAGAAAACCTTTATGACCTTGGATTAGGCAAATATTTCCTAAATAGAACACAAAAAAAGCATGTACTGTAGAAGACAAAACTGATAAGCTAAAATTAATATTTATAATTTCTGCCCTGCAAAAGACACTTAAGTAAATGAAAAGATTAGCCACAGACTCAAAAATACTGTCAAAACACATATCTGATAAAAGACTTGTATTTAGAATATATAAATAACTCTTACAACTCAATGATAAGAAAACTAAAAGGCCAATAAAAAAGTCCATAAAATATTTGAACAGAAATTTCACCAAAGAATAGCTATGTATGGCCAATAACACAAAAAACGCTCAAAATCATTAATCTTTGGGAAAATATAAATTAAAATCACTATGAAATACTATCCAACAAATGTTGAAATTGCTAAAACTTGATAATACCAAGTGCTGGTGAAGATGCAGAGCAACTAGAACCCTAAAACATTGCTGATGGGAATGGAAAGCAATTTAGCTATTTTATATAAATGTAAACATATGTCTATCAGATGACCTGGTAATCTTCCTTCTCAGTATTTACAAAAAAAAGAAAGAGAGAAAATATACACTCCCACTAATAAATGTACGCAAATATACAATAGCAGATTTATTCATAATCATCAAAATTAGTTACAATCCAAATGTCCATCATCTGGTGAATGGATAAACAAATTGTATTCATACAGCGGACATTTTTTCCCCCCAGCAATTACTAAGTAAATAGGAATGAACTACAGATAGATGCAACAACATGGAGGATCCTCAAAAGTGTTATGCTAAGTGAAAACACTCAGCCCTAAGAGGCTACACATGTATATTTCCATTAAGACATTCTGGAAAAGGCAGAAATATAGGGTGAGAAATCAGATCAATGGTTGCCAGGGCCTGGGAGAGGTAGGAAGGGAATGATGACAAAGCGTCAGACTCGGGCTTTAGGGCTGATGGACATATTCGTGGTAAAGGTTATAGGACTTTATATGTTTCTCAAAACGAGCAAACTCAAAACCTAAAAAAAGAGTGAATTTATGTATGTGAATTATACCTCAATAAAGCTGACTTTATGAATAAGAAATTCCTGGGCTTCCCTGGTGGCGCAGTGGTTGAGAGTCCGCCTGCCGATGCAGGGGACACGGGTTCGTGCCCCGGTCCGGGAAGATCCCACATGCCGCGGAGCGGCTGGGCCCGTGAGCCATGGCCGCTGAGCCTGCGCGTCCCGAGCCTGTTGCTCCGCAACGGGAGAGGCCACAACATTGAGAGGCCCACGTACCGCAAACAAAACAAAACAAAAGGTAAGAATAAGAAATTCCTTATGAAAAGGGGAAATTTGGACACATACAGAAACGGAGAGAACACCATGTGAAGATAATGGCAGAGCTCAGAGTGATGCCGCCACAGCCAAGGAGCACCAATGATGGGCAGAAAACCACCAGAAGTTAGCAAGGAGGCACGGAATAGACTATACATTTCTGTTGTCTAAGCAAAAATAAAAATAAGAAACGGCCATGAAATAGAAGGAAAGGCAACAAAATGTGGGATGTTCGCAAAGTCACCAAAGAAAGTTTTCTAAAAAACTTCATCAACTGTAGCATATGCTGCTGAGACATCAAGTGAGAGAAAAAGGAGAAAAGTGACCATGGGATTCGGAAGCAGAGGGATCACATGGCCCTTGGCAAGAGCAGTCTGAGGAGAGCAGTGGATAGACATCCGGTTGAAGCAGATGGAGAAGAGCTGGGAACTAGAGGAGCTTCTCTATGGAGACTGAAGGATGAAACATTATTTAGAAGAGGAAGTCAGTTCACAAGAAGGTTGCTGGGTTTTGTTTTGTTTTTTAAATACAAGAAGCGCCAGAACATCAGTGTGTACTGATGCAAACGTTGATCGTAATGACAAAAACAATGATGCTTCAAAAAAAAGGAAACGGATAGTTAGGAAGCAAACCCTGACAAACCTAAGAGGCATATGGGATTCCCAGCCTTAGCGAGGGACTTGTCTTCAGAAACTCTCTATCCGTGGTAGCAAAATGGATTCACACTTGAACTTGACTACATATAATTACATAAGTGTACCCTACTTATTTATGAACATATTTTTAAGGCTAAACCAGAACAGATACCATCTGAAGAAAGCAGAATGAATAGGTGTTTTTCAGGCAACTGAATTGATCAGATTGTAACACTTGGGCAAGACATTAAGCACTATGATTTTTGTCAAAAGAAGCAGAAAATATAATGAATCTGGTTACGTATAATACTTCCTTTCCCACAATAGGGAGCAGGCAAGTTGGTCTACGGAGACACGGTTTTTCTTCACACTAAATTTGGGCAGAAATTTAACCACGAGTTGGGCAGCCTTTTTAAAAAGCTATGAAGTTCTCCTCTTAGCCACGTAGGAAGGCAGAGAGAGAACACGAATGCTCAACCCAGCAAGGGTTTCTGTGAAGGCTGAGAGGAATCCATAGTTAATATTTGGCTAAGAGGAAAATTATAAAATATATTCTCTTGGAATGAGGAGCAGGTAAAGTTGCGGGGAGGTTGCAAATGCCACCAGAGTATGGAATTCTTTCACACATTACCCACCAGAAAACCTACCCCAAATACCATACTTTTGTTTGCTTACCATTTTTTTCCTATATATTCTTCACTAAACTGCAAACTCCATAAGAGATTAAAGCTTGGTTACAGCCCTACCCCAACTTACACATATTGTTCTAGATTATACCAACCCTCAGATATCTATAGAAGGATTGTTTCAAATCACTGGGGAAAAAGAGAAAAACTCACCTTGTGTATTAAGCTTGATTTTACCTGACTACGTAGCACTAAGGTTGCAAAATGGCTCCTACAGAATACATGTGTAATTCGTCAGTTAAAGTCCTCAAATGGATTAATTAATTGATGGATTCCCAAAAGGAGGAAAAGTAGTTCTGGCTGCATAAATGATGTAAGGAAAAGCCAGTTGTAACCATCAGAACAAAGAGATAATAATACTTTTTGTTTTCTTTTATCCCTTTGCAACAATTTAAAAAATGTATTCTATACCTGTTTATTCATTCTATTCCAAAAGCATATATTTTCCAAGTTGAGAAACGGTTCCTTTTACAACACGGTGTGCATGATTATTCAGAATATACTTAGTGGTATAAATTTACTTTCTTTACATCTCTTTGATTTTCTGACTTTCAGTGTTAGAGTCTGAAGTATGTGTCCAAGAGAAATTGCTAGCAATTATGAGTTTTAGGCCTCTGGGGTACCCACCCTTGGGTACACAGACAATTATATTTCACCTCTTCTTATCACTGTAGCTCAATTTTTTCCTCCTCTGCGACCTTATATCCTTCTTCAATGTAGCATCTTTTGTGTCTTTTGTACTCCCAACATTTTTATGATTGAACACAATGCTGGTTTATTCTGTCCTGTCTTTTTGCTCCAAGTTCTGTGTGCCTGAATTTTTGTAACAGATGGTAAATGTGAAGTTCTTTTCATTAAAAGTAATCTTTTTTTCCCCAAAGCTGTCTTTGAAAGCTGCTGATTTGTTATGAACGTTCAAGAAAGAATTAAACTTCTGAAAGTTGCCGCACGCTGTTCCAGCTGAGGTCCCTGCACTTGTGCAGTGTTAGGTACACATAGCAGGAGGGAAAATTTCCTAGTTGTTACAGAAATAATAAAATAGTAGCAGGTGTGACAACTGACATGGATTGAAAAGTGTGTACAATCCAGCAAACCATAGGAAAAAAAGCCAATCTGAAATGATTCAATGTTACACAATTTAATATCAGTCATGTCACCTCTTCATGAGATGAGCTTTGAGGAGCAGAGCCAGATCAGCAAGGACTGAAATATTTATTCTACATGTAATTCCACTGTCACAAAAAGAACCATTGCTCAGGCATACCCCTGCCAAGTAGGAACATAGAAATATGGAAAGCGCAAACTCAGGACACTATATTTGATTCAGTCTAGGACCGAGAGATGCTGTTTATAATTAGTCTTCTTTTGAGAAATACATATATTTCCACAGATGATGTTCCTTGAAACAACAGACTCTTTGCTACTCATTAGTTATAATTTCATCACTACTGAAAGATGAAGAGACACTCTCTTGTGGATGAGAGACTAAATTTTTTAGCCTCTATGCTAACACTCAGAACACTGTCACATCCTGCCTGCATTAGTTTCATCGTGTCTACTCTTTGCATCTCTATGATACTCAAACCAAATCAATGACCATCTCCAGCAAACCCCACCATACCTCTGGTTTCCCCACTTACAAGAAATATGCAAAAATTCTTTTGCTGAGGTCATAAGGTATATTTCACTTATGAAAGTCCATATTGTAGCCAGAACCCGCTCATTAGTTCTGTGCTACTTTATCCTGCCATTCCTTAAACGCTTGCAAACTGTTCTGTTGAAGAAAGCCCAAAACGATGGTAGTGTTCCGTAGAAGGAGCCCTGCCCTTAGATTGCTGTTGGAAATGCTGGCTTCTAGTTTTCATTTGGCTAGTTACGAAACTACTTTTGGGCATAATCTCCCTGGGTTTCATTTTCTCCCACAAGTAAAATTAAGAGGATGTGCTAAATTATTTCTAAGTTTCCTTCCAATTCTGGCATTTAATTATTTCTTTCAGACAGTGTTAATGTCCTCTGGAGTTTTCCATTTATCAGAATGTTCAGGATGAATGACTTGTTGATGAAAGCTTGTTGAGAATTTTGGCCTTCAGAGCGTTCAGCATAACATTAGTCTACTTTTCTCGTAAGTCTCATAAATCCCTGAAAAAGACTTAACTATTAAAGAAGACTTGATGACAGTTGGTTAGCTCAAAGAAAGATAAAAGGCAATGCTCTGGTTAAGAGGACTCTTTCACTTCAATAGAAAAACTGGCAAATTCTAATTCCTAGCAGTGAGCCAATGTCAGAAGTTTTTTAAATACTCTGAAGACCACAGTCTATAATCCTGACAAAAGACACATGGATTCTACAGCAAGAATCATCAGGCTGGAATGATGAGTTGATCCAAGAATCGATTAACCACAAGCATGAGGTTTAACACTTGAGGAAATGTCAACAACACTATGGAAAAAAAAGTGAATCATCTATGTGCCTAGGCAAAGTTTCAAAAAAGAGTCTGAAAGTGAAAAACAGATGGTGAGATGACAAGCCAAAGATATCTGACATTTTCACAACATCTCTAAGACAGCAGCTTTTGTAATGTTCTGAGTGACAAGACAAACTATTAAGTATTTATTGAGGATCCTTTACATATTCAGCACTGGACAATGTGAAAAAATAAATAGAAGACATGTAACCACATATCCTTGCCCAGAAGGAGCTTACAATCTAATTGGGGAAACAATTAAATAGTAAAGCCTTCTATTTCCTGTTCAGAACAAGAAAAATAATGGAATTTTTAGGTAAGGACGATGAAAAAGAATCCTCAATAGCTTAATTTATTTCTATATTCTGTTTCAAGGAGAAAAATGTTCAATCTGGTTAAGAATGTTTAGGAATGGAATCAAAGCAAGATGATTATGTAAAGAGGCTGTAAGAAATGAACAATTTGTTTTAAAAGAACTCAGTGTCTAGAAGAATTATATCCCAATATACCACCAAAAACTCAGATGGGATACCCAGAATCACTGTCAATAATTTTAAGAATACACAGAGAATAAAAGAAGGTTACTAAAGACAGGAAAATATTCCTTAAATTTGAAAAAAAACAAAAAGGGGGTGAAAGATTACACCCAGATTTGTATCATCAAATTAAAAAAAAAAGATATTTTGAAGATTAGAACAAACTGTTAATCAGATGAGTCGTGATCACTTAGGACAGAAGAGGCACTTAATAAAAGCCAGTGCAGGGAAGATTTATTTATTTAAGAAGTATTAAGACCTCAGTGAGAGTGAAACATAGAAAAAACTGTAAGCCACAAATACATTAGTAAAAAACATTCTGTAAATGCTGCTGTTGATCTTCTTTTTCCCAATCTTGAGTACCAGAATCTTGGTTGTAATAACCAGGTAGTGTTACTAACAGAAATATGTTTTTGAAAATCATGCTCTTAATAAGAGCTATATAGATTTTGCCACACATTATACAGCAAAAGAGAAGGTCTACCGAGTCGGTCCTATGTCCACCTGTAATGTCCAGTCCCCCCTGACTGAGCAGAGTTCCCACGATATTCTGTAATCTGTGTGCGTGTCTCAGAAGACTTTCCCCAAGCTGATCTCACTGGATGTCACTTCTAAGTTTTAGAACCACAACCACTTGATCTTAAGACTTACAAGTACATTTCTTATCAGTGGATTTCTGTCAGAGGCTCTGCTTATCTACAATATGCTCTGCAAAACGGTGGCTGCTGTCTTTACCAGATCATGGGAACCCCTGTCAGGGTGCGGCAATCTGTTTCTCTCTACCCTGAGTTTAGGATTTCCGTCCTTGCCCTCCCCTGTGTCATCTTTGCCACTCTCTGCCATCTCAGAATGCTGTGGTCATGGGCATGATGGTTCTAAAAGGTTTTGGGCAAGAGGAATTGCTTTATGTTTGGAGTTAGAGCTGAAAAGTCATTTCCCATCACACCATACCAATGCTATTCCTGCGTCACCCTAATAAACATTCCCTAGGGAATGCGGCTTGTCACATTTGCAAAAGACACAAAATGAGAAAGGGTAACCATGATGTGGGATGACAGACTCAAGGTTCATAACTCTCTCTAGGTTTGGAAATATGAGTCAGTTAAAGAGATGGATTTTTAAGTGATGAATGAAAACATCTTCTATTTGATTAAATTGATTGTACAAGTAACATGTGGATGATCAAGCTTAGCAAAAGTTTGAGTAATAAAGATATAGGGGTTTTCATTGATCCCAAGCTCAAAGTGAAAGAACAGATATTGAATGGAAACTGAGGTCCCAATAATGTAATGACAGAGTCCTTTGAGGAATGATAACAGTCCCATATCACTCCACACTTTTCAGACCTCATTTGGTGTATTTTATTTCATTTTACTCTCCACATTTTAAGGAAAACATTGTCAATAATGGCTGTCTTGCTTATTACATAATTTGTCCCTGGGTATAGGTCAAACTACACTGAGGAAGGAGAAGGGGATAACATGTGTCTGTTATCAGTTCTTGCAGCTTCTCCCCATTTCTGAAATCTGTTACATCAACCAGTGCCCCTTCTTGAAGTGATCACAACATCCTTTTCTTATGTTGAAAATCTCTATAACTGATTCACTTTGTTATAAAGCAGAAAATAACACACCATTGTAAAGCAATTATACTCCAATAAAGATGTTAAAAAAAAAAAGAAGAAAATCTCTTCTTTTGGGTGTCCGTTCCTTCATACCTGTGTTTTAGTGTCAGGAGAAGAAACTATGCTTTTGCCAAAATCATTGCTCCTTTCAAAGGAGTATGAATTTGTTTTCCATGCAAAGAAAAGTCTTTCATCCTCATGAGTCAGAGTATCACCTATCCTGTCATTCTTCTTTGCATTGGCCCAGTGCCAACAGATTCAGTTATCAGTCACAGTTGTAAATAAGAGTTTGTATTGATGCTGCAGGGATTTCTTTATGATATTTATGATATGAAAGATTCCATGGGAGTTGCTAATCAAGCAGTAAGAAGGATCACCTATACCACCAAATGGGGGTCACATGTATTTCTAAATGAGGGCAACCAAAATGATGCAGGCAAGGAATCGATATCTAAGAACAGAAGAACCATGGATGTGTGAATTTACCATCTTACTATTTGCTTCTACTTTCTATTTGTTCCTACATTTATTGTTACATTTTTCTTTTTTGATTTATTTTTAATCAAATAAGCAATTTTAGTATTTTATTTGCTCACTGCAGCTTGATAGTTACACATTATTTTATTATTCTTCTAGTGGTTACTCTAGAAATAATAACTGCGTTTAGAGTTGTGAATGTCTAAAATAAATTAGTATGTTTACCATTTCCTGGATAATTAAAAGACTTTAGAATACTTTAACACTATTTACTCCACTTCTGTAATATGTGATATTGTTGTTATATATTTAATATTCAATATATTATTGTTCTTGTTTCATATGTCAAAATTCATTCACATTTATCCATACATTTACCATTTCTGCTGTTCTACATTTGTTCATGCATCTTGAGATGCCATAGGAAATCATCCCTTCTCCCTGAAGATAATTATTCATTGTCTATTTTAGTTAGTTTTGCTGCTGATAAATTCTTGTCATTTTTATGTGTCTGAAAGTGAATATTTATGTCCTCATTTTTAAAGAATGTTTTCACTGAATATCCACTTCCAGGTTGTATTTGGAAGTTATTATTATTGTTCCATTGTTTTTCAGCTTCTTTTTTAATGTTTAGAGGTAAACTGTCATATGTGATATGTCTATTATACATTAGACCTGTAATACTGTATTCTATACTGCTGATTGAAACATATATTGTGCAATACCTTTACAAACATTGTATAGTACTGCTGAATGTGGCTTAGTGGACTGAGTAACACCCATTTCATCCTGGACAGCTTTGACTGAGTGGTCACTTAATGTCCCAAAGTCATGTGTTCAGTTTCCATTTGGCTCTGACAGCAAGTTAGTAGCTGCCTCTCAAAAAGAAATGGTGTTCCTGGAAAATGGAGCACAACTCTATTCTAAAACCCTTCAGTTCTGTGCTGTGATTATCTAGTGGGGAATTGTCAGAGGCTCCAAATAGAATTCCTACTTTGCCACAGCACTTCAGTTGGATCCTCTCTGTAGCCTGGACCTGCTGTAGAGCCTTCTAGGGCAGGACACTTGCTAACAGATCAGAGCCACACAAGCAGATGTGAGATGTGTGGTCTCCAAAATCTGAAGAGGACCACTCACCCTCTTTTTTAGTAGCATGTTGTGTAAGATTCAGCAACATAGTTTTTCAGTGTCTAACTAACAACTGTCTTACTAAAGCAGGTAGGGCAGTACATCTCCAATTCTCTGGCTGAAAGACCAGTTTATTTTCCTTAATTCATTATGGGCTGATACTTTTATAATCTGCAAAATCCCATACTTGGATGTTGCATCAATGTCGAATTGCTACAAAAGTTTTCCAATGCGTATTCTCACATAATGTTTTTATCTTGCCATGAACAGATAACACAGTTTATGGACTAGCACCTGGAATACACACTACGTGCCAGCTTTATTTTAGACACTATGTATTAAGGGAAAAAACTGGGAAAGGTTCATGCTTTCAAGGAGTTTATGTCCTGGTGGAGGATAAAAACAATAAAAAAATAGAGTTAAAATGATTTAATGTCTGGTGATGATGAGTATTATAAAGAAATAGTAGGGCACTATCAGGCCATAAGGAATGATGACTGGGTGCTATTTTAAATAGACTGATCAAGGAAGACTTTTTTTTCTCTTTTTCATTTTCAGATGGCATTGGAGATGAGACTAAATGAAGTAAGAGAACACGACTGTAGAAATGAGTAATCCATGCATATGAAAGCTTTGTAAAGGCTCTGATTTTGGAGCACCTTTAGCACCTGTTAGGATTGGGAAGAAGTTCCATGTGGCTAGAGTACAGGAAGCAAGGTGAAAGTGGTAGGAATTGGTGGTTGGTAATGTAGAGCTGGAAGCAGTGTTAATACTTTGAATTGTTTGAAGGTTTTCAAGTGGGATGTGTAAATAATGGAGAACTATTTATGTTTTAAAAAGATAACAGGCTACAGAGTGACAAATAGTTGAATTTGAGAACCTAAACCTGGTATATGATTTCTAAAAGCCTTGTATAAAGCAAATTAATTTCAACACATTAGAGTCAGTGAGCAGAGATTACAAATTGATAGACGAATAATCTAGATTTTTACAAAGCTTTCTCTATGGCCACATGTACAGGGAGCAATAAAATTACATGTCTTAAATGTTTCCAGCCATTTCTTCCCTCCAGAAGTATTCAAATTAAGAGGTTGCCATATGGGGCCATCTTCCAGTGACAGGGCAACTTCCTAAGGCAGATAAAGATAAAGCCACTTATCTCATGAACTCCTTGGGGTGTAGAGAGAGGGGCTCACTAATCCTTTCTTACTCCTGCTGCTGCCACTCTAGGCTGGCTGCCTGGCTTCAGCTTCCTGTGGCTACCTCATTTGTTTAAAACTCTTTTTCATTGATTGTTATTGCTTAAAATTTGGGGGAAGGGGGGTTCAACCATGACATCCAGACTTCACTGAAAAATGTAAAGGGCCAAGGAATATATTTATTTATTTATTTATTTAATGAAACTCCAATACTTGGGTAGACTACATCTACAGTAATTGCTTTAAGATGTTGTTAGATTAATTGTATTTAAATCATGCTTATTCCCCACAGGGCTTCATAACCATTCAGTAAAATAATACTTCACTCGTCTAACAATCAAATGAGCTTTAACTAGGGAGATCTTTTACTACACTAAACCAATTTTCTGAGGAATAATTTAGCAGGAAAATTATTTCCTGAACATCAAATATATATATATTTTGTTGCATTTAGTTTTGATCTCATTTTAAATACGAAGGAAAAAGCTGTTTACCTGAAGTTAAACTCAACTACCAATTGACTTTGAAAAAAAAAGATGGACAGCAACCTTCTCTTTGTAAAAGACTAGATTATAACTTCTAACCTCTCTAGGGAGTGTACAGAGTGATCTGGGGGCAAAGTAATATGGTTTGGTGTTCTAGAAGGGTCTTAAAATCTCACTGGTTTCCGTGCTCCAACATGTCCACATCATCTGCCAGAAGAGTATGTGCCCACACCCTGCCAAAGGACAGCAGGTCATGAAATCCTGAGCTCCTGACCAGAGCTGATGGCCTCTGGGATGTCCCCTTGCCCCACATAAGGAAGTGGGAGGGAGGAGGTGGGCACAGGGAATCTTGGGTATGAGAATTGTGGCTTGGAACAAGGAGACTATTATTAGTCTTTGCTAGGTGCCAAACTTGAAGCCAATAGAACCAGGGCACATGTAGCCACATTTAGTCAAAATGAATAGAAAATATAAGAAAATCTTCAAAGGGATGAAAATCTGAAGTAAGTGTACAGAAGAGACGCAGAGGGTCCAGAGACAGAGCCTGGTGTAGGTGCCTGTAAGGTCCATTTGTACTTTCTACCTACCCCTACTTCTTCAATACATTCAATCTTTCATTTAAGATGGTTTTAGTCAGTTTCTGTTTCTTGCAAACAACAAGGTATAATTAAAAAAAAGGTAGATTTTAGACCAAACTAATATGGACTAGTGTACATCAGTTAATTTTTCTGAGCTTCCAAAAAAGAAATTTTAATATTTTCCCTATGTACCTCACAGGGTTGTCATAGAATCAGGTCAGGAAGTACCTGTCAATGTGCTTTGTAGACTAAATACTTTTGAAACCTAAGTCATTGATAACTTTATCATCAATTCAAAAGAGGGAGCATAAGACAGACTTGCCAGACCTAGGCAGACATTGTGCTGAGATAGCTCCCAATTTCATTATCAGAATGACCCAAGTTTATTGCTGCCCCTCACAATGAGTCAGGCTCTGTGTTATTACTTTATATTTACCATCTCATTTAACAGCTAATGTATGAAAATAACTCAATGTTGAGAGTTTAAAAATCACTCATAAATCAATTTATAGATGTTACAGTTAAAAGCTTGCTTTAAGTGGTGAGGCAAGAGAATGCAACAATATCAACAGTGATGGGATGGCATTAAAAATGTAAATGAAAGGCTTTATGCAATAAATGAGAGTGGCAATTTGAAAGGGTTCAGGGAGATGCTGTTTAGCATTATCCCAAAGACTGTCTGCATTTTAAGAAAAGAACTTCTCTATAAAATTTTTCACCAAAATCTCGTAACTGAACATATGCGCACAATAAAATAATTAAAAAAAATAATTGGAGGATTCTTGTTTAGTACAAATATTGTGACGGTGATATAAACTTTCATGGATACCAAAGAAATTTTTCTCTCAATACAATATATCACAATTACTGGAGTAGGATGTAATTCATTAAATAATCAAATAAAATTCCTCTTTTCCAATTTAATAAGTAAAAAGAGTAAAAGCATATAATTCATTTGTAGTGGTTGTTCCTAAAACAATGTAATGGAGAAAGAGGGGAAACAATACTGATAAAGATCTTTCCATATTAGAATAAAATATTTTTCTCTATAGAACCAACTGTATTAAGACTCATCTGCTATCAATAACATAGACTATCTTGTTCATTATCTTAATTGAGAGATGCCAGAAAAAAAGATCATAGAAAACAACAGTGGGAGGGACCCTTTAATTACTTGCTAGCTCAGTTTCCAATTGCATTTAGTCTGCTACAATTACCTAATATGGACTGGGAGGGAAGGAAACTAATTTAGGAATTTGCTCCAATTCTTTCTGCTGATTTTCTGCTACAAACATAGAAAACAAAAGACATGTGTTAACTTGTGGAAATATTCTTTATTGTACTTTATTTGTAGGTGTAGAATCATTTGATTTGTATTTTTGGTAAATGAATGGCCAAACAAGCATCTCTCCTGTCTGTTGAACAAAACAATAGAAAATGTTGAGATTAAAGTATCATTCTAAAAAGTACTGTTACTTATTGAAAACTATAATACCATATGTAATTTCAATTTCTTTAAAAGTATTTAAATATTTTTAAAAATTATTAAAATTTTTTTTTAAATATTGGACTCTAAGCCCCACAAGGAGCAGTGTAAAATCTTCTAAGCAATTTGACAACATTGATTATTTTTTTCCCATAATTATGAGCAAGTATTTTCTGAATCCAAATCAGCATCTTCAACCTTGCCACCTAGAATAAGCAGCCAGATCATAGAACTGTTTTGCTTCTTCAGTGCCTCCTGTTGGTTAGAAATTGGAAACTATAAGAGAGGTGAGAATAGAAGCAGTGCTGCTTGGGGAAAGGGAGACTGTAGTGTCAAAGGAACATCTGTTTATCTTGATAAATTCTCCGTGTGAAACTCAGAAATTGTTCAAACATTCTGATTGTGTGGTTGTGTGGTAGTGTTTGGCTAATCGATTTGGAATTAACTAATCTCCCTTTAGTTCTCTGAATTTCCACTCCTTTGTCATTTAGGAACATTCCTTGTTGATTATAGAGCATGAAAATCATGTCTTTTCCATTTTTTTAAATTGTTATTCGACAAGTGTGGATAAGGAAAGGCAAATTTCAGGAATGCAAATACTTGAACATATGCACAGTTTCAGATGGCATTGCCAAGTTGTGGGGGCCAATGCTGGTGCCAGCAGCCTAGTGAACACAGGAATGGTTTTGTGCCCTCTCTGATGGATAACAGATTTGTTAGAGATGATTATATGAATGTCATATTTTCACATGGCACATAAATAAAATAAAATTGTCATAGGATTGCATAAACTGATGATCCTTCAGTGGGATCTTAAGGTCATTCCTTCATGAATACAGAAATCTCCCACATCTGAATATCAACTTGCAAATGCATTATGTAACATAATGCTGTATGTTTATACTTTATGCATTTTAATGAAATATTAAACAGGCTTATTTTGAGTTCATAATATAAATCGCAGTAGAGGTCATGACAGTAAAATGAATGCAATCGTTTCCTTAGAACAATTTTTTTAAAGCCCTACCCTTCTATAACCTAGGAATGATCAAAATAACACAATAATAAAAATTTCTATCGTCACGTCTTTCCTCCCCAATGCTTTCTTCCCTTTAGTATCAAGGAATACAGTTCTCTAAATATCTGAATGCCCCTCTAACCTACCTCTTCACCCATAAGGTCTTAAGGTCAGAGGAAATTGACTACCAAAGATCCTGCTAAAGTGGAAAGCTGTCCTACTCAAAAAAATCATCTATTTCCCTCGATTTCTTCATATTAAAGAGTTCTGCTGCACAGTAGGCATAAAATTAATAGGCAGTTTATATAACATTTGTAATAAGTCGCCAGATAAAAAAGCTTTCTCAGTTGTGTGATTCCGAGATTGAAGAAATAAAACTATAAACTTTACTCTTTACTTTCATTGCTGCCAGCGTGTTGTCTAAAACATCTGCTCGGGTAATATGTCATATCCAGTAGCCTGTGCAGGTTAGGCCAGTACATAATAGAAGTAAATGTATTTTTAAATGCCAGGTTTTAAAAGAAGACAGGCCCACTTGGTATCTCATTATAAGTAAAATGACTTTTCATGTCATCCCATCAGTAGTCATGCAACTTTGGGGAGAGTTTCAAAGGTCAACATCCATAACTCTTTATTCTGTACTCATTCACTATTTTCTCATGAGAGAAATGCAGGAGGACTATTTTCTAAGTGGACTTTCGTTTCATCTAACAAGTGAAAAAAAAATTGTTGCCTGAGTTGCTGTATATGCCAACCATACCTTCAATTTGATACATACTATTACCAGAGGAACAATACATCACAAGGGAAAAACAAGTTAAAGCTCTTGTTTCTTCCTTACATCCAAAATGCATGACTGCAGAAAATATGCTTGAAATAATCCAAGATACCTAGAGACAATCCCTCAAGGTAAATAAGAAAGACATATACTTCCTTTAGAACTGCAAGGTATTGACTTCAGGGAAACGTGTTTCTCATTCTTTCAGTCAGTATGTCATCCTCCAATTAATTCCAATAAAAATAGTTAATAGAATTAGCAATGCAAAGGCGTTACATACAACAGAAAACAAAGATGCCAGCCTGTCTGCAGGCTGTTCATTCCTTCCTTCATTCCACAGCAACAAGGTTTTCTGAAACTCTTCTCTGGGCAAGGCAGGTTCTAGGCCCTGGAGATGCAAGAATGACCGAGGTTGTCAAAGTCCTTGCCTTTATCCAAAAGATGGAGATAAGTAAGCAAAACAATATTTAAAGAACAGTAGCTTTAGGTAGAAAAAGTAAAAAGTATGAAAAGCATGTGAGGAAAAGTTAGTTCCTTTTATTGAGTAATCTCAACTCATGATTTTATTGGTAAAATCAGAAAGAAAGAGAGAGAGAGAAAAGGAGAAGGTCACATGATAAAAGTCAATTGTGCTGGTGGAACTGGGACCACCCACATGGAGGAGTGAGCATCATGGTAACATACTTGCAGGTTGGGGTCGCAGTGTACCTGGAGAGTTAAAAGCATTCTTCCAGACCATTAACAAAACAAAATATATTCTTTTCACTCCTCACCACTCACTCCCTACCCGCAAACTAACTGCCCATCCCATTGCAAAATAACTGTTACAAAACCCTGGTAATTTGTGCCAACTAGATTATCTAATTTCCACTTTTGGGTACCTCTCCCTTCCATTAAGAGTCCTATGCTCTCGCCGTTTTCCCTCAAGTACCTTGCTGAATCAATAGCTGTGTAATCCAATAATATGGTTCGAGATAAAAGTATAAATGGCAGAGAGTGGTTTTTATTATGTTAGCTCTATCAAGGGCTTCCAATAACTCAGCATAAACAAAGGTGGAAAATGTTGACTTTCCAGAAATTATGGCAGACACAATGGGAGAGTTATCTTTGGAAAATGGGACTTTTAAGATTTGCTCAGAGCAGAGCAACCAGAGCTGTCACCCTTCTTTGCAAGTCATGCTGACACTACACCATCGCCTGCTGATCAAATTATGTGGAGGACAACCAGACATTGTGTACCTACTGATATAATGTAGCACGAATGCCACAGCTTCACCTGTGAGTATTCTTGCCAAAAATGTTTAACTGAATTTAATCGAGCCTTTAGAACTGACTCTCAGAATGGAAAATACAGAGAAAAGAGGAACAAGTTAAACAAAACCATGAGAAAACTATCAGACAAATCGAAAGGTGGAACATTCTTAGAGATAATTGATCTGATCCTTCAAAGAATCAATGGATGATTTATGCATAAAAGAAACTTTAAGAAACCAATTAATTACTTTAACACTATCCTTGAATGATTCTGTTCTTTTTAAAGAAATGACTATCAAATGTATTTTAATAACAATTGTTGAAATTTGAATATGGGCTAAGTATTAGATGATATTTTTAGATTACTGTTAATATTATTAGCTGTGATAATCGTATTGTTTTTATGTAGGATAATGTCAATTTTTTTGGAGGTGCTGAAGCATTTAGGGAGAAGTGTCATGATGAAATGGTTCAGCAAGTATAGAAAAGGTTAACAATTCTTTTTAAAAAGTTTTTGTATGATTAAAGACTTACAACTAAAAATGGGTTTATTATTTGTTTTTCATAAACAGAGTTCTTTCTATATAGCCAACTTAATTTTTCAATCTCATGGAATTTTAGTACAATAACTTTCTTATCCAGAATTCTGGCTAGAGTCATTCTAGAAATCTGTATTTTCCAGATAACCAAGTTAACCCCTTATGTTACAAATGTAAAATGTTCTTCTGAAATTACTGTGAAATAATCAGCTCTGATAAGTAGAATTTACATAATATAATAGAATTTTTTCTTATTGAACCTAGGTCATTCTTATAAGCAATTGACATTGTGACACTGATGACAGGACAATTATGATTGAGTGAAGTTGATACCGATATATACCCTGGTACATATTTTCCTGAAACTCTCCGGTGTCAACTTAACCTGAGTCTTTTTTCTTTTTCTTTCACTTCTTCGGTAGTATTTGTTGAGCATGTACTTTGTGCCAATTATAGGTCTGGGTTCCAAGAATGAATGTTCAAGGGGCTAGATAAAGGTGCAGGAGCAGGAAAAGTGTATTTGGGGACAGACACACGGAGCCTGAATCTCTTAGGACTGGTGCAGAATCTCATTTGGGAACCAGGAGAAACAGGTCCATGAGAAGAAGGAAATGTAAGGAAAGCTCAACCTCCCTGCAGAGGGATTCACAAACAAAGTAATTCTTTAGCTAAATCTTAAAAGATGGAAAAGAATTTGGCAGCTAGACAAGGAATGTGGAGTGTCAGATATTTTGAACATGTGTTACTATGAAGCTAGTGGTGTTTTCAACGGGGAGTGAAAAGAGATAGAAAGGTTGTCAGATCAGTTTTAATGAAAAAGATGAGTTCAGTGATGCCTAGATCAATATGATCATATGATAAACTCTCTTACTATTGTATCATTGACAAGACAGCAATAAAGTCAGATATCATTTCTGTCTTCTTTTTTACCAGTCTTGTAAGAAAATGGGAAAGAAAGTTTAAGATAGGATCCAAGACTCCCTGGCTTCAAATCCCGGCTCCACTGCTTACCAATTGAATAAGGTTGGGCAACTTGAGCTCTATGTGCTTGAGTTTCCTAAAAACTACCTCATAGGGTTAAAAGGTTGAAATGAGTTAACACACATGAAAAGCTCAGAACAGTGTCTGGGACAGTGTGTGTACTCAGTAAATATTAGTAATTCTTAAATTATTAAATGTTCAAGGGTGAGATGTCTTCAATTATTATTGCATGGCTTGATCAAATACATCATCTTATGACTGATTTTTAAATATTCTTTCTTTAATTTAAAAGTTATCCCTCCCATTTTGAAATATTCTTAATAGCTGCTCTAAAATAGCAATGGTATGTAGAATAGTATAATAGTAATAGTATTACTATTATGTCAAAGAAAATTTAAACAGACTGGCCAACGAAGCAAATGCTAAATAAAGAAAAGCAAAGTCTTCAGCGTTTCATTGCTGCTCCCATTGTGATTGCTATGGAAGCTCTGAAGCTTTCAGATTTAGAAGGCAAAATGTCCTTGGCTACCATCCCCAGCGTGTAGTTCTGGCTACCTCTAAACATGCCAGAAACGCCTGGAGAGTCCACCCCCAGACATGAACTACATGAACTGCATTTAGTGGTCCAACAACATATGACCAATTGCTAGGATATCTATACACAGTCCTATTTGATCCTCCTGACTAAATTGTTACTCCTACTTTTTTCTCTATAGTATTCTAAATGTATCATAAAATTTTTTAAAAGATTGAGGAAAATTGCAGGAGGTAAATTTAACATCAGCAGAAAGGGTTTTGTGGGTTCTGCAGCTCTTCAGAACTAAGCCTGGGAATTCCCTGGTGGTCCAGTGGTTAGGACTCAGCACTTTTACTGTTGTGGCCTGGGTTCAATCCCCGGTCGGGGAACTAAGATCCTGCAAGCCACACGGCGCGGCCAAAAAAATAAAATAAATAAATTTTTCTTAAAAGAACTAAGTGCTCTCTGGAGGAGAGCACATAAAGTGAGAACTGCAAAGCTCATCTCACTATGTCCACCCATACGATGTCGGGGGGCATTAAAAAACCCTGTCTGTTCTTGAGGGTTATTAGCAATTACTCTGATCCACTTGTATCTTTCCCAGGTTCTTTATTTTCTCCTTCTCTGTTCCATGCCAGATCTTTCTGAAAGGGCTCTTAGATGCAGGAAAAACAATAAAAAGAAAAGGCAACATGGAAACCCGTGGAATCTGACCATGTCTCTCTTATTTTTGCTCTCCTCTGTCTCTTCTTTAATTTTTATCCATTCTAGCCTGTTTGGAAAGGTGCATTGGATTCAAAATCTATGAGCAAAAATGAACGTACTGGACTTCCCTGGTGGTGCAGTGGTTGGGAGTCCGCCCGCCGATGCGGGGGACGCGGGTTCGTGCCCCGGTCCGGGAAGATCCCACATGCCGCGGAGCGGCTGGGCCCATGAGCCATGGCCGCTAAGCCTGCGCGTCCGGAGCCTGTGCTCCGCAACGGGAGAGGCCACAGCGGTGAGACGCCGCGTACACGCAAAAAAAAAAAAAAAAAAAAAAAAAAAAAAACGAACGTACTATAATCTTTTCTTTTCCTCTAAAAAGAATTTCAGTATCTTAGGCCACAAGTGGGACATGGTCAGTTCTACGATGTAATCAACTTTAAGAAATAGTGTAATATAATTTGCAGTACCCTTCAGAGCATTAATACAAGCGGCATGAAACAATGATTTAATATTATAGAGCACTTCATTTCATCAACAAAAGTACCCATGCAGCCAGCAATGCTAACAAACGTGCACACTCAATTCAAATCTCACCAACCTGACATGCTTTTCATTATTATAATGTCAACTTCTCAAGAGCAGAATGGATGAAATGAGAGTTACCTAAGATTCATGAATGTTCGAGGGTGACCATCTTTCCTTTCATTCTGCCAGTGTGAAAGTCATTAATGACCCCTACCACCCTCTACAGCTTTTGCCTTTGTTCTGATTTGTTTCTCCAGCAGATGCAAAGAACTGCTGCTTCTTTTCCTCACACTGTCTTTTTCACCTTGGAGAAGAACTTCTATTAGCTTTCTGATCCAAAGCCTAGGAATATAAGCCTTCACTTCCAAAATGTACTAAATGCCTCAAAATATGTGTTCTAACCTAATTCTCTTTTTCATGATTTTTTCTTCTTTTTAACATGCTAAGGGTCTCAAACCAAAACATGCACCCAATATTGTACTTTATATTAGTAATATTTTCCACATTCACAATATTCTCGATCCAGAAACTCAGGAGAAAGTCATCTTTATTATAAGATGTGCTTGTATTCTACAGTGATGAGAGAGGATTTTGCTGTCCATTTCAGAGTAGCTGGTATAACATTATGTTAGGTTTCCTGGGACATTAATTATGAAATATCTTACCCCATTATCAGCATGTATGTCAATTATATGTTCTAGATTAGAGGTTGTATGTATAGTCACTGAGTTCAAACAAAGTCCTGTAGCATCTTAATTATTTTTATGCCCCAGTGGGTACATGATATCCATCCACATCCATCTTCCAGTGTTATATATTCATTACTGCCTGGGAAGGAAGAATGAAAATTGCTACTGGTTGCGGGGGGGAGGGGGGTGGCTGAGAAAATATATATATACAAGGTTATGATGGTTTTATATTTTTGGTGGTGAGGGAATTTGTTGTTTAGCATATCAGCAAAACTAGAGATATGTAATAAATAATTATAATATATAATTGTGTGTATATGTGTGCAAAATGTCAGTGCCCAAACTTGCTTGGCCTTGGGAATAAAACAGATGAAGCAAACAAGCTAAGGTTGATCCTTACAGGGCTAGAGACCGACAGGAACAAAAGGCAGCAAGTCCACGAAGGTGGGGTGAACGCCAGCCCAAGCAGAGCTCGTGCCACTATACTAGTACGTGGGAAGGATGTGGCTAAAGAAAATGTGGTGGTAGTTTTTAGACTCAGGTGGGTCACAAACCAGTGGAGCCTGTCCAAGTGATTGAACATCACATAGAAGCAAGGGTCATCTGTGTCTGGTTTATTTCACTTAGCTTGATGTCCTCCAGCTTCATCCATGGTGCCATGACTGGCAGGATTTCTTTCTTTTTTAAGGCTGAATAACATTACATTGTAGGTTTACACCACATTTTCTTTATCCAATCATTCGTTGTTAGAAATTTAGGTTGATTAAAAATACTATGTGATACTACTTAAAAGATAAATCAAAAATAGTAGGGCTTCCCTGGTGGCGCAGTGGTTGAGAGTCCGCCCGCCGATGCAGGGGACACGGGTTCGTGCCCCGGTCCAGGAGGAACCCACATGCCGTGGAGCGGCTGGGCCCGTGAGCCATGGCCGCTGAGCCTGCGTGTCCGAAGCCTGTGCTCCGCAACGGAAGAGGCCACCACAGTGAGAGGCCCGTGTACAGCAAAAAAAAAAAAAAAAAAAAAAAAAAATAGTAAAACTCATAGAAGCACAGAGTGGAGTGGAGGTTTTCAGGGTCTTGGGGGAGGATGAAATGGGGAGGCATTAGTCAAAGGGTAAAAAGTTTCACTAACTCAAGATGAATAAATCCTACAGAGCAGCACGCTGCCTATGGTTAACTCTATGATATACTTAAAATTTTGCTAAGAGGGCAGATCTTATGTTAAATGTTCTCATCACAAATAATAATAATAAAAAAAGATTGACGGAGGAAACTTTTGGAGGTGGTGGATAGATTTACGGCATACATTGTGGTAACGGTTTCATGGATAAGGTACTTCTCTGCAAACTTATCAAGTAGTATGCATTAATTATGTACAGCTTTTTGTAGGTAAAGAAGTTTAAAATATAAATAAGGAAATAGATAAATAAATGAAGTAGACTTCAAATCCCTGAGGCATTAGGCAGGAGCATCTGGACCCAATCCAAGAGAGCTGGGATTCAACACCGTGTCCTGACCCTCGTTGGAAGACAAGTTCAGAGCCAGGCATCTGGACAGTCAAGCAGACTGAGCACACATGGGGTCACTGACCACACTGACAACGGACTTGAGGGCACCAGACGGTTTCCAGAAGGCACCCCTATGGGGGAAGACGCCCTGTAGGTTGCCAGAACCAACTCTTGATGCTTTGGGGCCCAGGATGAGTCTGGGAGAGCAGACCCTAATCCCCTGGCACCAGGCAGCCAACCTGGGCTCTGGGCACTCTCAGAGGAGAAAAAGCAGAAGCAAAGCAATGCAAGTAAAACCATATGATGTCAGGAATTGTGGTGGATATTTAGAAGAAGCACACCCAGACGAATTCCTTCCTTTCAAATTCCACATGATGAGAAGCATGAATTTACTTAAACTTCAGCAGCGTAAGTCAGGAGAACACACCATTCCTCCAATGGTAAGTGGAGGTGACATAACTGGCATTCAAGGCTTTTACTGCCTAGGGTTCTGGGCACCTTTCATTTAGGGTGGAAATATTAGATGAAGAAAAGAGTGAAGGAAATACTTGAGGAGTATCCTACCCATTCTCAAGATAATGTAAGGAAAGGGCTGTGAGGTTCTCATGTTGCCATGTCAACAATGGAGTCAAAAATTTGAGACTATGCTCTAAGAACCATGTATGATGTTTTAGTATTTCCAACTTCCTCATCTTTGTTATTTTTATTTTCCTTGGTCTGTTCTCAGAGATTCAAAGTTAAATGTCCATACAAATAATTGTTCCTAGGGCAAGCAGGAAATTGGACCTTTTTCTAAGGTAAATATTCTGGGATGCAAAAGCCCCAAGGGAACGTGGTAAGAGCGGGTTTAACTAATAAGTAAACAAGCAAACATTTGTTCACTTCTTGGAGCATTTGCTGTGTATCAGGCACTATTCGAAGAATTGTATGGATACAGATACAAATGTAGATATGGATACAGATGTAGATGTGGCTGTAGACTTGGGGATGGAGATAGAGAGATCCAGATCCAGATATACAAATTCAAAGAGGAAGGGAAAGCAAACGGAGCAGCCGCTGCCTGCCCCCAGGAGGAGAAGGCGGCCAGGGAACCCGGGACAGAAAAGGAGTCCGAGGCTAAACTGTGAGGGTTTCCTACCTTTTCTAATTAGAACCCTTCCACTTCTCTGATGCTCAGAACAGAGCCTGGATTTGGGACCAACTAAGGCCAATGTCTATACCCCAGATCTGAAATCAGCATGATTTCTAAAGCTTCAAGAGCTTTTGGCCTTTCTGATCCCACTTGGAGAGGTTGAGTAACCCCCAAATGTTCTACCGTCTTACCTTTCAGTGAGGGAGACACAGAGACAGGGACTCCTGCACCAAGTACGTGGAGCTGTGTCTCTCACACCGTGGAACATGGACCGAACACGTTGGCATCCCCTTCAGCCTTTTCATTTTATTTTTCGTTTTTTAGACTTCAAGCGTCTGGAGTTGAGTCATGGTAACTTGTCATCATTGGCCCAAAGAAGGTTCTTAATTCATTGCATTGCACTAATTTTGCTTTATTTTATTTTATACTTTCTCTGTTTTCCCTTTTGCCTACTAACTCAGTCCCCTCCCACCACAGGCACCCAGCCCTAGTATATTTAATTCATGTCTTTTCCATCCACCTTCTTTACGTGTACTTAGGTATAGGTACCTCACACATACGTGGCATATGCAACATTAATTCTATAATTAAGTTTGCATATTATTGGGGATTTTTGTTTTTTAACTAATTTAAATAGCATTGTACTATAAACCTTGTTCTTCTCCAAGTTTATTTGACGTAACATTGTATTTTGATAACTTCCGTGTTGCAAAGTGTAACCTTGGTTCACACTTCTGAATTCTGAAGAGCGTTCTATCCCATTCACATGCCACATTTTACCTCTCTGTTCCCGACTGGCAGACACTCGGGTTACCACCGGCTTGCTGGTGCTACAGTAATTGGAAATAAAACAAAAGCAATTTATTAAGTTGATACAATTTTCTTCTGGAAAAAGAGGAGGTATTAAACAAACCAACATTTTATGAATTGTAGGGGTATTCTTGAAAGTGATCAGAAGGCTGTAACAATCTCTGGAAAATTATCTCAGTTGCCACTGATTGCAGTTTACAAAGTGAGCTCTTCAGAAATTTGTTCTGCAAAGAGCAGAGTTGAAAAAGTGAACTATATTTCTTTATCGTAGGATTTCTCTGGGCGTTTAATATCTAAAGGAGCATATGGCTCTCTCCAAAGACATAAAGTAATGATATAAAATATTGCCTTAACCAGAATATCTGTGAACTTGTCAACTTGTCAAACTAGTGTTCCACAGAATATATTTCAGGAACCACTATCATATTGTTGTTATATCTTTTTAAAGACACAGTGATAATATTAGAACTGAATGAGATTTTCACCCAAAAAATTAAGCTTTGAAAAGAAACGATGTCCTTTTAAAGAGGAAAACATTTTGATTGTAGTTTGATGTTATTTGGTTTTTATCCAATATTACACATTTTATGGTCTCGTGGTTTCTATTTTTCCAACAGACTAAATCACAAATCTCTGCACAAAACCATGTTTAGGAGAATGTGCGACTGACTAGTTATTAACAGTGCTTATGCCTCGCTACTCTTTTTGCCTGATCAAGTCCACCAACATAGGAGAACCAGATCTACTGCAAATGGTAAACCAAGGAGGTAGGCTTGGAACTTGGTTGTGAGAACAAGAGCCCTCTATGTGCCTGTCTGCAAGGCCCAGGGTGCCCCCATTCCCCAGACCAGCTCTGAAGATGTTGGCCACACAAGTTCTATGAACCAGCACCTGCAGGGTGAGCACTTGTGTTTAACTGAGTTCAGGGTCAGCCAACTGGATTCAGTATGTTCAGTCTGAAAACACAAGCCATTGTTAAAAGGCAATGCATTGTTAATAAACGGGAGAACAATTGCCTGGGAACCTTCGGAAACTAGGTTTTCAGGTTTGGCTTCTCATCTAAACAAAACTCTGGAAACTGAACTTTAGGAGGGAAACTGGGAGCCATTATTTACTATATTGCGTTCAAACCTGAAATGTGCAATTTAACGAGCGAAGGATCGTGGCATGCATTTGGGGAAAGCAAGAGATGATTCCAAATAAAAGGCTATATATTAATTTATTTCATCTTTATCATTTATGTTTGTGAACTGCTAAAGCTATGCTTTATTTATTGCAACTCATCCATATATAATTCCCTGCGGTTTATAAAACAGCATCTAACATTTCCACCCCAAATTTATAAATTGCCTTGATTTATTTCTGTCTCTTAAGCCTAAAACCATTTATTACAACAACAAAACATCCTCGTATTCTGGTGATCCAAGAACAAAGTCGACCCACTTACTGTGTGGTGAGCATTGACAGATGGCCAAATGGGGTGATAGCTTTGATTTTAATGTGTCTTAAGAGAGCAAATGAAGCAAAGGCAATCTTCATCTCATGTGAAAAGTTGGATTTTTGTGTGCCTTGTCGGCAACATTGAGGTGCAATTCTCACAGTACTTCATTGATTTTCCACTCAACCATGACCATTCAGATGGCAAAAAGCAGGGTCAAAGAATTTTTAAAGCTGTTTTTTTTTTTTTTTTCCTGTTTGTCTATAAAAGTACAAACAGAATCAACTCTACTTACTTCGGTGGTTTGCCAGTACCAAGTCTTTAGGCGTTTCACAGATTATGAAGCTTTAATTTTACATGAAATGGAGTGGTTTTATAGAGAGAATCATTAACATCACAAAGACGGGGAGAATAAAAATTCTTCACACCTCCCCACCTGTGATTTTAGCATATATCATGGATGACAAAGCACTTTGCATTACTTCCTTTAAGCTCTGAAAGGAGACAGGCTTCAACAGCAGGACATGAAACAATGCTTGTAATAGAGCTATGAAGTCTGGCTGCTGTAGGATGGCAACTGGGCCTCAGCTTAACTTTAAATACAAAGTACCCTTTCCATACGAAGATTAACTTCTTCATCCTCTCCCAGAGGATGAAAGATTGAGAAAGCATTTGGGGAGGGAGGAGGTGACAGCTAAGCTCTACGGGGACTTTAGCCACTAGATAACATTTAAACAAGTGGAAATACCAACCCCGTGTGTTTCAAATTTGTACTTCTGTCATACAAATATTAATCACGATCAGTACAAGCCGTGAGACCACTGGTCTGGTATATTATAGTGCAATCCTTGAATATACACAGATATAAATTTCTCAGGTCTGTAATTTAGTTGGTGTATCTGTGTTTACTTTTCACTTTTCAATATAATAAAATAAAACAAGAGTAGGTTTTGGAGTTGAGTCAGAAAGTCCTGAATTTTCACCTGCCTTGTCAAATTAGGAAGCAGGCGTAGCTCTTTCAGCCTGTCTCCATCTCTGAAATGGGACTAATGATATGACCTATTTTGCAAACTTCTTACACCAATTAGATTATCTATCAGAAGTGACTAGTAGTGTCTTACATTCAGTAAATTTTAGTTCACTTAGCACATGTGGCTAATATGCTACAAGAAGCTTTCTATTCGAGGTCTACTTGTTAGCAACATGAAGCATTCTCACATTCAAGGGAGAATGCACATCCATGTAACACAACGCTCCTAGCGCCATACTGCTCCAGCGCTCACGGCAGCCAAGTGATTGCAAGTTCTGTACAAGGACATCCTGCTAGAGAATAAAGGCAACTTCCCAGTGATCCAGTATTCTATGGTGTCACGTTTGACTGACAGGGTAACGATGTGTGGCCTCCTCCAAGTCCATGCTTCATCTGCTAACCTCAGCATTTCGGAGCATTTCAGAGTTTATTCGCGTGTGCTGCTGCGTGGTGGGAAGCGGAAAATGAAAACTCCAGCATGCCATCACCTGGAAGGCCACAGATGCTCACTGGAAAGTGAACACTGAGTGCTCACGAATGGAGTTGCAAACGCTGACAAGATAATTGCAAATACTGCGAAAATGAAAAAAAACATTTCACCCAGTCTAAAGGAAAGAAAGCCCAGAGTCTTCTATCTCCATACTCATTCTGGCAAGGCTCTGAAAACAATTACTTTTTCTTCCCATGGCCTTACCAAGCACCTAACTGCCTTGACTTCTCCCATGAAGCAGCGTTATTTACTCTTTCAGATGAAAGAAGAGCTCTGAGGTTAATACTCAACAACCAAGCGTGGGCTTTGCCTCCCTTCCCCCAGCAAGAAGACTAAATTGTAATAAATAAGTAAATAAATATACACTCTAGGCAAGTCCCTAGCTCACTGCTTGCTTTTTTCCCTCAACAGAGAAGAGCCAGACAAAAAGGACCTCCTCTGTCGAGATGAGCACAAAATATATTGTCCACTTTTTACTTTCAGCGTAAAAGGCGAGGCAGATGTGACAGGACCCTGAGACCACAGGCACCAGCTGGCACTGTCCAGGCAAACCAGGACCACAGCCAACTTGCCTCCTGCCTATCCTGAGGGCTAAGGATGGAGCAAGAGACTCTGGCATCACGCACATGGGCTTTACCAAATGAATAGAAATAAAAACATTTGACAGAAATAGAAATTTTTACAGGTACAATTCTTTTCTCTTTTGATGAGAATTTTAAGATCTATTCTCTTGGCAACTTTCAAATATACAATACAGTATTATTAACTATATCTCCAGGCCATAAATTACATCCCCAGGACTTATTTCTTTTATGACCAGAAGACCACCTTCATCCATTTTACCCACCTCCCACCCCTCACCTCTGGCAACTCCCAATCTGTTCTCTGTATCTAAGAGTTCAGGTTTTTTTTTAAAGATTCCACATATAAGATCATAAAGTATTTGTCTTCCTCTCTCTGACTTACTTCACTTAGCATGATGCCTCAAGGTCCATCCATGTTGTTGCAAATGGCAAGAGTTCCTTCTTTTTATGGCTGCGTAATATTCCATTGAATATATATATATTCTTTATCCATTTATTTATCTATGGACACAAAGTTGCTTCCATGTCTTAGCTATTGTAAACAATGTTGCAATGAACATGGGGGTGCCGATATCTTTTCAAGGTAGTGTTTTTGTTTCCTTCAGTTTAAATTACTTGCATAGAATTGAATAAAATACTTGACTAGAATTGCTGGATCACATGGTAGGTTTATTTTTAATTTTTTGAGGAACCTCCATACTGTTTTCCACAGTGGCTGCACCACTTTACATCCCCACCAACAGCACACAAGGGTTCTCTTTTCTCCACATCCTCACTGACACTTGTTATTTCTTGTCTTTTTGATAATAGTCATTATAAGGAGTGTGAGGTGGGGACTTACCATGCAGGGGATGAAGGTTCGAACTAAGATCCCACATGCCATGGGGCAACTAAGCCCACATGCCACAAATACTGAGCACGCACACCTCAACTAGTGAGCCCATGTGTCGCAAACTACAGAGCCCATGTGCCCTGGAGCCCATGTGCCACAACTAGAGACAGAGAGAAAAAAGAAGTGTGAGGTGATACCTCACTGTGGTTTTGATTTGCATTTTCCTGATGATTAATGTGTTGAGCACCTTTTCATATATCTGTTGGCCGTATGTCTTCTTTGGAAATATGTCTATTCAGATCCTCTGCCCATTATTTAATCAGATTTTTTTTTGCTATTGAGTTGTGTGAGTTCTTTATATATTCTGGATATTAACCCATTATCAGATATATTATTTGCAAATACTTTCTGACATTCTGTGGGCTGCCATTTCATTTTGCTGATGGTTTTCTTTTCTGTACAGAATCTTTTTAGTTTAATGTAGACCTACTTTATTTTGGTTTTGCTGCCTTTGCTTTTGGTGTCAAATCCAAAAACACTGATGTCAAGGAGTTTAGCTAGGTTTTCTTCTAGGAGTTTTATGGTTTCAGGTCTTACATTCAAGCCTTTAATCCGTTTTGAGTTAATTTTTGTGTATGGTGTCAGGTAATGGTCGAGTTTGACTCTTTGCATGAGGCTGTCCAGTTTTCCCAAAACCATTTATTGAAGAGACTGTCCTTTCCCCTTCCCCAGTGTATATTCTTGGCTCCTTTGTCATACATTAATTGAATATATATATGTGGTTTTATTTCTGGGCTCTCTATACAGTTCCATTGATCTATGTTTCTGTTTTTCTGCCAATACCGTGTGGTTTTCATTATTACAGTTTTGTAATATAGTTTGTACTCAGGAAGTGTGATGCCTGCACCTTTGTTCTTCCCTCTCAAGATTGCTTAGGCTATTTGGGGTCTTATGTGGTTCCATGACGCCACTGGAATTTTTTTTTTTTTTTTGAGGTACACGGGCCTCTCACTGCTGTGGCCTCTCCCGTTGCGGAGCACAGGCTCCGGATACGCAGGCTCAGCAGCCATGGCTCACCGGCCCAGCCGCTCCGTGGCATGTGGGATCCTCCTGGACTGGGGTACAAACCCGTGTCCCCTGCATCAGCAGGCGGACTCTCAACCACTGTGCTACCAGGGAAGCCCCACTACTGGAATTTTGATAGGAATTGCAATGAATCTGTAGATTGCTTTGGGTTGTATGGCCATTTTAACAATATTAATTCTTTCAGTCATGAGCATTAAATGTCTTTCCATTTATTTGTGTTGTCTTCAACTTCTTTCATCAATGTCTTAGAGTGTTCAGTGTACACGTCTTTCACCTCCTTGATTAAATTTATTTCTAGGTATTTTATTTTTTGATGCAATTGCAAATGGAATAGTCGTCTTAATTCTGTCTCTTGTAGTTCATTATTAGCATATTGAAATACCACAGGTTTTTGTATATTGATTTTGTATCCTGCAACTTGACTAAATTTATTTACTAGTTCTAACAGTTTTTTGGTGGAGTCTTTAGGGTTTTCCATATATAATAGCATGTAATCTATGAATAGTGAGTTTTACTTCTTTCTTTCCAACTTGGATGACTTTTATTTATTTAAGATAAATCTTAAGTTTTTCTAATATGTGTTTTCTCCCCCACCTAGTTTGGAAACTACTGCTCTGTTTTATGTACAATTGAGGACTTAAGGGATTCACTTATTTATGCACTAGAATGAACCGAGATCTGTGTTTGAGATAAAACTTGCTTTATATGAGGGGACTTCACTGCACAACTCTGTATGAATGCAGGAGAGGCCATCTGCTCAGGTAAGATGTTTGTTTGGCCACTTATTTTTCATAGACTCATATTAACCCAAACCTCTGCTCAAGGGTTTTCAATGAATATGAGTCTGCCTTAATTAACAGCATGGAGGTCCCATATACTATATACTAGTTAAAGACTGTATCCTTCAGATACCCAACTTTCTATCAAAAGCCAGGCTGTGAGAAAAAGAATTTAACAGAGGATGGCACAAAGTCAACAAGCTTCCATCCATCCATATTTTCCAAATTGTACTTTTTATTTTAATTGGGGTAAAATTCACATAACATAAAATTAACCATTTTAAAGTGTGTAACACAATGGCATCTAAAAAATTCCTAATACTGTGCAGCCATCACATCTATCCGGCTCAAAACATTTTCATCAACCCCACAAGAAACTCAATACCCATTAGACAATCTTTCCAATTCCCCCCAACCCACCTCCTAGTAATCACGATTGACAACCACTAATTTGCTTTGTGTCTCTACAGATTTACCTATTTTTGGAATATTACACATAAATAGAATCATACCGTATGTGACCTTTTGTTTCTGGCTTCTTTCCCTTGGCATGTTTTCAAGGCTCATCCATGTTGTAGCCTCTGTCAGAACTTCATTCCTTTTTATAACTGAATAATATTCCATGTTATAAATTTACCATATTTTGTTTATCCATCCATCCACTGACAGACATTTGGGTTGTTTTTACCTTTTGCCTGCTGTCATTAGTGCTGCTATGAGCATTCCTGTATACGTTTTGTCTGAATATCCATTTTCAATTATTTGGAGCATTTATTTATGAGTGAAATTGCAGATAGATAGATGATAGATAGATAGATAGATCTTGTGAGACTCTCAAATTTCAATTCCTTTTTAGAAGATACAGTGAATAAATAAGTCATAAGATCCTTTCCCTTGCCTCCAGGTAACCAGAGAAACACTGTAGATGATAAATAATGTTAACTCAAGCAACATTTCCTGTCTTTCCTGTCACTTTATCTACTTTTTGCATATTTTTCCTCCTTTTGGAAGCAACTACTTACCCACCGTCAGTATCTAATCCCCACACCCAACACCTCTCTACAAAGTGTACACTTGTTCTTAAATCCCATGCCTTCCAGACATGGCTAAGGAATTAATGTAATGATTAATGGATTTCATATATATGCTTATGTTGTCCATGTTTATTATGTGTCTTATCCCACATAGAAAACATGTACATTTAATAAGTATTGTCAAAGTCTTGTTAAAAAAAGAAGAATATTAATTTATGGCATATTAGATACCATGGCAGAGACAGTGAAGAGGACACTTTAAAAAAAGAATAGCTGTACCTATTCCAATGCATCTCAGAGAATGCCAATATGCAGCCGTCTGCTCCTTCTTCATGAAAAGTTAGACTAACTGGAATATTTGCATTCAATGAAGCAAAGGATCTCCTAAATTTCTTGACAATATCTGTGAGATTCAAGGGTATCCCAAGCAATCCATTTGGGAACTGTAGATTTTTAGGAACTACATTTCAAAGCAATACAGTTGAAACTACATATAGTTTAAAGTTATACTTCTCAGATCCATTATTTTTGCAACGCTCCAGTGGAAAGAGCTTTAGAATTGAAAAACATCTTAATTAGCATTACATTGCTGAAAAATTAATAAAATGTGTGTCTTTATTGTTCTTGGGAATAATTAAAATCAAGAAGGCTACAGCTGACTACTCATGAGGATGAATATTACCCTACACAAACTTGCAGTAATGTCAAAAAGTGGAACTTGAGCTTCTAACCTATCCTTTCCCCTCGTCTTCCTTCCTGCACTATCTCTACCAGTGCAGAACATGCTAGCCCACATCCTTCCTTCATGCAGAGGAGATCACCTACTCCGTCCCTTTTTGGGTGTGTAGAAATCTCCACCGGCTATTCTGAGCCTCGGGTCTAGCATCCAGGCTTACCAGAGCTAGAATAGGGAAACACCTCCTGCCAGGTGACATTTACCACATGGTACAGGGGGAATTGTACCGGGGTTCCAAGAGCACATCACAGCTACTGTGCCCTCAGCCAGCCCTGCCCAACCATTGAAGTTGACTGTACTGGATGAGACAGTGGATTCATGCCTATAGTATTAGAAACCTGAAACTCAGCATCCAAGTCAGATTCAAGTTCCACTGGTTTTAATACTCTTGCCCCTACTAACCAAGCCCAGAATAATCTCTCCTTCCTCTGAACTCTCAACACACATTATACCATGTATCCGACCTTGGCAAATATGCCTTTGTATTCTTTGTGTTTCATTTCTCCTAATAGTTTGAGATTATCATATTTTCTGGCTTTTATTTATCCCACTTTGGCCAATGTATCAGGTGCAGTGTTATTAAATGCAAGATCAGTAGCTGTAAATTGATTATATATGTGCGTATATATGTGAGATGAGCTATTTGAAACTTTAGGATGTGTTAGCACATGGACTGCATATGCCAGCAACCTTAAGCAACCTGAGCTATAATATAACCCTGATCAATTACAAAGTGCTATTTCAATAGTTTATATTTTTGTTTTTTGAATTTTCCGTGTGCTTCAAATGCACGACACAGAAAAGCCATTTTAATGCAATGCCAAAGCCATGCCTTTGTATAATTTGTGAATAACCAATCTTATATCTTTGTATCAAAGCTATGGTCCCTTCTGTTCCTGGGCAATTTAAAATTGCCTTTTGGGGAAAGGGGTCTGGCCCTTTAAGAACGAGGATTAGGTATGGGTATAAAACTTGAATTTCATGTATGGTAGCAAAGGATACTGTACGTTCAAGTTCAAGCCTCAGTTCCAAAAGGTTGGGAGCTGATCAGGAGTGAGCCATAGGAAAGATATTTTCTCCGGGTAGAAAAAGGGCATCGTTCTCCATGGATGTGCATACGGCATGGTCCTCATAGCCACAGAATCATCTCATTTTAGCAATGGTGAAGATTCAGGGGCGAACTTACCTGATACTCTCATTGTACAGATAAGTAAACTCTGTCTAGCTCTAAGCACCTGCTCCCCTGCCTCCCACCCCTCCTCAGTCCAGCAGGATTACACCAAACAGCGGTCCTGGCCTCAGGGATGGGGAGATTCACCTCGCCTCTTCTAAAGCCCCACTGCTTCCCTTGTGCTGTCACTTCACTTTATCCCTCTTCATCTCCTCCAGAAGGACGCCTTAAGATTTCAATTAATTTATTTTCATGTCTACTTCCAGTCTGTGGGACATGTTTGACCTAGCAAGTAATTTGAAGACACGCTTGGTAATTCATCTGACCCTCAGTTGTGACATGACCTTGAAACAAAGTTCCAACTACCTCGAAACAAAGTTCCTCTCTAGTTCTAGACTTGCACTGTCACATATGGCAGCCACATGTGGCTACTGAGCCCGTGAAATGTGGCTGGTCTAAACCGACAGGTACTCTAAGCATAAAATACTTCAAAGATTCAGTATAAACAAACTTTAAACTATTTCAATAGTTTTTTATGATTCCAACTTTTAAATAGTATTTTGAATGCATGGAGTAACCAAATATTATTAAAATTAGTTTTATCTGTTTCTTTTTGCTTTTTAAATGTGGCTACTACAAAATTTTAAATGACCCATTTGTGACCTACATTATCTTTCTATTGGGCAGCATTGTTCTAGGGTCTTAACTGGTTTCCCAAATTCTGTTCACTGCACCACTTACATCAGAATCAGGGTGCGTGTACCCCCATGTTGATCTCAGCATTTTTTATAATAACTAAGATATAGAAACAACCTTAGTATCCATTGATGGATGAATGGATAAAGAAGATGTGGCATATATACACAATGGAATGTTACTCAGCCTTAAGAAAGAAGGAAATCCTGCCATTAGCAAGAACATGGGTGGACCTTGAGGGCATTATGCTAAGGGGAGTAAGTCAGACAGAGAAAGACAAATACCGTTGGATCTCGTTTATATGTGGAATCTAAAACAAACAAATAAAAACCAAGCTCATATACCCTTTCTAACAGCTTGCCTGAGAGTTTCAGACTTAACTAGCCAGCCCCTACAATCACAAAAGCCAATTCCTTAGGGTAAACCTCTATCCTACTGATTCCATTTCTCTGGTGAAACCCTGTCTCTGAGACACTTAGGATATAGCAATAAAGATGATTTTTGAAAAAAACAAGACCAAGCTCATAGATACGGAGAACAGATTGGCGGTTTCCAGAGGACAAGGGGTAGAGGGTGGGCAAAATTGGTGAAGGGAGTCAAAAGATACAAACTTCAAGTTATAAAATAAGTAGGTCATGGGACTGTAATGTACAGCATGGTGACTATAGTTAATAGTGCCATTGTGCATGTTTAAACGTTGCTAAGAGAGTAGATCTTAAAAATTCTCATCACAAGAAAAAATAATTTGTAATTGTGTTGGATATTAACTAGACTTATTGTTATGATCCTTTCACAATATATATAAATATCAAATCATTACATTGCACAGCAGAAACTAATATAATGTTAAACGTTAGTTATATTGCATTAAAGAAAAAGAAGGGGGGATGGAAGAAACAGGGGCTCTTTTTACTAATTTAGACAGCCAGGCTGCATCCCAGATTTACTAAAACTCATCTTGAGGAACAACGTCCTGGAATCTGCATTTTAACTGGCTCTTGCACTAATTCTTCTGCCCAACAAAGCCTGGGATCAACGACCTAAGATGAGCTTCAGATAATATTTCACTTCCTCTCTGCTGGTCACAAGGGAAGCAGAATGATGAGTCCAGAAATGGAACATTAAAAAGACAAAACAGCCTTAATCTCGTTAAGCCTACCCATCTAGTGAGAGATGACCCACAAAGGAGTTGGACGCTGAAATGTAGCAAAGTCCCAAAGCAACAGAATTACATTCATTTGCTCTGAAATGCTTCCAACCCTAGGCGTGGGGGTAATAGATGCATGCGGGTAGCGGGCAGGAGCAACCGGTGGCTATTGCACAGACTTCTGAGTTAGAGCTGGATCCAAGTGTCTGTCCCTCCAATCAAGAGCTGTTTCTGCTGGGAATGACACCTCCACTTCTGAGAGTCCATGTTCTCATTAGCAAAGCAGAGAAAGTAATGCCTACCTCATAGCTTGTTGTGAGATTTAAATTAAAGGATGTAAATGAAATGCCAGACACATGTGTAATAAACATTCAACAAATGGTAACAAGTTTTATTCTCATTAATGTAGGTTGCAGGATGAATTTCTTCATTTAGTCTTAAACATAAAAATAGGGTTAAATATGATTAGAATAAACAGCATCATTTAAATATTGATGTTCATGATAAAGATTCAGATGATACCTAGATATTTATGCTTTTAAAATATTGCTCTAGGGGACTTCCCTGGTGGCACAGTGGTTAAGAATCCGCCTGCCAATGCAGGGGACACAAGTTCAATCTCTGGTCAGGGAAGATCCCACATGCCGCGGAGCAACTAAGCCCGTGTGCCACAACTACTGAGCCTGTGCTCTAGAGCCTAAGAGCCACAACTACTGAGCCTTTGTGCCACAACTACTGAAGCCCACACACCTAGAGCCCATGCTCCGCAACAAGGGAAGCCACCGCAATGAGAAGCCTGCGCACCGCAACCAAGAGTAGCCCCCGCTCGCCGCAACTAGAGAAAGCCCGCGCGCAGCAACGAAGACCCAACGCAGCCAAAAATAAAAAATAAAACTAAAATATTGCTCTAAATTGTGCATCATTTGTTTTAAAGCTTAGCAATTAGAAACTATTTTCTGGGCTTTATCATTTACATAAAATTTCTTAACTGAAAGGCATAGCTGAATGACTCGTATTAAATTTCATTTTATTTATCTACAGTTACATGAAACCTTACGATTCAAGCCATGGAGACGTTTCCAGTCTTACTCTTCATCTGGAATCAATTAGCAAAATTTTAGGCAAGTCCCTGGAAAAAATAGTATCTAAGAATCTAACTTTGCTAATTAAAAGCAGCACGATCATTATTGTATATATAAAGGAACAAATCTGCTTGTGCATAAAGAAATGCAATAGCATCCAAAATCTAAACTGAGTCTCAATTCCCTCTGATCTCAATGGAAGTAAAATAGCCACAGATGCTACATCTTGCCCCTTGGGTCTGGATCAGCACCGTGACAGAGGTGTCCGATTGATCAGAGTGTCAAGAGCCATGAGACTGTAGAAAGTAGAGAGGAGGCTAGGAGAAGAGTAGAAGCTTATTGATAGAGGTAAACTAAGAGTGAGGTCCAGAAAAAAAGATAGAGGTCAGATCAGGGGTAGAGGTGATACTGTGGTGGGAAGATGGAGTGGGTTGGGGCCAGGTTGATGGGTTTGAGTCTGAAATGTTGAATTTTGTTGTCTTTCGCAAATACTATGACTTTGGGTCAATTGATTTTTAAAAATTGCTTGATAAATTGCATATGCCTTGTATATTTCTCTCTCCTACCTTTAATTTCCGTTTCCTGGTAGTCAAGTTGCCTGACCTTCACCCTTGCCGATTCTTTCATTCACTTATTCATTACATAAATATTTATTTTGCTTTTATCTCTACTATTTTTCAGGCATTCTGATTGCTGCTGGGGACATGAAAATTAATAAAACATGGTCCCTGTAGGAGATAGTCATTGAAATACATAAAGCAGAGGTATGTATAAGGGCTCACAGAAGCACAGAAAAGGTCTCTAACTCTGTGAAAGAAAACCAGGCAAATTGAGATGATATTTGAATTGAGTCCAAAGGTGTTCACAAGAAAAGCCAAACGGAACAAGTCACTCTACACTTATGAAGCAGCAAGGTCAATGACGTGGAGACAAGACAGGCCAGAGTACATTCAGAGAATGACAGATGGCTTGTGTGGCATCCAGGAATCACAGAGGTGAAGGGACAGAGGGGAGGTGGGGAAAGTAGGCACAAGACAGATTCATTCGTAAGAGGTCTTGCTTATGCTAAGGAGAGGGGCTTCATCCTATACAAATGAAAGAGTATAAACCAGAGTTAATAAAATGGAATTTGCATTTTAAAGGAGTCACATCAGTTGCAGGTGATAATGAATTAGAGAGAAATGAAAGCTAGAGAAAGAGAGATAGCTTAGTAAGAGGTTGTCGGAAGGATTCAGGAAAGAGTCGATAGTGCCCTAACCTACGCCAGCAGGCGGAGCAGAAAGTGTGGAGAGATATTTTAGGAGGTAGCCTTGACCTGGACACCATCTATTTCCCCCCTAAGATACACAGCAGTGGAGGGATCATTGAATCAACGGGTCCTTCCATATGCAGAACACTGTAATAGTCAAAAAGAGAGTCAGAGGCTCATGCTTTGAAGAAAAAAGGCTAATAAGACAAAGGCAAACAGTGGATCTAGTTATGTTTTATTAAATGCAATGCAGTAATGGACAGAGGACCTGGGGGAACCCTCACTGTCATCCATTGTAGCTTCTCCTTGCTGGTGTTGGGTAGACGGCAGAATAGGAGGTGGAGGAGAGAAAGGACCATTTATGAGCTTGTGTATTGATCAAGTGTTTAAAATGTGGCATTATTATGCATTGTGTATTTTAAGAGACAATAAAAAAGAAAATTGCTGTAAATTGAAGTTACTCCTAAGAATAATAATGACTTACTGAATCCCAAGGAAAAGCAACCAGGTTACTTCAAAAGAAATATATAAATTTATTAATTTTGAGGCTATTCAACAATTTCTTTGAGAGAAACTGATGAATTCTTAATATATTAATTCTAGAAGCTTAGAAGTCCCAGGAATTAGATTTCAAAGGATTTTCAGATACTGATTTCTTACAAATCACATTTTAATCACACTTTTAATATATATTCTTTGTTAACAAACTGGAAATTGATCTGCTGTCTTTTTCGATTATTTTGTCCATGAATCATTGCCATAATAAATTAGCAGCAGCATATGAAATTGGGGATGGATGAAAGGTTTGCATTCACCCTTTTCCAAATGCACAAAACCCCCACATTTCCTATTTCATGAAATGCCACTCCCTCTCCCTCTGAAATCCTTTGGAGCAATGAGCCTTTAGCCTTCCAGCTTCTCTCTCCCAGAGAAGAGGACTCAGGAGGACGGCAATGTGTGGATGCCAGGTGTGACTGTCTCCTAACACCTCAGGCACATCTCAGGAGTTAAAACACTGGCTGGATTATCAACACTGGACACCTGCACACAGGTGAACATGTCTGAGAAAGTGGCTCCATCCTTGTTCTCTCACGTCTCATGTCTTCACTTGGTTGGCCACAGTTAGGCTGGTAAATATGGGTTAAACTTTTCAGAACTCTTCAGTATTGAGTCCAAAACTAGATGAAGACTGTTGCTTTAATGAATGACAGAACAGCCCAGACCAGGGGCCTTTTCCAAAAAGATGGCATTTAGTGGTCAGAAGAGGCAGGTAAGAAAAATTCAGAGGTCAATGGTATCTCACAGAAGCATGGTTTGGCCAACTGGGTAGACAATGACACCTACCAATTGCTAAGGTCCACAGGGGAGGAGCATGTCTGGGGAGAAAACTGTGTTTGACGTACTTGTAGGACAGGCCCAGTTGGATTCAGGATTGGAGGTTGAAAAAATCTGGAAAGAATATATAAATTCGTGAATTATTAGATAATGGTTGAAGAAAAGGATGTGGAATCAGCCCATCATAATTTCTTTCAAAAAGGAGGAGGGAAGAAAAACACGGGTCAATTTCTTTTCTTCTCTAATCCTTAAAAGTAGAACATCCATTTGAGCTTGATGCTGCTGAATGACAACCAAGAGTAAAATTACTGTACCTTTTTTCCTTTTCTAACTTTTTAACGTGGAGGTTTTGAAAGAATTCTTCAAAGCAATCCAGTGTGTGTTTGTCACAGCCTCTAGGTGATATGTTCTTGGGGAGAAAATACTGATATTTTCTCTAAACCAAGCTTGGCGAGGCAAACTTATTGTAGAAAAATACCTATAAATAACTAACAGACAACTTTCTGTTTTAGCCTGTCCACTGCGGCAGAAACATATAACAAGAGCATACCACTAAGACATGAAATCTTCACCCCTCATTATCCTTAAGTGCATGCAACTTCAATTAAATTGTTACTATAAGTACTGTCCTGCTCTAATCTAAAAAAGAAATTAAGATCAAGCAGTCTGATCACATAGTCTGATCATATGGTACAGTTCGCATTATCAGAAGCCCACAGTCCTGATGTAAACACTTCCCTGAACTACTTCAGCCAACATCTGACTTCTCCCTCTAGAAATGCAATGTCTTCATGCAAAACAACCAAAGAAGCATCTCTTCTAATACACCCGCTATTTTGCAGGGGATGTAGTCTTTATTTTTAAAAAACAAATAAAAATGTTAAAATCCTTATAATCTCCTGAAACAAGAATTGTAGGGATTCTGAGATAAGAACTGACAGGGCTGCTTGGCATTTCCCTGTGCTAAGCGATGCATCTCCTGGAAAAATGTTGTCGTTTTTTGGAGTTGTTCTAAAAACAAACAGAAGGATGGGGAGAGAGTGCTGTTATAGATGTCCCACCAGCAAGGGATCGAGATTGATTTCTGATTCAGTCCTGGGAGGAAGATGACACTTTGGCAAAGAGCAAGTAGAAGGTTTCTAAAGCCTTCCTTTCACTCTCCCCTGACCAGCCATGGGGTTAAGAAGCAAGTACAGGAGGTGAACCAGCAGCTAGCTTTAGGGAAAGATCTGATGTTGTATTGTTCTAATTAAAGTCCAGAAAGGAGTTGATTTCACAGAGCTTAAAAATCACACTAAAAATATCCTTTGAGACTTTCTTAGCAGCTTGGAATTACTGCAAAGAATTTGGTATGGTACAACACATTTTCACAAAAAAACCCAGTAAACAGAGACATATTTTATTAAATAATAACAAACTCTAATACGTTTAAGCAGCCAGCTAATGTCTTCTGTTTTCTTCGCATCAAAAGGAAGAAACAAAGAGTTTTCCATAAGGATTCGTGCTTTTTCGTGGACAAAAATTTATAGTAATCATTGCACTGGTTGAAAATAAGGTTCTCGGCAAGTTTCACTCTATTCAATATCTTGTAGTAGCCTATAACGGAAAAGAATCTGAAAAAAAAAAGAAAAAAATATATATAAAACTGAATCACTTTGCTGTATACCTGAAACTAACAGAATATTGTAAATCAACTGTACTTTAATTTTCAAAAAGGATAAAATGCAAACAGAGCTAGTCCAAAGAGAGTGGTGTTATGAGAGGCCTTGTGTGTGTGTGTGCGCGCATGTGTGTGTGTGTGTGTGTGTGTGTGTGTGTGTGTACCCAAGGAAGCGTATCTTCACCTTCTTGCTCTTGCTCTGGGGATGTTGTGAGAAGGACAGAGTCAAAGGATGAGAGGAAGTGTAGGGGACAGCGTAGGCAGGGCGTGTGATCATTCTCTCTGACGCTCCCTTTTGGAGAGGGCAGCCGGGTCCTTGAATGTGGAGAGAGAAGGCTGTACTAGCATGTACTGTGTACCTTAGTGCTCGAAGCCACGCTCGTGAATGGTGGCAGGAGCCTGGACCTGCTATTCAAAGACCTGTCTGCTAGTCCCCAGTTCTCTGAGTTTCAGTAGCCCCGTCTGTAAGACAAGGACACAAATACATGTGATTGATTTTAGGCATGTGAATATCAGGTAAAGTACAATGAAGGGTTATTATCATGTCTCCTTGGACAGAAATTATAACTGAGTCTCAGAGGTTGGGGTCACACTTATGAAGGGCTTGTAGGGCACTGGGATGCACAGAGGTACACCTGCTTCTGCCTTAAAATGCGCGCAAAGAGTGTAGGGTTTTACACAGAGTCTACGTTTAACTCTTCCTCCTTGAAAAAGAAGGGGAAAAGAGATAAAAAGACAGAGGGAACTCAGTGTGTATCATTTCTGAGAAATCATCGTGGTTCAGCCATGCATACTTGTGGTCAGGAGATGTCCCAACATCCATCACAAAAATGCCCAGTCACTGGACCTTGCAGCATCTCCCAGTCTTGTGCTCAGAATATATACCAGGCGACAGTGTTTCAGTTACGACCATGCAGCCCCCAGGTAAAAAGTTAAAGTGAAGCCGCAGGGATATAAAACTTTGTTTGAGTATAGAAAGCACCTCACCTTGCTTGGGGCGGTGAAGGAACCAGATTGACCCAGAGGACTTCCTGAAAACTGGGTAAGATATGGTCACTGCTTGAACCAGGAACTATAAGATATGACTTTTCTGCTTGGTTTTGTGTTCAGGAATTTCTTAGGAAAAAAACAAAGTCATCAACAATGAGAGCTGTTCTATCATTTAGGATGCTTACAGGGACAGAAAATCCTCCCCAAATTGATTTTAGGATTTAAAAAAAAAAAAAGAGCTAGGCACCATAACTGAAAAAAATCAAAGACATGGTCAGCTTCAGGGCAACATGGCCCAAGGTTCAGATATTGTTACCAAGTCCCAATTCCCATCCATGATGGCTTCATTTTCGGCAAGCTCTCCCTTCAAAGGCACAAGTTCACACAGCACATTTACACTTCATTTCCTCACCTTCAAATCCAATGAGAAAGAGCGAGAGTATATTTCCCAGAACTGGCCACAATCGCCTTTGCCTTATGAATCTAGAACAATCAGAACAATTGCAGTCTCTTACTTTGCTCCACTCATGAACTTTAGGACTCACTCTGATATCACAGAGGCTCAATTTTTTTTATGTTATAATATTGAAATTTCTTCTATAAATAAAATATGGTTCAGAACTGGAAAACAAGTCATTATGAAGAAGCTTACAAAATAGATGTAAATATTTCATTTATTTGCCTAGAAACATACATCTCAGGCTCGTTTTTTTTTTCTGTTTGTCTTAACATCTGATCCTCAAAACTCTTCCCATTAAATCAGCATTAAAAGTCAACAAAATTATTAAACCTTCATCTGTTTACTGAAACAAATTTCAGAATTTAATCTTCCATTTCAAATTAAATCTCTAGTGGTCTACATACTGTAAACATTAATTAAAAGCACACTCTGGAAAGAAGAGATAAATTGGCTGGGGTACACACATTTGAGAGTCAAAATGTAGGAAACATTTCCAAAGCAAGTAATTACTTATAATGCCTATTTCTTTTAATATCTACGTTATTGGTAACTGATGGAGTATTTTATGCATTACCCCATGCCACATAATATTCTTGATGTAGACAATTGTTGCTTTTTAAGATTTTATATTTTAAAATCATATATTTTATAAGTATAAAATTATATATATAATTATATAGTATAATTATAATATAATTTATATATAAATTATATGTATATTATAAAATTAATTATATTTTATGTATAAAATCATATATGTATATTTTATATGTATGATTACCTTGAATGGACATATATTTTATATGTCTATCCGAGGTAATTATTTTCTAACTGAATTATATATTGATACTATGACCCAATTTAAATAATAAATTAGAAAATAGAGGGAGCGAATGTTTCAGATTCTACAAGATTCTGGCCTCAACCCTTTTTTCACCCTCCAAACTCTTCAGTTTCCATTCTACGTAAGGAAATCACAAATCTCTTTTTCTACTTCAACTTTAATTCATTTCATTCCCAACTGAATTCTAGGCTCTTCCACCGAGATATCTGATTTGAACCTCCAAGTACAGGTGCAAAATTTAACTCAGGGCTTCCCTGGTGGCGCAGTGGTTGAGAGTCCGCCTGCCGATGCAGGGGACACGGGTTCGTGCCCCGGTCCGGGAAGATCCCACATGCCGCGGAGCGGCTGGGCCCGTGAGCCATGGCCGCTGAGCCTGCGCGTCCAGAGCCTGTGCTCCGCAACGGTAGAAGCCACAGGAGTGAGAGGCCCGCGCACCGCAAAAAAAAAAAAAAAAAAAAATTAACTCATGTTTTACTCAAGGTGCTCACCCTCCCTCCTGACGTGGTGACCTCTACTATTGGCACCCCATTCTTCCAGACAACTGGGCTCCATTCACCTTTGACTCTTTCTTCCCTTCCTGACCTTCAGATAGTTGCCAAGTACAAAGAAAAATGTTTCTGACAATATCTTTCAAATGTTTACTCTGATCTTTCTTAAAGAAATGAAACGTGGAATGCAACATGTTATTTTCATTCTATGAGGTTTACAAATATCTGGAACCAGCATATAAGTCAGAGAATATGTAGTTATCTTGATATATTGGATATGTCACTCTAAACCATAGTTTTATAGAAATATAACTCTAAATTTAGTAATATACCTCTCTAAATCCATTATTATTTAAAAATTAAAGCAATCCACGTCAGTCATGTGCTTATCAGAAATATTTTAAAACTTTATTTCAAAGTCATACTTGTACCTCTGGGCACATCTTACAATAGTAACATCTGTTGATTTTATATCTTTATGGGGATCTAGTTAACAAGTTCTTATTAAATATCATCCTTATTGCCAAAGAGGACGTGAATTTGTTGCATGGTTTTCTCAAAATTCATGTTAATATTAATGAGAAAATACTTTAAAAACTGCCTTTGAGATTTGATGATTTGAGCAACCTGAATGTCCACTGACAGATGAATGGATAAAGAAAATGTGTATATATACACAATGGAATACTACTCAGCCATAAGAAAGAATGAAATAATACCATTTGCAGCAACATGGATGGATTTAGAGATTATCATACAAAGTGAAGTAAATCAGAAAGAGAAAGGCAAACATCATATGATATCACTTGTATGTGGAATCTAAAAAAATGATACAAATGAACTTATTTACAAAATAGTGATAGATTCACAGAATACATAAGAAACAAACTTGTGGTTACAAAAGGGGAAAGGGCAGGAAGGAGTAAATTGGGAATGGGGATTAACAAATACATGCTACTATATGTAAAATAGATAAACAACAAGAATCTACTGTAGAGCACAGGGAACTATATTCAATATCGTGTAATAACATATAATGGAAAAGAATCTGGAAAAGATTATATACATATATATGTGTATATATATTTATAACTGAATCACCTTGCTGTACACCTGAAGCATTGTAAATCAACTATACTCAATTATAAAAATAAAAAAGAAAGATAAAAAAATCCAAAATTCTTCTATTCGTACGTTAATATCTTACAAAGGTTCTGGGAGAAAGTTTCTTCAAGTATTAAGTGCAATCATAATTCTTTTGTAATTTAACTTGATTAGATTCTAATTTTGCATGAGAGCAAAAGTAATGTTTTTCTTTGGATCTGAAGAAATACCTAAGGCCTATGAAGTAGGTGGGAGACAAAGAGGAGCCCTTGGCTGGACTGAGCTCCCTGGCAGCTGCCGCCTCCTGGTTTGTTGCAGAGAATACGAGGTTTTCTAGCAGCTACCACCTACCGGGAACTGGGCTTAGACATGGTCAAAATCAGGTAAGTGAGGGCGTTGCATCTACCTTCACACAGGTCAGATGTGTCCCCTCATTGTTTCATCAGTTTCTATCCCCCCATAATGGTAGGAAGTTTCTTCTCTCTCGATCAGAGGAGTAATTGTTGCAAGCATACAAGGCAGGAGAAGAAGTGGGGCTATGCGGATGAAATTGAAAATTAAAGGATTACTAGAGCTTGCAGCTTCTTAGAGGAAATGATGCTTGATTATAGAAGGTAATTAGAGGATCATTTTCTGAGTTCTATATCTTATAAGTGATTCATTTTATATATTTATATATTATTTTATATTTATAGTTTGTTTAAACATATTTTACTCTCGAAAAGCTTTTTAAGTTTGTAATTAGGCTTTTAAGAGCAGCATTTCTGCAATATTCCATACTTCCTTTCCTACCTACATTTAGTTATAAACTGAAGTCTTGTAGATAGCTCATAAGATTCTGAACATATATTTAGGAATATTTTAAAAATTAGTTTCATAGTATGCTTTGGTAAGGTTTGCTAATAGCACAATAGGTCGAGAGATGGCCAGTCTGGGTCAGTGAACTGCCCATTTTACTGATGCCACTTCAGAATGGGAATGACAGGCAACTTCAATATGCTACCACTGCACCTTGTACATTTATCAGTGAGTCCCTGAAGGGTTAAGTCTTCATTCTCCCCCAATCCCACCCACTTCCTACAATTACTTGGCCCTTAGGAGGCATCCAGTGCTGAATAAGTGACATAACCAGGATAGCATCTACATAATCATAAAGTATTGCCACTTAAATACAATATATTAATAAATTCATTCCTTAACTGATGTTTTTAACAAATTCATTCCTTAACTGATGTTGTTAACACTATGTTCAAAGCTAATTATCTAATTTTAATAACTACTGGAAAATGCAATATTAAGTAAACGCTATGAAAAAATGGAAACCCATCTTAATAGTTGGTGTTGTTATAAACTCTAACACCCTTCCACAAAATAAAATTATTCTCAATAAAAGAAAATTCGAAATGCTTTTATCCTGCTTCTTTTATTACACACTTAGAGAACCATCCTTAGTGTGAAATCAATGGTTAGATGTATAAATAGAGTATATTTATAAATATGTATAAATATAAACTTTATAGATATATAAATATATTTATAATTATATTTATTTATAAATAAATATAATTATAAATATATTTATATTTCTATATTATTGTATATTTTAAACTTTATATAAAAAGTAAACTTATATTCATTAATAATATATATTTTAAGTAATATACAGTATATTATTAAACTATATCTTTTACATTGTAATTACATGTTATATATATTATTATATATAAATTTCAAAATACATTATTTTACTATAAAGAACTTAATAATACATATAATAAATATTAAGTGTAATAAATATATAACATTTAAAATATATAATTTATATTAAGGATATTTAAACAAGTACAGAACAAAAGTAATAGCACCAGGTTAATAAGTGCTAAGAATTTATAGTCCAACTACACTGTATACATCTGTTATCTCCCTGGTCACCGGAAGGAACAATTTGACATCACAGGAAATTCTCCTATACACTTATACATCACTAAACCAAAAGTTTCAAAATTTCAAAACACAATATCTTGACTTTGTATTTCAAATGAAACACCCCCTGAATACAGAGGGGAAAGTTGTGCCTGCTTGGCCATCTGTGATTTTTCATTCTGTAAAGCGTATCATATACAAGTGAGAGAAATGATGTTTTGCTCTGTTCATGGAATTTGCCAATGCAGGATGTGAATACAGTAACAGTGTTGTCTCTTCCCAACGAGGTCTGATACATTCATTCATTTGCCAGACAGCTATGGAGAAAAACTAATTCAAACAGCATGGAGAGTGAGAGAGTGAAAATAATTGACTATATAACTTCTGTTGGGACATACTTTGAATTTTCAATTTTTGTCATGAAATCAAATGTCTTAATTTCATTACCATTTGCATATATCATTCAAAGCATCTTTTTAAAAATTACATCTATACATAGTTAATTCATCGCATCTGAAGATTCAGATAACGAGGGATAAAGTGAATTTCGTTTATCTTCAATTACCGTCAATATTCCTTGATTACCAGTGACACCGTTTTCAAGCCTGATGTTCTACATCCTCGCATTTTGGCAAATGGATGAGGTGGTAAGGAGAATGGAAGGGGATCAGAGATTCTGGAAGTTCCTCCCATTGGTACAAGCAAGATCCTGCTAAGACACACCTAAATAGGAAAAGGGAGAAGAACAAAGTGTGCCTCCAATAATTCCAGCATCAGGGTCTACATGAATCCAAGAATAATCAGGAAAATTGATGTGGTCAAGCAGAACCATCAATTGTGAACGTCTAAAAATGCGAAGAATGATTTATTTTGCGTTCGTGTTTTGGCGTATCCCTCAGAGAAGAGATAGATCAAGCCCCCTGTTTGTTATAAAAACAAAAAAACTTTTTGATTACATTTACTTTTAGTCTGTTTGTGATAGTTTTACATAAATAGAGCTCTGCTTTCACATATTTTGGAAAGTGGGGGAAAAATGCAATATCACCAAATAAGACGTTCCCCCTGAAACAGTCATCTGCATAACAGCAAAGACTTTTGCTGCTAAAATTTGTACAAAATCCATCTGTAAACCATTGCCGACGGTTCACCTGAAGACAAAGAACCACAGGACCGGTCTTAGGTCTGAACGGCGCAGGAGCCTTTAAACAAGTTGCTTGTGTTGTCACATTTCACTATAAAATTTGATTCCTTACATGAGACCCACGCAATTACTCTCTTCGCCAATAAAAATATGTTTTTCTCTTCACTTTTGTAGTTATGTAGTTGTTATATGAGTACTAGTCAGGTTCTAGGTAATTTCTAAACACAAAAATCCATTTACTGAATTGAATATAGTATGAATTTACACGTAGTCAAATAACACACTTGACTGAACTGTTATCTGTTCCACATGTTCAGAGGCACTGAGAGGTAGTCCAAATGTCTCTATTAAGAATACTCTCAGGCAGGAGGGAAGAAATATGGGAACATATGTATATGTATAGCTGATTCACTTTGTTATAAAGCAGAAACTAACACACCATTGTAAAGTAATTATACCCCAATAAAGATGTTAAAAAAAAAAAAAAAAAAAAAAAGAATACTCTCAGGGACTTCCCTGGTGGCGCAGTGGTTAAGAATCCGCCTGCCAATGCAGGGGACACAGTTTCGAGCCCTGGCCCAGGAAGATCCCACACGCTGCGGAGCAACTAAGCCCATGCACCACAGCTACTGAGCCCACATGCCACAACTACTGAAGTCCGTGTACCTAGAGCTCGTGCTCCGCAACAAAAGAAGCCACTGCAATGAGAAGCCTGCACACCGTAACGAAGAGCATGGATACGTGTCATTACGTGGTTGTTCAAACCCGTAGAATGTACACCAAGAGTGGACCCGAAGGTAAACTATTATCTCTGGGTGATTATGATGTGCAGTGTAGGTTCATCAGCTGTAACAAAAGTACCACTCTGGTGAGGGATGTCGGTCATGGGGAGGCTACATGTATGGAAGGAGGGCGTATATGGGAAACCTCTGTACTTTTCCTCTCCATTTTACTGTGAATCTATAATCGTTCTAAAAAATTGTTTTCAAAATGTTTATTTCTGGAGCACAGAAGAGAAGAGAAAAAAATACAGGGAGGAAATTAACATGTATTGAAGACCTATTTTGCTCTGGGAACTAGTACTAGGAGTTCTAGGCCCATGAGGTGACCAGAGGTGAAGGGCAGGTGAGAACAATAGCTTAGGCTTATCTTCAAAAAATTTGAGCGAGTTCATGGAAAAAAAGGGGGAGATGGCAGTGCTGTCAAGACATTATTTTTGTGGGAGACTAGAACATATTGATATGGCAAGGGAGAGGACAAATGGAGAGAAAATAAAGAAATAAGAACAGAAACTGTTTAGTCATTAGATTAAGTCTCAGCAGTGATACTGAGAGCTAACATTGGTGGAACCTTTATTATTACTAGTCCCAGTTTAGCATGAGGACCCTGAGGTTCTAAGAATTTAAGTGACTCTGAACAGCAAATGAACAATATCATTTGATCTACAGTCTTGTTTACTAGATGTTTTGAGAAAACTCTAGGTATTCATCCTTAAACACATTTCTTAGTCACTCATTAAAAAAAAAACAAACAAAAAAAAGCCTATCTCCCATTGCTTGGGTCCTAGGAGAACATAGAGGTGACAAGCGTCTTACCCATTTAGACCTCTGAGCACCCCTAAGCCAGAGACATGTGAGCACAGTGCCTGGGAAGCCTCTGAAACCTGAATGCCTGGGAATGTCACCCACAGGTGGTAAGAAAGTACCCAGAATATTCCTAATTGCCAAAGCGGTCCTGCATGCAGCCCCCATGGAAGCACAGGCTTGAAAGATCAATTGGTAGTTCTATTTTTAGTATTTTTGAGGAACCTCCATACTGTTCTCCATAGTGGCTGTATCAATACTGGGCATACACCCTGAGAAAACCATAATTCAAAAAGAGTCATGTACCACCATGTTCACTGCAGCTCTATTTACAATAGCCAGGGCATGGAAGCAACCTAAGTGTCCATCGACAGATGAATGGATAAAGAAGATGTGGCACATATATACAATGGAATACCACTCAGCCTCAAAAAGAAACAAAATTGAGTTATTTGTAGTGAGGTGGACGGACCTAGAGTCTGTCATACAGAGTGAAGTAAGTCAGAAAGAGAAAAACAAATACCGTATGCTAACACATATATATGGAATCTAAAAAAACAGAAAAAAATGGTTATGAAGAACCCAGGGGCAGGACAGAAATAAAGACGCAGACATAGAGAATGGACTTGAGGACATGGAGAGGAGGAAGGGTAAGCTGGGACGAGGTGAGAGAGTGGCATGGACATATATACACTACCAAGTGTAAAATAGATAGCTAGTGGGAAGCAGCCGCACAGCACAGGGAGATCATCTCGGTGCTTTGTGACCACCTAGAGGGGTGGGATAGGGAGGGTGGGAGGGAGGGAGACGCAAGAGGGAGGGGATATGGGGATATATGTATATGTATAACTGATTCACTTTGTTATAAAGCAGCAACTAACACACCATTGTAAAGCAATTATACTCCAATAAAGATGTTAAAAAAAAAAGAAAAAAGATCAATTGGGTTAGAAAACGCCAGTGCACGCTACGTCTCTCTGTGACTAGACGGTAATGCTTCCTCTAGTACATTCTATCTTAGAAAGTGTTTTATATTCCTATTCCCTGAATACACAGTCACAATTGACATATTTGCTTATTGAAACTGGAGGTCACAATAAATTTCCTGCCCAGCACCCTCTTCATACCATATGAAAATTATACACATTCCTTGGAAACAGAGAATCCTTTAAAACAGGGAGTTGTCATGGAAATACGTCCAAGAGTACTGCGAATGTGTGGTTAATTGAGGACGTCAGGCAAAACTGTATAAAGGAGAAGGAGAGAGAAAAATAACATGAGGACATTTTCCTCTCGGTTTCATGTTTTCTCTGCAGCACCCAAAACGACTCCCTCTAGAGAATGGAAGAGAAAAAACCTCAGTCCTGTTCCCCTCCCTTCCACAGCCTTCCACCTAAACCTGAATCTTGTTCACCGAACAAAGAGTCAATCTGCTAAGGTCACTGGTCTTCCCAGTCAGTTAAGCTAGACACTGTTCTGTGCTAGCCCAGAAAGAGCCCAGACTAGTGTCGTAAAAAGATGGCAAAAGTCATGGGGAGGACGCCTAGCAGATGCATGGCCAGGGCCCACGCCCAACAACCCACAGAAAAATTCTCAACTAATGCGAATAGTGGATGAACTAACCTGGGAGAGAGATTGTTTCCGTCCTGCTTACCCTGTGGTTCACGAAGACTGTCTGACTTGTGGGGAGTTGGGCTCATGGTTAGCAGCAGGATTTTCAATGAGAGAGTCTTTTGTTTTTTTATAGCTGTACGATTACATTCAGTGGTACTTCCTATTGTAGTTAACTGTGTTCTTCACTCCTCCTTCAATTAATATCTAATCCTCTAAGTGCAACATGCTGGAGCGATGGAAGAGGTGATTCAGCAAGTACAATGGAAATGAACTGGAGAAACAGCAGGTCAATTGCTCGACATAAAATGCATATCGAATATAAGATTTTGCAAAGGGTAAATTAATTTGCATGCTCTGAAAATTCCATTTTGCAGCGAGGCATTAATTTTTGACCTCAGGAGAAAGTTCTCTCAGAAAATGAAATTTAAAAATACTACTCGTTGTGTCTCTCTTTTTTCTCTGTCTTTTTCTTCTCTCCTTTTCACTTTTCATTCCTCCACGAAACAAGAAAAAATAATCAGTACAGGCTTCTAGCACAGCGAGAGAAAGGTGAGACTGGCCCTTCAGGGAATTTTTATTCTCAAGTGGATGTAAATGTATTCATCAATTCAAAGAAATGCATAGTGTGTTATATACACAATACATTAATAAATAGTCATGCATTAAAAAATAATGAGGTTTCCACAAAACAACATCCATGGTGCACAGGGTCATAAAAAAGATACAAAAAGAGGGAGAAAAGATTATGTGTGAAATCTGATTAAAATACAGAACCGCCAACATATATGTAAGATGTAATAAATATTTTACTAGTTAACTATAAACAAAAGAACAAATGCGGGAAAATGTAATTAAAAATGTAAAAGTGAAGGATGTGATTTATTTCACTATAATAATATTAATACTACAAATGGTATGTAAATGGGTGTCAAGCCTATACTGTAGAAAAGGTGGAAAGCAGCCGTTCATTCTTATAATGAGATTTCATCTCTTTTTTTTTTGATTTACATTTGTTTAAGTATTTCAAATAGTGAATGAATAATGTTGCTCTTAAACCTTACACAGCTTAGCACATTCTCAAATTTCCATCAGCCCATGGACGATATTTGCATGTTGGCAGGCAGTTTCCAGGCAGAACAACTAATTGTGAAAATAGAAGAAAATTGACTGACAGAAACCAAGAGTATTTTTAGTGCTGTTGGCTGAATGAGTTTGGCTTTGAGTAGTAATCCTTACTAGTGAGTGTGCTGGAACCAAAAACAGCATTTTACAGAAGTTTCCTCAATTAAAACAGGTGAAAAGACCCAAAGGTAGCATTCATCTACTACTACTGGCTTAAAAACTGGTAGGGGGTCTAACCTGTCGAGATTATGGGAACGGAATTTTCCTGCCAGAAAGCCAGAGGTTTAATTCAACACCACTGAAACCCAATCACACAGAACTACAAAAGATGCTGCGACTTGAGGTACACCTTTTATTAGAGGCCATCCCTTCTACTGGTTGAGCCTCAGTCAAAGGGAAAATACATCTTGCAGAATTCTCTTCCACATTCATGTAGAACATGCCGTGTAAAATCGTCCTCAGATTGGACTACAGTTTGGTGTCGATAAATGTTATTTGTTTACACGTTTCCAGCGTTCCTCATTTGAGTAATTATTTCATATCTCTCTTGAGGTACATACCTCATGAAATATAATAAAACCTCTCTTATTATTATCAGATAGACGGGAGGCTGAGTTTCAGAAAGGACCTGAAATGGCCAGCTTGTTCAGCTAGTATGTAGCAGAAATGAGGTTTTAATTCCAACTTTCTGACCCCATATGCTCTGAGCTCTCACTGTACTCCACTGCCCCAAATTCCATAACATGTCCAGTGTTTTCTGCAGGTTTCCCCTTTCTTCCTTAAGATGCCGCTGTTTCCAACCTGCCCGCTGCATTAACTTTACCTAATTCCCATGTTTCCATAATCCATTAGGAGCTGGGCCATCCTGCTGCCAGCTCCCCAAGCCTTACGTTGGTGTAAGTCACTGTCCCCATCTCTGGCATCCCACACCCCCTCCGTTGGCATAACCCAGAAATGAGCTCCGCTTATATTGCTTACATTATCCCCACCTCCAGATAGGATCTAAAGCAGAACCACATCATGGGAATTTCCTTTAATTCAAATACCCCAAGTCATTTCTCCCATATAAAAATGATCATGAAACACCCCCTTCTCAATGAAGTTTTTCTGAATAGATCAAAGAGCAATTCTTACTTCTCTGGTCTATAGGAGTATAAGTCAGGAATATTTTATCTTAACAGGTAGAAGGAAATCCAGCTACAATGGCTTACACCAATCTGGATTTCTTTTCTTATACAGTAAGATGCTCAAAAGTAAATAGTTCTTGGTTTTGCTTCTTCAGTTTAAAAATGTAAGGACCAATGGTACCACTTTTCTCTTATCTATCCTTCATGGTCATGAAAAGGCTGCTGCAGCCCAGCCATCACCTGTACACCCGAGGCAAAGAGCTGGAAGAAAGCACAATTTCAGGGGTGATATGAGAAAAACAGAAGTTTTTCCCAGAACTGCATATCAGATTTCCCCTTCTCTTTCATTAGCTGGAACTATGTCGTGTGCCCAATGCTAACTAGAAGTTGGTTAGAAAGAAGTTGGAAATGGTGACTTGGTTAGCCATCCAAGAGTGTCTGCCACAGTCATTGAACCAAAGTAATTATGTTTCCTCACTGAGCAAACATTGTACCAGATGTTTATCCTCTCACTCAGTCAACAAACAAAGCCTAACTGAGAGCTTTTCATGTGCATGGCATTATGTTTATATTATGGGAGGTACAGAAATAAACGAAGCACAGATGCTACCTTCCCAGGACACAGCCCAATAAAAACGTATATAGACTATGACATATATAGCATATATAAGGTAAGCCTTGACTACATTAAAATCTCGATAAGTATGCCTGGCACTGAAACATGGTAATAAATGAGGATACTTTTAAAACTAGCAAACAGATAAAGCAGTCTATTGCAAATACACACAGGTTCAAGACAGTATAAAATGCAGATAAGGGGAAAATTATAATAGGACAGAGTCAGCAGTAGAAATTTTCTTGTGAGAAACAATGGGGATGTCACGTGTTAAGCCTAAGGAAGAAGAAACATGAGTTAGAACAGAGATTTCTGAAACATTGTTAGTCAGATAGCCTTATCAGTAAAAAAGTCTGAGCATTTGAGCGCTGTGTATGGACAAGCTGTTTATAAGTCATATACATTCACCATTTTACTAACACAGTATATACACAATAAAACACACAAAAATTGAAAATTTAGAGAGATGAGATTCTAAGGTATCTCTCTACAAGATACTTATCAATTACAGAGTTACCTGGAAGATGCCATCTTAAATAAATGACAAAAGTTAACATGACCGCTAGTAATTGGTAGGGGTATCTGCCTTCTAATGGACCATATCACTTATATGGTATTCCTGCTAAAAATGCATACCCTGATTTTAAGCACGAGGAAACATCACAGAAACTCAAATTAAGGAACTTATGCAAAATACTGGGCCAATGCAATTAAAAATAAGTCAAGTCCGTGATAAATGAAGGCAGAGCCTCAGCCTTTCCCAGATTGGAGACAAATAAGGAGAAATGGATGTGGACCTTGTACTGGATCCTTGAACACAAAAAGGACAATTTGAAACATTTGAACATGGTCTTTAGATAAGTTAAGGGTATTGTATCAATATTAATTTCCTGGTTTGGAAAAGGGTACTAATGGTTGATTATACAATATGTTAACATTTGTTGAAGCTGGGTAATGGGTATACAAGATTTCTTAATACCATTTTGCAACTTTGTCAAAGTAAAAAACAAAAATACTAAAAAGGATAAAACCTTTAACATATGAATATAGAAGTTCCCAGCAATGTATTTTTGCCTTAACCCAACGGACTGACTTGCTTACATCCTGGTCCCTAGTGTTTGTAAAATTCATATCTGGATACCTGATAAAGCCACAGAAGAAAGCCAGGCAGGATTTGAAGAAGGCAAAGGTGACTGTGTCAGAAAGTCTCTTGAGTTAATGTAACTCTTCAGGACGGCAATTTTATACATGTTTTTAAAAAATGCTGCCTAACTATTTGACTAAGAAATTCTACTTCTAGGTACTTAATGGGAGTTCAAAATCAGCAGTGAGGACCAAGGTGTACAAAGACTTCACTGGGGTATTCTCTGAGTTTAGACAATTGGAACGAATTTCAATACCTAAGAGCAGTTAAATTTATAGTAAATCCATATGGTGGACTGCTTAGTAGCCCTCAGAGTTACATGTTCCATATTATTTAGGAGTATAGCAGAATACTTACAATCTTAAAAGGAACAAACAATTTAAAGTTAAAATGCAGTTTTATTCCAGTTGTGAGTGCAAGTTGTGTGTGTATTTAGATGTACCAAATACTGTGGCTTTCTAATGCAAAATTCAGACATGCAGTTTAGAATTTTAAAAAGTAGAAATGAGTAATCATTTATGCTTAGGGTTCTGAAGAAGTATCCTGGACCCTGAGTGGGTGTCATCCAGTCTAAAGGTGCTTGGGGTCTAATTAGACTGCTCTAGGCAAGGTAAAGGTGGGGCATATATTAATCTCTTTGAATCTCCTTGAAATTAAGAGGATAGGAAATACAAGATAGAAGCTTATACAAGAGTAGGAAGAGGGGCTTCCCTGGTGCCGCAGTGGTTGAGAGTCCGCCCGCCGATGCAGGGGACACGGGTTCGTGCCCCGGTCCGGGAGGATCCCACATGCCGCGGAGCGGCTGGGCCCGTGAGCCATGGCCGCTGAGCCTGCGCGTCCGGAGCCTATGCTCCACAGCGGGAGAGGCCACAACAGTGAGAGGCCCACGTACCCCAAAAAGCAAAACAAACAAACAAACAAAAAAAGAGTAGGAAGAGACCAGCAAGCAAATATTTTGTAGGGTTCCTTTACTTTCGTATCATTCTCATAATTTGTATTTTTGTAATCCTTTGTAAATTCTCCATGGTAATTGACAACAAAAACCTACAAACACAAATGGTTGGTGTGCCCATCTTCAGCATCAGGAACGAAACAGTGAGCTGAGGGGACTGTGTCCTTTCCCACCACGAGGCTGAGGGAGTATACAAAAATCCAAGTGGGTGAGGCAGCTTGAAGGAGGAGACAAAGGACAGCAGAGTCCCTGGATCATGCCACAAAGAGGAGATTTAGAGCACAGGAAGCCACCCTAACCATGAGCAGAAATCTTGGGACCCAGCAAAACAACAGGAGCTAAAGGACAATAAGAAATGTGAGATGGTCAGAGAGAAAACTGATTCTGCGCCAACACATGCTCTCCTCCCACCCCACCCCAATGAATCGTCGGCCGTTTATATTATCACCTTTAACACACACGTATTGAGTGCCTACTGTTAGTTCCCCCATGAATTCAAAAGCATTTATTGGGCACCAACTGTGGGGAGACGGCTTAAGGGAATTATTTTCGAATGAATCAAGGTGGCCATTAATATGATCTCCCCGTAACTTTGTTGACTTTACCTGTACTCTGTCTGCTGCTAGGTCACAGCAACCTTCGTGGAGACACCTGCCATCTTTGACCAGCCCCTGTTTGCTTTCCTTTCAAGTATGACACTTAAGGCATCTCTTTACCCCCGGTCTTTACTCCTTGGTCCATTTCACTGTCCCTACCAGCTCTCATTCAACCCAAGGTAGAGATCCCAGGTGTGACCACCCAAATGTCACTCCAGGAATGGAAGAAGAAAGAGAGGAAAGGGGGGATGAAGAGGATAATTATAATCTCCTTTTCCACTGTAAAGTTCCAAAGTCTAAATCCTGGGGGGAAGGGAGAAGTGAAAGGAAGTTCTGTGGTAGCTCCACTGCTTTCCCCGAAACTGTGGTAATGCCATCATTCTGCCATTGCTTTTCCCTTTATATTTTACTGTTAACATCAGATTAATCAAAACAGTAAAACTTAGGGAGTGAAAGGCAGGTTTAAATATTGAAGGTAGACCGAAACAATGAAAGATTACAGCTAATTTTTGAATTGAAGTATATGAAGAGATGTAATTTAAATGTTCCCATATTTCAATATGTTACAAAACTCTTATGCCTTCCAAACTAAGTTCATAATCACTAACAAATAATTCTATTTTAATGCTCTGTGAAAGGACATAATCAAATCATTTCACAAAAATTCTCAACATTCTATTGGTGGGAGGGGAACCTATGATAGGTAAACTATAATTCAGTGGCCTATTGGAAGGTTCTGACAGGTGACTTTTAAGGGGATGTGTCTGCAACAACAGAGAAGGAAACTCACACTTCAGAGCATCAGTTATTGGCCAGACATTTTACTTCTCCATCTTATCTTACTGAGTCTTCATCAGTACCTTTAAAATAGAGATGTTTATTATGTCATTATATACTGTAATGTAATTATAATATTCTAGCTATTATTGTTACCACTAAAACAGTGGAGAGCATTTCACTTTTTTTTTTTTTGGTCAATGTGTAAGGACGAAATTAAGGCAAAATTACCCCCATAAAGTCACTTAAATCGCACTTCAATGTCTAGGAGTAGACACTTATCCAACCAACCATTATTAACTTCCTCTATCTCTGCTTTTGGTCTAAACATTCCTTTCCCTTCTCTCTCTCCATAGTTGCTTTTAGGTAAGTTAAATGTACACACGAAGCAAGTACATCATCATTCACTGAGCCTCTAGTACGTGCCAGGAACTGCGCTAAATTCTTTGTATATGTATTATTTCTAATGCATAAAAAAATTTGAAAACTGTGAAACTTTATCACTATCTTACAAAAGAGGAAATAAAGCTCACTCCTAGAGGTTAAAAAATGCAGTTTCCTCTAAAACTTTGAGTGTGAAAATGTCTTCAGCCCTCAAATTAAAAAAGCCTGCAATGTGGGTACACGGACACTAGGTGACAGGAGGTCTTCAATCATAACTTCGTGATCTAAATGGCAGTTACCTTGTGTGTTTGAAAGTCTCCACCACTTGCTAACATCCTAATCGCACAAGGATGTGACCACTCCAAGCCCTGACTGCCCTGTTTGAAAACAGAATAAAATTAGTGCTGACTTCATAAATTGAGTCTGAGGATTAAACAAAATAATGAGACACAACAAGTGTTCAACGTATATTAACCCCCTGGAATACTTAATCTTCTCCCTTAATCCAATAGTTTACCTGGCATTCCAGACTTTTCTTTAACAACAAGGTGTACTCTTCAGCCCTTTCTGTTGCTCTGATACACTACATCCTGTTTGCCAGCTCATAAAATCTGGCCTCTCCCAGCAGATAGTAGATTATATAATATAATATATAAATAGCATCATATAAATATAATTATGTATATAATATATAAGTTGTATCATATTTATAAAGATAGCATTTTAGAGAAACTCCTAAAGAAATACTCAGTTGTTAATATGCATGAGATGCTTACTGGGTACCTGGCACTGTATTAATTTAGAAGTATGATTTCATTTAATCTTCATGACAAGCTTTTGGAGTTGGTTCATAATAATAATACCATTCCCAATATTATTTCCATCTTACAGCCAAGGAAATGGAGCTTAGAGGGGTAAACCAACTTGTGCTAAGACATGTAGTGAGTAAGAGATCAGCTTAGATGCAAACGAACAGGCCAACTGGATAGCCCAAACCCTCAACAATATACCAATGATTATAAAACTTGACTTTATACCACAGTGTCTTGGGGAGTGTCTCTTGAAAGCACTGGAAGCTTTCCACGTCCACTGAATTAGAATCTGAATATCTACATTTCCACAGGCAGTTGGGTTATGCAGACAGGCTTGAGATCAACTGTGTTATACTTTTCTGCCTCCCGCTAACAACAGCTAACTTGGGGCACAATTCTATACTTTTCTCGATAATCCTGAAATTTTCTTTTCCCTGAAAATGAGTTCTAAATGTTCAGGGAGTTTATCCTCAGCCTCCTCAAAGCACCTCTTGCTGCTCATCCGACAGAAATGTGCCTGCTCTCTCCCTCACTGTTATAAGAAGAATAACTACCAGCAAGCGAGATAAAAAAACAGTTTCTCTTCTGTGGTTTCCTGTTCCTGGTTCTACTGCATCTTTTTCTGCTACTCTGTCCTTGCACCACTTGAAAGAAGTAAAAAGAAAAAAAAAAAAGATGACAGCGTAGCATAATCCTAACGGAGACCCTAAAGTGGCCAGGGGCTGAGCATTTAGAAGACAGTAAAATAATTCTTCGCTTTTACATTAAAGAAATATTAAGTTGTCTTTTACCATTCACATCTCTAGCTGGATGTAGCTTATTTCAATTCATTTAAAGATAATAATGATTAATATTAGCCTGTGGGCTCAACCGTTTTGCTTTACCAGCTCTCAGTAGACTGTTCGCTTTCTGCCTTAGTAAAGGAGTTATTAGACAATATTTCTCTTCTCAGCAAATCCAGAGATCGAGGGTCTAACCCTGCCTCAGCACGTACTGTCACATGTTCTTTGGTCAATGCACTTATTTTCTCCGGATGTTCAAATTTCTCCCCTGTGAAATTTCAGGATCGTCCTAGATGACTTCTAAAGTCATACCTAATTCCAGAATAGTATGATGTTATCACCCTAGAAAAATACGAACAATGTCCTTAATATAATTATTTTTCCCTTCACGTGCCTGCACCGGTACAGAAGAAGAAAGAGGTGCTGATGTGTCAGAAGTTCTTGGTGGAAAACACTTGGGTTTTTAGATTCTCATGAGCTCATTTAGCAAGTGCTGGAAAGAACAAGGTATTCTAGGCTACATCATAAGAAGTATAGTTTTCAGGTTAAAGGAGGTGAAAGAAACATCGTACTTTTTGTTATTCAGATGACATTTGGATACGTATGTTTAGTTCCATCCAGTGTCTACCTTAGGAAGACATTGACAATCTAGAGTACATCCAAAGAGAGGCAGAAAAGAGAAGTCTCACAACCATTACATGTGAGGAGCAGCTGAAGAAGCTAAGAATGTTTGATTTCAAAATTCAGCATGCCACACATATGAATGATCTCCATGTGAAATTTAATTTACTCGATGAAGTTCCAGAAAGCAGAAACAAATGTTGGAATTCATAGGGAAGCAGTTTTGTGTTTGATCAGAAAGAATGTTCCAACAATAAGAATCATCTAAAAATAAAATGGATTTCCTTGAAAAGTAAATAATTCCATATCATTGACCATATATAAGCAGAGGCTGTATGGCCAAGTAGCAGGGATTTCATCACTTGGGTTTCTCCATTTGGACCAAGCTCAACAAAAGATGCTATGGTCCCTGACAAATCAAGATTCTCTGAAACTAAAAGTGTGTCACTTCCCAGCCACGTTGCTGTCAAAAAGATACTTAAGTCAATTGTTTTGCTGAATTGAAGAGAGCAGACGATAGGTAGAAAAATATCTTTTCCTGTTTTGTTCTGAAGAGTTTCTAATTAATATTCACCCAGTCTGAAAAATTGAAGCAGGCCCATAAGTTTACATCCAGTTCTAAATTTCTCAAAACTGTGTCCATGAGAGGAGGATCGTGGTGCCTTTCTCCCATCAATCACCTGCTCCTTTCCCATGATTACACCCAAGGTGGTCTGGACTCTAATAGTTTTTAAACTTTTCATCAAGATTAAATCTACAGAAAGTGGTCTTACGTTTTCATAATAAAATTAAGATCCATTGAAAGCAAGAATTACTGTGCTAAAAAGCTACCCCATATACCAGATTCTTTGATATTATATTTCAAGGACAATCCATGAAACTGTGGAAAAATAAGGGTCAATTTGAATATTTACATTAAATTAGGCAGGAGGTTAGAACAAGTGGGCATGTACTAAAAGGACAGATGATCTCTAATCATTCACACTGGCTTTGAAGGCATAGAATGGGATGTGGCCTGCAGTTAGTCAAAGAATCCCAGGTCATATCAGAATCTCTTTCCCATAGTTTTAAACCATTTTGCTTGCTCTCAAGATGTTATCGGCACTTCTGCTTCTACATCAAACCAAGGGCCACCCCAATGATAACATCCCCCTAGGCAGCTAATATAACCAACCTTGTTCGTGAATCATGGTTTCTAAATGACAAACACAAAAACTGACCTGCTTTCAGAACATCAGTTAAGAATATAAATGCTCTCTGCAACACTTAATAAGTCTAAGAGAGAAAAATGCTTCTCCCTTGTAGAGTAGAAAGAATTAAAATGATAAATGAAAGCACACATTAGACTTTCCTGGTTTTGAACACCTCTGAATGATTAGTTGGTAGAGAAGAAAGGAAAACTCCCCAGGGTTCTATTTTTACTGACAATTGAGGCCAGAAGTTCAGTGCAGGCAGAAACACAAAATAAAGGGGAGAAAATTAAATTCTATTTTTTAAATGTGTATTGCCACTGAATCTCAGGGAAAGGTTTCTAGAGGAAAGTCATTTGCATTAATTCCAGTAATTCAAACAGGATACGTTTTGCATGTCTGTGTTCCCGCAACCCTGTGAATATGAAATTTGTCCAACATCTCCAACTTCTCTCTTTCCAGTATCTTCGACCATGATTGCCTTTCCTCTCCTCGAAAGCCTGCCTGCAGTTCAGGCCCTGGTGAGCAATTTACACGGAGGACATAAAAACACTTACGGTGTTGGCAATGTTCACTGCAGCACTATTTACAATAGCCAGGACATGGAAGCAGCCTAAGTGCCCATCGACAGATGAATGGATAAAGAAGATGTGGGACATATACACAATGGAATATTACTCAGCCGTAAAAAGAAACGAAATTGAGTTATCTGTAGTGAGGTGGATGGACCTAGAGTCTGTCATACAGAGTGAATAGAGTGAATTAAGTCAGAAAGAGAAAAACAAATACTGTATGCTAACACATATATATGGAATCTAAAAAAAAAAAAAGGTTCTGAAGAACCTAGGGGCAGGACAGGAATAAAGGCGCAGATGTAGAGAATGGACTTAGGACACGGGGAGGGGGAAGGGTAAGCTGTGACAAAGTGAGAGAGTGGCATGGACATATATACACTACCAAACGTAAAATAGATAGCTAGTGGGAAGCAGCCGCATAGCACAGGGAGATCAGCTCGGTGCTTTGTGACCACCCAGAGGGGTGGAATAGGGAGGGTGGGAGGGAGGGAGACGCAAGAGGGAGGGGACATGGGGATATATGTACATGTACAGCTCATTCACTTTGTTATAAAGCAGCAACTAACACACCATTGTAAAGCAATTATACTCCAATAAAGGTGTTAAAAAAAAAAAAAGATGAGTAGTTACAAGGCTAAAAAAAAAAAAAAAACACTTATGGTGTTGGGGGTTTACCCATCAGGGATACTTGCATTGTAACAGGGTCATGACCTTAGTCTTCCAGCTCTTTTATAGAATTTTGGAGTCAGAAATTTTGGACTCCGTCTGAGGGAAGTGGATAGTCGTTGTGAGGCAGGGTCTTCTAAAAGTCCTAAAATCAAAACCATATGCAGAAATATGTCATGAATGCGTACTTTCAAAATAGCCATTCTACTGATGGCGTTTTGTTGTGTGTGCTGGAAAACAGGCATTATTAAAACTGCTTCACTGACTCCTAGCATCACTGGGTCCCTTCTTGAAATATTGTAAGGGAGCTCCTCCAGCATATTGGAGAGTGTGAGATGCCAGGGCCTTCGGAGACAAAGGCTCACAAGTGTCTGATTAGCATATCCATTCCTTCGTTCATTCATAAAATGCTGATTGAGTTACTACTAGATGTCAGACCCTGTGCTGGGAATGAACAAGGCATGATACACACAACTATATATAAAATAAGTAAAAAACAAGGTCCTACTGTACAGCACAGGGAACTGTAGTCAATATCCTGTAATAAACCATAATGGAAAAGAATATATATTTATTTACATATATATATATGTATATATATACATATATATATGAATCACTTTGCTGTACACCAGAAACTAACACAGCTTTGTAAATCAACTGTATTTCAATTTAAAAAAAAACAAGGTATAGTCCCTTCCTTCAAGGAGCTAACAGTCTAAACTCCAGCCAAAGAAATTTCCCCTCTATTCATATTGTGATGGCAAACTTAAAAGTACAATGCACGTAGGAGTTTGAAGTGAACTTTACTGTTTTTTTCCCCAAGTCTGTATTCCAGAACTTGCAGGGTTTGCTGCTTCTGTTATATAATATCATACAATGTAAATACCAATATAGCGTATGGACAACCATTTTGGAACTAATGTTTATGCTTAAAACTAAGCTTCAGCCTTGATCTTTGAGGGTCTTCCTGCAAATGGAAAAGAAACCCCACATTCTCTGGGATAAGTAAACTTAGTGATCTCAAGTTATGGATGATAAATCTGCTGCTCTCTGCTCAAAATACTCATATAAAACCACACCAAAAAATCTTAATCAAATCCTTTCTTTTGAAGTCTAGAAGTCAGTCTGTTATTGATTATCCCTTCCCAATATGTATAAGGCTAATAAAAAATCATAAATATGCCATTTACAACGACATGGATGGCCCTTGAGGGCATTGTGCTCAGTGAAATAAGTCAGACAGAGAAAGACAAATACCATATGATCTCACTTATACGTGGAATCTAAAAAAAAACAGATTCATAGATACAGAGAACATCTTGGTGGTTGCCAGAGGTGAGGGGTGGGAGGTGGGCAAACGAGTGAGGGGGGTCCAAAGCTCTAAGCTTCCAATTATAAAGTAAATAAGTCCTGAGGACATGAGGTACAGCAGGATGACTATACTTAATAATACTGTATTGCATATATGACAAGTGCTAAGAGAATAGATCTCAGAAGTTCATATCACAAGAAAATAAATTTTTTGTAACTATGTTTAGTGACAAATGTTAACCAGATTTATTGTGGTGATCATTTCACAATATATACAAATATCCAATCATTATGTTGTACACCTGAAATTGATATGATATTTCAATTACATCTAAATTTTAAAAATCATAAATACAAATATAAATATATACTACTCTACTTCTCTCTTTTTTTTTTGCAAACTTCAAGCAAACGTTACAGTGCCTTGGCAAAGATTTACTGGGCAGAGGTGGGATTGTAGAGTCCTGGGGCCACAGATCTGGTTGTAAACATTAGGTACACAGTAAATATCTAACTATATGAATTATCAAGTTAGAGTGCTAGATCAAATGTTTTTATTTTATTCCTTGGTTTTGTATCTCAATAAAGGTACAGCGATCTTTAACCTCGGGAAAGCTACTGCTGTCCACTACCACTTCTTAACAATTTTTCTTAACTCAACTCCGTTTAATTCAACAGGATTTGAATGCCCTGGAAGTTTCAACTTAGGCGTCTGTGCTAGAAAAGGACCCAGAAAAAAATATTAAGTAATTTGTCATTTGTTGTCATAGAAAAAAATTAATCAACATATTGTGGTTTTTGAATGACCTACTTACCAGTTTACATGTACTTAGAAATCAGTTTTATTATTTACATAATAAAGAAAGGTTCACAGTTTGATATTTCAAAAGCAATATAAGTGTGGAAATAGGATTCCTGTTTAACTCTATGTGGTTTATCTGCAGACCAATTTTACCAGACCTTTACTTAAAACCACTCACATTCTGTAATTGAGAAGTGTCTATACCTTGGGTGGTCACCTAAATGTTGATTCTTCTTACATTATGCTTCACTCTTCCTTTGATGTTTTTTCCCCCAGTTTCAGAATTCTCAAGTTCAGCTCCCAAGCGGCACCACGGGAAGTTACTTTACTATGATTATAAAGAGAAAGGATAAAGTGGGCACTATTTTCATTCCCATCACAATCATTGTCACATGAATAGATTCCTGATCTGACATTTTCTATTCTTATGGCAATCTTTGTCACAAGAATAAGTTTTTTCTTTAAAAACATGTTTCATCCTTGCTGTGAAAGCCAGCGGCCAAGTCCACAGCTCTGACCTTTCTAATGTTCTTCATTTGATTAGGCAGCCACTTCTCGTCTTTCCTTTTAGCACCACTGGTAACTTAGGAAAAAGGGGCAGAATAGCTAGTCAATCAAAAGTAGACCATATAAAAGGTGAAGGCAGAATAGTTTACTGCCTTTCACAGATAACACTAGCCATTGAGATTCTCATGTCTTGTTCTTGTGACAAAAAAAAATGGCAAAGGAACAGAAAACGGCACAACATGAGTCCATTCTCATAACAACGGTCGTAACAAGAGTGAGAACTGGTACAAACAACCCGTTCCTCTTCTAATCTTAAAGTTGGAAACTTGTTGCTCTATATGACTGTAGTTAGAGTTATCTTCTGTCAAGACAATTTCCTTTTTGAATAATGAATTAATTTAAATGAATTCCACTTTGGGAAAATACCAACCACAGATGAATCATAATCATTTTATTTTCAGTCATCTACCTATAATTTCATACACTTGTCTCAAGAGAAATCATTCCCATGTAATGGACTAAATTCAGCAAACAAAAAAATGTTTCAGAATTTGTTCTCAAAAGTAGATGAAAGTAAAACATTTGACAATAAAAAATATCACTGAGGTTGAATCAATCTGGAAAGAATTACTGACTAGTCGGCCTGATTTTCTGGCATCCTATATAAATTGTGAGTTGGAATCTCTTCGATGAACTTAACTGGTGTGGACAGCCAGTGCTGGTCATCACTCCAGATAGCCAACTCAGGTCCTTGAGCAGACCAGGAGAACTAGATGGTCCACATTGACTTTCTGATCAGATTTATTGGCAATTCTTACCTTTATTTTTAATATGTAGATCTCTAAAATCATCTAAAGAGACATTATGAGACAAATAATGATTATTGATTATGAAACAAATTATCTAAAGAGACATGATGAGACAGTTTTAAGGTGAGACACTCAACCATTGAAATATTTTTATTTCAAAAGAAATCATTTTATCTATATTTTTTTTAAAAAAATCAGAGGTAAAGTTTTGGCCAAATTTATTGTATTTATTGCATATTTGGTATCGTGTAGATGTTACCTTTGTTTCATGCATTCAACACATAATGAGGAGAAGACTTAGAAAAGATAGCAGTAATGAGGAGAACCCCAAAGCCCTTCTAGGGAATAGCTTTATTAGTAGGAGACTGAGTCAATTTCCACACCCTGAGCATTTAATCCAAGCAACAGCTGGCTGAATCTAGCACACAGAACTCCCTAGAACAAACTGAAAACATTTGCTTTGATAAGTTCAGGGCATGGTGCAGATTTGGCCCCTCCATGGTCTTTTGGATAGAATGCCAAATTTGTGTTTCCCCATGCTGGATACTCAAAGGGAGAGTTGTTAAGTTGAACTAATGTTAACAAAACAGTAGCTGGAAGTATGTAAATATGCCCTTTTGAAATCCTTGCCTTAAGGGTGACATAGGAGTTTAACCCCACTAGTAACGTTTAACTCATGTGGTTGCTTCAAACACTCTGAGGTAGGAACTTCAAGATAGAGTTAGATGTATTCTCTGCATGAGTGACATAAAGAAGGTCAAAGCAGTAGCCATAACCAGACAGATGAGAAATAAGAAAAATCTTCTGTATTAGAGAGAGCTCACATCAAATCTTTACAGCTGTTGTATAATCACTTGGGGTGCAGGATTCTTTCCAAAGGCTGTAATAAAATTAGTCATTTATTGTAGCTGACTGGTGCAAACTTAATATCCTTTAGGCGTTATAAAATCTATGTCCTGAGAGTTTTAGTTCATCATTCTTCTTGTTCCTCTAGAAACGCATATTCTCCTCTGAAGCATTCTACTCGTTCCTGTATTATATTTTGAAACTCCTATGTGAATATTTTAGTATCTGTATCACTTTTTATAGCTTTTCTACATTAAATGAAAAAGTAAACTTGTTCTTGGTACTTTGTTTTTCTGAATTTGAATTTATGTCTTAAAAAAGCAGAAATAGGAATAAAAATATTTTAAAAAGACACAGAAATGAATACAGTTTGTACAAACCCAAACTCATTTTGGAGGTTTCCTTTAAGTCGAAAGGACTCAAACCAAAGCAGAAGGAAAGCAAGGGTGAAAACCACACAATCACAGGAAAAGCAGGACCATTCTAGAATTGGAGCCTCCACTCTGTGCTAGATGAGCCTCACCAGTTCGTAATGACATGAGGACCCATTCTATGCAGAGCCTTCGGGCTGGTGTCGCAAAAGTGTCGCGAGTCTGTTTAAAGAAGGTTCCTTGTCATTTCAGGCATGGGGACACAGGCCCCTCAAATCAAACTCAGGGACAGGGCCCTGTGTGGCCTGAGCCCGCTCTCCTCTCCAGCTCACCTGTTGCCCGTTGCCCGCTCTGGTTTGCACCCACACCACATGTATTCCTTTGTTTCTTCCTCAGCTTCACTTTTCTGTCTGTGACTGCCCTCCTTTTTTTTCTTTGCCTAGATAACTTCCCCGAGCCTTTCAGAACTCAGCTTAAATGTCATTTTATTATGAAACCTTTCAAGACTCTCTAGGGGTTCAGGCTAGATACACTTCCTGGGGCCTCCATAGCACCTTGTGCATCCCTAACGCTCACCCTTTTGTATTATAATTGCTTAGCCACTAGTTTCCACTCCTACTGAGTTTGAACATCCATGAAGGCAGGGGTCCACCTATGTCCAGGTACCATTTTCTGTGCTCATCACAAAGTAGGTACCAAGTAAATATTTGTGGAAGAATAAATGAACTTAGGAGAGAAATAATTTCTGATCTATGCAGGTTAGCTTGGGTTACTAAAGATTAAGAACCATATGACAGAAAATCCTAGCCCTGAAGTTAAGAAGATGTGATGCCAGCACAGATGTGACCACACAGGACACCCAGAAGAGAATGCTGGCTGGACAAGCAGAGAAATTAGATTCAACACCAATTCCCTAAGTATATCAGAACCTATCTCTAACTTTAGAATCTGTTCTAGTACAGTAAATTGAATACTATTCTTGTGAAGAAGAGTGAGCTCAGAAATTTTTAACAAATTTTTTTGTCATTTCCAAAAACACATCATTTTAAACATCTCTTAGGTATTATGATCAAATGTCTTATAACAAGAAAGATCCCACTTATCATAACTAAGCTTCCTAGCGGTGAGAAAATCATAAAAGCATCCCTCTTAAAGAAAGACATATGAGCATACTAACTGTTACAATTATTCAACATTCAAAACCACCCCGAGAAGTTTCTAAGTGGTGATGATACAGTGTTGTACTCCAATTAGACGGTGGTTACACAAATCTGTGCATATGATAAAATTACATGGAACTATTCATCAAAAAAATGCACTGCTTTTGCACTACTTTTTAACTATTTTGTATAACTTTTTTATTTTGCATTAACTAAAGGTAAATGAGGTCTTTGTTGAGCTTTTTCACTAATTTTGCACTATTTTTGCAGCTTCTTGTTGCAAATTTTAAAGTTTGAAAAATGCACTCTGTGATAGAAACAATTACCTTATTGTGTCCAGATTAGATAACTAGAAAAGTTAGCCATTTACCCCAAGGTCTTCCAGCTGGGACACAGCAGAACTGGGACTGGAATCCAAAGACCATGTCTCCAAAGACCATGCTTTTTGCATTTCAACACAGAACCTGCTTAAATCAAGTACTCCAAGTAAATTATCAAATACTATTTTGATGCTCTCAAAAACTTTTCTTAACCTATTTGATGTTTTCTTGCAAATGGAACACACATCTTTACTAATAGCAATACTACATAGACATGCACGCCAGCCCCCACACACATACACACACACATATACACACATACCTACTTCCACCTCCATCTTCAGTGTCATCAAGCCATGCAATGAATAGTTTGAATGACTTGACAGGACAGATCTAGAACCAGAGGAAATCAAAAGTTGACAACAATAAGAAATCTGTGTGATTTTGGTAGAACAGCCACACCCTCATATACCTTATTGGTGCAATTTACATATTTGGAACTGGAATTGGCATAACAGTGGTGGGGAAAAAAACTGAGACTGGAGAAGGATTTTTTTTTAGCAGGATGCAATTCAGAAATGTGTTCTTCCATATGTTCTTTGGATAAGGCCAATTTTTTCACTTTTACATTTAAAAATGATTCTATTTTTTCCCCACCTCAAAATTTTAAGAAATTATTCTTTATAAAAGTATATCATTTCCAAATTTTCTATAACATCTTAAGTAATTACCCTTCAGAAAATTATATAATTTCCAAATTTTCTACGACAAGTCAGATCCCACTTTTGCCCCCTACGTAGGACACACTTACTTAGACAAAGCATTTGCAGGGACTAATACAGCCCAGGAGACCAGCTCTAAAGGCATTCAGTGGTGATTATTAACAGCCTCCAATCACTGTCCTATCAGAGTGAGACAATGACAACAGAGGCACCCCTGGCAGAGAAAGGATGCCAGCGTGATTGTCTATCTTTGATGTTCTCTGCTTCTAACCCTCACTTGGGGTTAGAGCAGAAAGTACTAATGACATTAGAAAGTACCGAAAATGCTCTTCTACTTTACACAGTCTTTTTTTGCTTTCCCTTCAAGGTCTTCAGTGTTGTACTTTGTTCTTTTATGTGACTTGTCTAGAGAGGTGTAAACCCCTTGCATTCTAGAGATGAGAAATGAGAAAAGTAGACCCAGTCAGTCAGACCTGATGTGATTAGAGTCAGTAACGATAACAGAGAGAGCGGGGCATCAGAGTTCAGACTAGTATTGCCAAAGCTAACAACAAAACCACTGCGCTATGCTTTCTCACCCTTTTCTACTCCAGGGTATCATAATCTGATTAAAAAGTGTGCATCCTAAAAGCATATCCCTTGTTACGAGTTATGATTGAATTATGTCCTCCTGAAATTCATATATTGAAGCCCTAATGCCCATTGCTACTGCATTTGGAAGTACAGCCTTTAGGGAGGTAATTAATACTAAAGGAGATCTTAAGGGTGGGGCCCTAATCCAATATGACTGGTGTCCTTATAAGAAGAGACACCAAGGCCACTGGCACACGGAGGAAAGGCCACATGAGGACACAGAGAGAATTCAGCATCCCCAAGCCAAGGAGAGAGGCCTCCTGAGAAACCAACCCTGCTGACACCTTGATCTCAGACCTTCAGCCTCGGAACCACCAGGAAATATACTGCTGTTGTTTAAGCCCCAGCCTGTGGTATTGTGTGATGGCAGCCAAAGAAAACGAATACGGCATTCACGATTCTATAGGAAACTAAGATAACACATTTGGTCAACTAATTCAATGAGAATTTGTTGTACACTCAAAAATTGTGTGATGCAAACTGTAAATGGTATAGAAGTTCAGAGAAAGAAGTGCTCGGTAAGGCAACATGGAGAAACACAGTAGTGAGCACCTTGCTCTCTGAAGGGCCAGGTAGAAAATACATGGGATCTTTGGGCCACGTGGTCTCTGTCACAGCTGCTCGACTCTGCCACTAAGAGCAGCCACAGACAATACAAAAACAAATGAAGGCGACATATTCCAACACGACTTTATTCCTGGACACTGACTTCAAATTTCATGTCATCTCCACGTTTCATGAAAAATTTTTTTAAATAAACTTTATTTTTTTAAATCTTCAGATTTAGGTCTTCCCTGGTGGCGCAGTGGTTGAAAGTCCGCCTGCCGATGCAGGGGACGCGGGTTCGTGCCCCGGTCCGGGAAGATCCCACATGCCGTGGAGAGGCTGGGCCCGTGAGCCATGGCCGCTGAGGCTGCGTGTCTGGAGCCTGTGCTCCGCAACGGGAGAGGCCACAAGAGTGAGAGGCCTACGTACCGCAAAAAAAACCCACTTCAGGTTTACAGAAAACATGTGATGATAGTACAGAGAGTTCTCATATACCCACAGCCAGTTTCCCCTGTTACACTTTACATTACTATGGTATGTTTATTACAATTAGCGAATCAGTATGTATACATTATTGTAAGTTCATACCTGATTCCCATCTTTTCAGTTTTTACCCACTGTCCTTTTCCTGCTCCAGGATCCCATCCAGCACTCCACACTACGTTTTGGGGTCGTGCCTCTTTGGCCTCTCGCGGCTGTGGCAGTTTGTCAGACGTTCCTTGTATTTGATGAACTTGACAGTTTGTACTGGTCAAATATTTTGCAGAGTGAGTCTCAATTGCTATTAAAGTTTTAATTTTTTTTAACCATTTAAAAATGTAAAAACCATTCTTAGTCTATGGGCCATACACACACAGGTTGGAGACCAGATCAGGTCCTGAGGCCATGGTTGGCCAACCAACCATGGGGTTTCAAAATTGTTTTAGCTGCAGATCTCCTTGTTCAAATGGAACTTTGCAATAAATCTCAATAGAGACAATGATGAAATCAGCATGAGGAGGAAGAATGATGCGCCCAGCCTGTCCCTCACCAGGATTCCAGAGAATCCCTAGAATGACACAGGTACGGTGGTTTAAGGGGCCAGAAAACCAGGTTTCTATTACAGTCCTCTCACCTATAACCTGTGAATTATGGCCAATTATGGAAATACAATGTACTTTAGTTTCCTCAACTTCAAAAGGAGGGGATTTGACCATATATAAACTTTTGTGCAAAACTTCTATTTTTTTATGATTATTGTCAATGACTGACTCTTTAGGTAGATCGCATTTGAGCTTTGGGTTAAAGGATTATGAGGACAATGTACCAAGGCGGGGTGCATTTCCATCCCTCAGCTCATGTCGTCTCTCTCCTCCTCAGAGAGAGGGCTCCACTCCAGGGGACAGTCTGACAAGGGCAGGCCCCTCCTTGGCAGCCCTCAGATACATGATTTCCCAGGGCCAAGCCAGGGTGGAGGTTGTTTGACAAGACATGGGAACAAGAAAGCGTCACCCCAAGAGGAAGCAAGTCTGCTGCAGCCTGAGGAAACAACTGAATCTGGGGAGCTGAGAGAAATGAAACCAGCAATATACCACACTATATATATAGACTGTGGTGATAAACAGAGCTGGGTGTATCAGGTAGGGCTGGATTGCGGAGAACCAAGGAAACAAGGCGGATGGGGTTATCCTTGGTGTCCCAGGCAGACGGGGGGATTTTTAGTTGTACCATAGCAGGGCCCATTAACCAAGCAGCAACAGAAGATGCAATACAGCAAGACTTTGAGAGCTCACCTCAGGCCCTGACGCAAGAAGGCCTGGTTTGAGACCCAGGCTTTTCATTTGCTAGATTTGGCTTGAGACAAGTCACTTAACTTCTCAATGCCTCTGTTTCCTCATCTGAAAACTTTAAATAGCAATAAGACATCCTCCTTTGGTTCCTGTGAGAATTAAATAAGTTAATACATCTATACTACACAGAAGAGTTCCTGACATATCATATGTGCTCAGTAAATGTCGCCTATTATTTTTATACAAAAAGAATTAGCTACACACACACACACACACACACACACACACTACAAACTATATTCAGAAAGATGGGCAAAAAGGTTTTAGAGTGATTTAGCATCTAACATTAACATCTGGATGATCACAGGATAGGAAAGGATGGAGCTAAAAGAAATTTCAAAAGAAGTGTCGGTTTGACTAAATGACAGATTGAAGAGGACAGCCCAATAAAAGATTATTCAAAAGTTTTATGTCTACATGGCTAGGGAAGATGTGGTGTGGTTGACAAATGAATGGAGAAGTTGTAAAAGAGAATCATTTGTGAAGGAAGAGCCATGTGGTTTCAGGTATCATGTTTGAAATGCTGAGAAATTGTTTATAAGTAGTTCAAAGACATGAGATTGGAGATTGGGCCAAAGTTTAGGGCACTGAAAAATGTAGCTGAACTGTAAGATGATATCTAATCATTAAACCAAGTAATGAAGCTAGGAGTGAATGGAAGCCTAAAACTTTAAAGAATGGGAAGAGTTAGCAGATGGAAGCAGAAAGAGAAACCATCAAAGGACACCAGAAGAGGTGCAACCAGAGAGGTAGTGAACAAACAGGAAAATGTTGTGTGTCCGAAGCCAAGCAACAAGAGAGTTAACACTGCAACAAAATTAAAGAGAATTACAATGGAAAAGAGGACACTAGATTTTATGATAAGGAAGTGATTGGATATCTTTAGGTTAATAGATTAAATAAATTTGTTGGGATAAAAATCATATTGCAGAAGGTTAAGAAAGAATAATTTAGGAAGGAAAAGGAGTAAGTGAAGGTGGACAATCCAATCCACTTTAAATAAATTAGAAATCATAAGTAATTAGCTGTCATTACTCAGAAGGTTTTTCTAGCTATTTGAGATGCATAATCAGTAGGAAAGGAAGGTGTTGAATGCCTCACATGATCACCAGAATATGGCAGCTCCCATGTTTTTTTAAAGTTTATGTATATTCTTCCTTTGTGTAATTTTTATTTTATATCGGAGTATAGTTGATTCACAATGTTGTATTAGTTTCAGGTATACAGCAAAGTGATTCAGTTATACATATACATATATCTATTCTTTTTCAGATTCTTTTCCCATATAGGTTATTACAGAATATTGAGTAGAGTTCCCTGTGCTGTACAGTAGGTCCTTGTTGATTATCTATTTTATATGTAGTAGTATATATATGTTAATCCCACAGTCCTAAATTATCTCTCCCCCACCAACACTTCCCTCCTGGTAAGCATAAGTTTGTTTTCTATGTATGTGAGTCTGTTTCCGTTTTGTAAATAAGTTCATTTGTATCATTTTTTTAGATTCCACATTTAAGTGATATCATATGGCATTTGTCTTTCTCTGTCTGACTGACTTCACTCAGCATGATCATCTCTAGGCCCATCTATGTTACTGCAAATGGCATTATTTCACTCCTTTTTATGGCTGAGTAATATTCCATTATGTAGATATATACCATGTCTTTTATCCATTTTTCTGTCAATGGACATTTAGGTTGCTTCCATGTCTTGACTATTGTAAATGGTGCTGCTGCTGTGAACACTGGGGTGCATGTATCCTCTCAAATTATGGTTTTCTCCAGGTATATGGCAGCTCCCTTTTTTTTTTTTTTTTTTTGTGGTACACGGGCCTCTCACTGCTGTGGCCTCTCCCATTATGGAGCACAGGCTCCTGACGTGCAGGCTCAGAGGCCATGGCTCACGGGCCCAGCCACTCCGCGGCATGTGGGACCTTCCCGGACTGGGGCACGAACTCGTGTCCCCTGCATCGGCAGGTGGACTCTCAACCACTGCGCCACCAGGGAAGCCCGGCAGCTCCCATTTTTGACAGAGGTTGCATGTTCTCTCCCAACATCCATCATTCCCTTCTTTAAATATCAAAACTCTGGCTTTCAATTGAGCATATTGTCAGCCAGACGTAAGACTACATTTCCCAGCTTCCCTTGCTAGGGAAGGTGTTGGACTAAGTCCTGGCCAATGAAATGTAATTGGTGTTATGCTGTACTTCCAAGAGGTCTTCTTAATAGAGAACAGAGAAACCCCAACCGTTCCCTCCCCATTCTTCCACCCAGAGACAGATGTATCACCTAGAAATCACCTTGGACCTCCTGCAGTAGGTGAAATAGTGAAAAGAAAGAGCCTGGCTTTCTGATGACCTTCACGAGGGCTCCATAAATGCCCTGAGTATCTACTGGGTTAGACAAAACGTTTGTTCAGGTTTCCCGTAAGATGTTACAGAAAACCTGAACAAACGTTTTGGCCAACCAGATACATTGCAACTTCCTTAACGTAAGAGAGAAATGCGTTTCTATCTTGTTTAAGCAACATTATTTGAGAGAAAACATTTATCTTTCTATTATATGTCAAACCTAATCCTAACACTTAATCAATGATAATCAGAAGGGTCTAGGGACAAGATGCAGAAATCCAGAACCTGCTCTGTTTATTAAATTTAGAAACGATATAAACTCTGAGAAACCAGAGGAGATAGAAGGAATCTGCACCAGTATGACTTTTGGCCCAAGTGAGATGGCACCCTCAAAAAGGGAAATAAGAGAATGTAATGAAGGTATTGCTTACCTAGACATGCAAAGCTAATGGAAGCCCACAGCATTGATGGAACACTCTAGAACTAACAGGAGTGGGAGATCATTGCTACTCCTCAGCCTGAAGACAAAAGTGGGAGCAGTTCCAGGAACTGGATAGGGCTGTAATGATTCAGCACTTGACAGATGCTCTGGCCTTCAGAAGGGAAATGCAGTGACTGTGGCCTGATGTGGAGGAAGCCACAGCCCTGAGCACCCAGGATCCCCTTACACTCTCTGATCACTTGAAGGTGCCTCCCACTGACAGAACTCAACCAGAAGCCAAGGACAGGAAACCCACAGATGCCAGTTCATAATGTCCAGCATAGCAGGGCCCCAAGCAGAGAGAAGAAGTGGGCTGGGGGTGGGGAGTGGGGAATGGAAAATATCAGAGGTTATTCAAAGTGAGGAAAATGGTGTCAAGAGAGTCATGGTAGAGAAAACTCTGTATGATGCACAATGAGACAGTATATTGTTTGGAGCAGGGTCTACGGGGGATGAGATGAAAGCAAGGACCCGGAATATTTAGGACAGTCAAGAAGAAAATATTTTTTCTTCTTGACTCTAGTGTGTATGGGAGTCTGTATAATATTATTTTGTGGGGACCCTGTATAGACAATCTTGATTTTACAAATTCATCACAAAATTCATGGGCCCATGTGAGGACTAGGGATCAGTGGATAAAAAATTTCAAATCTCCCTCTGCAAGAAAATGTTGCAACGCCAAGGCTCTCAGGAACCTGCTTGTACTGAAACAATATTGATCTTCATGTTCTTTCAGTTCCTTAGGGCTGGTTCCATGCTACTCCTGAGCTGTATTGCCTGTCCTGCCCAGAACACCAGCTTCCAGTGATAAACGACAAGGTTGGTACTGGGCTTCCTGGAGAGTAAGCATGAGTGCAAGTCTTATCCAGAACATGCAGGAAAGTGTGAACACTGACTCACTTTGTGCTCGTGTTAAATTCACCTTTCTGAAGATGTGGTACATATATACAATGGAATACTACTCAGCCATAAAAAAGAATGAAATAATGTCACTTGCAGCAACATGGATGGACCTAGAGATTATCATACTAAGTGAAGTCAGAGAGAGAAAGACAAATACCACATGATATCACTGTAAGTGGAAGCTAAAATATGACACAAATGAACTTATCTGCAAAACAGAAACAGACTCACAGACGTAGAGAACACACTTGTGGCGGCCAAGGGGGAGGTGAGGTGGGGGAGGGGTGGAGTGGGAGTCTGGGGTCAGCAGATGCAAACTATTACATATACAATGGATAAACAACAAGGTCCTACTGTAGAGCACAGGGAACTATATTCAATATCCTGTGATACACCATAATGGAAAAGAATATGAAAAAGGATGTATATACATATATGTATAACTGAATCGCTTTGCTGTACGCAGAAATTAACATGACATTGTAAGTCAACTATACCTCAGTAAAACAAATTTTAAAAAATTAACCTCTCTGAATATTATAACATCAACTTAGACCAACACATTTTCCAATCACAGTCTTCTTTCAAATGCTTCAGGCCACACTCACTGCACCCTACAATGGGACCTCTCTCAGTGGTTACCAGACCCGAAGACAGGCGAGTGAGAAGAGCAGTCAGTTCCTTCCGCAAAACTAAAGATGGACCTGGGGGTGCATATCGTCACCACATCTGCCAGAGAAAATAGAGGACAGCGAACTGAAGGGCCCGGTGGAGTTGGGTCAGGAAAGTCCTGGGAGGAAAGGGGCGGCCACGTCCAGAGAGTGCTTAACGTGCAGTGCGGATGCATGGAGGGAAGCGGGACCGCCCTGGGGGCCCTCTGCCCCACCCGCGTCCTTCTTCAGGTGCTGCAGCCAACCCACTGGCCACACGACTCAAGACCAGGGAAGACCCGTGAGCCCCTCTTGTGTTCCATTTACAGAAGGGTCACTTAGCATCAGCACATTGTCTGTGTTCTGGTGAACTGTCAGATGACCCAGGAGCTACAGTGGGTGGTCAGGCACCCACGTGCAACTGGAGCCAGGCCAAGGCATCAAGGACCTGCCCAGGGGAGCCAAGCTGACGGGTGGTATGGAGGGTGGAAGATCTCTCAGGAGGGGAGGAATGCAGATGGTGTCTAGTCTGGCCTAAGTCCCCTGTGGAGATGGTGCTATGGGATGGGGCATCCTGGGCAAGGGGACAGGGTGGAGAGAACATAGAAATTGGAGAAAGATGCTCCGATTCCAGGCCTGGTACAGGGCTCTGCTTGCCTCGGTCTGCCTGCCGGCTGGTCTAAAACAGACAAAGAACAACAATAGAAATAAACTCCCTAGAAATAAACTCCCAATAAACTCTTCCAGCAAGAGAAAGGAGGGCACTTAAGTACCTAAGAGTTTCCCTAAAGTTCTATTCACCCATTCATCCCAATAAGTCTTTGAAAAACCAAAATACACTGACTTGGGCGGCCCAGCAAAGTCAAATCACATCTTCAAATGGAAGCTTCAGCCCAGTAACCATAAGCAGGTGGAGAAATCCATGCAATCTTTACATTTAGAAATTCCTTCTTCGTTTTTCTAACGGCCACTCCCAGTGATGCTTTTCTTCAATAATCTTGTACTCTGAAGAGATGCAAATACAGTAATGATACTCTATATTGGTGAAGAAAGTGAAGGGAAGTGTCCAAGGCATAAGAACCTATAGTTACTCCAGCTGTGGAGTCAGACGTGATGTGCCAGGTCCCCTGTGGTATCATAACATCAAGCTAGGGCATCAGATTTCATGGACTAGAAACCCTTAGTTTCTATATATAAACCCTATATATATAAGGGTTTATATATCTAAACCCTTAGTTGAGGTTTTAAGCTAATCTTATGTATCTAGCTCTTAGCAAACCAAAGGTACTGTGAGAATCATATCTCAAATATAAGACATGATCCTTATACCAAAAAAAAAAAAAAAATAGACCTGAGGCAATTATCTGTATAACAAGAAGGGAAGAAAACACTGTGGGAAGAACAAGTGGAGACTGTTTACTCTGTTCAGATTCACCAAATGATTGCTCAGTTCTCGAATGGGTGTGAAAATGCAGTTTTAAGTTAGTTGGGGATGAAACTAAGGAGATAGCTTTACCAATCCAGCCCCTGCAGATATCCTCCTGGGCAGACATGACAAAACTGCACCTATGTAGGGGAGAGTTATAATACGGAAAATTAGCTGTGGCCCCAAAATAGAGGAGGACCATGCACGCAGCTGTGTGCCCCCTGGAGCCCAGGCGGCCATAATGGAGTCGAAAGGCCACTCGGGGTAGACTCTGAACCGAGTCTACAGTGCACCCAGACTGCAGACGCTTTTGCACTTCAATCAAGATCTCTTTACTTCCCTGCTTCTCATAGAAGGTCTTCTGGGAAAATAGTGGAATGCAAGCCCAGAATGTTTCATCAGCTCTTCTGTGCCAGACCGATTTTCTTCAGTTTATATTTAGAAGACTTCGGTTGGCAAGAAGCACTGAAAAGCAACACTGAAGTAGCTCTTGTATAAATTACAGTACATCAGTGTCACACAAATCACCAAAACTAAGAAATTCTAAGAATTTTATTTATAAGTTATACTTTTCAAAGTCAAAAAATGGGAACACTGAACAACACAGAAGAACTCTCGAGGTTGACTTCTCCCCTCTTTACGTTGACAAGAGTTAAAAAGGCATGTTTCCATTTTCCTTACTAATTAGAAAAAATTAAAATACGTCCATCTGTTTTTGCTATCTGGATTGATGGCATCTCTTTCAGGTTTTCTTCCTAGACTGGAGAAAAATCACAATTTTTTGTTTTCTAAGCAGAAAAGTACCTTTTTTAAATATATTTTTTCATCACATGCCATGAAAGGGAATATCATAGACTCCCTTATTTATTGGCAAATATTCTTGTATTTCATTTATGCTTTCAAGTGATTCATTGGCAATCTGTGACAAACTGTAAAATTCACCACCTCTCCTCAGAACAGCTTATGAAATCTGTCAGCAATCTGTGTAATTTACAAGAACCTTAATTATGAATCAGTGTTACGTTATGAATAGAGGTGTTCGTCGTTAATACCATCAAAGCTCAGTAAGCAATACCACTGCCCCAGAAAACAATATCCCTCTGCCCAGCACTTCTGGATGACCACTTCTGCAAATTGGTGCACAGAGACTTTTTACCTGATCTGATGGCCAAGTTAAGGGAAAATGATGCATGATCTAGGGAATTTTTACATTGCAAATAAGCAAGAACATTCTTACTGGAAAAGTGAAAGTCTCCTGAGACTCTTGGTGACTGACACGATATTTTATCTGCACACTGAAACAACACACTTATCAAATGAAAGGGAAGAAGAAAAATTACTCGAGATTTGATCTCCTTTATAGCTTCTAATAGTAAAATACACTGTATGATTAATGAACCTGTCAGTTGTAATGGGAAGAATACGTAACAAGTAACTGTGCGTTACTCGTCTGTGATTTTATCTTTTATAAATTCAGCCATGTGTAGTGTGATAAAATTAACTCTTTACAATTTTAAGGTAATGCTGTAAAGTGAGTTAAAAACCCAGTCTGTTCTATTTTTGCCTCTCTGCCAATTGTCAATATGACTTTTAAGAACACATTTCCTGCAATCGATAATTACTCAATTAACAGCTTATTAAGTTTATATGTCAATAAATTTTGTTACCAGCTGTTAGAGGAAGGGGAAAAAATGCCCTGGCACTCCTCGAGTATGCAATATTTCTATTAGAAAAATTATTTTTAAAGTGTTCTTTGCTGAATTTATTAACCTATATAATATTCGTAGAATTCAAGCCTAGACATGTAAATACCATTACTCAGAAATATGTGCAAGGCTTAAGTTAGAGAATGTAAGGGAGTCTGAATATCATTTTATATCAGACGTGAAAAGAAGGAAAGAAACATGGGAGGGAGGGAGGGAGGGAAGAAGGAAGGAAGATGAAAGATGGGGGAGGGACAGAGGGAAGGAAGGAGAGAGAGATAGAAGACTAGACTAAGTAAAGGAGAGAAGGGATGAGAGGGAGAGAAGTGAAGGGAAGAGAAAGGAGACGGGAAGCAGAGGAGAGGGAAAGGGAGGGAATACAGGCAAGAACGGCACAGAAAACTCAGAGGAAGGCTCAGCGAGAAGAGTTAGGTAAGGGCAGTGTTATCATTGAAAGAGCTTCCCCATCTGCCTCTTTCTCTAAACTTCCTGATAACTGAGCAAAGTGGTCTCACTTACATTCTTCATGGGAAATGCAAACCCTATGTGAGCATCTCAACGTTTACGTCCTAAGTCCTTGAGATTAGGGGCCAGGCCTGTGTGGTTTGTTGGGTGCCGAAAAGGAAAAGAGCAAAAGTGGCTTCTCTACTCTTGGTCTACTGGGCTCTCCCCCGGCCCTCAAAACTGGCCTGAATTCCCACTGTTGGGTTATTTTAATAGACTATAGAGGTTGGTGGCAAAGAAAGAAAGGTCAAATTTACAATTCTCATACGTAAAAATGAGGGAAGGAGAGGGAAGGAGAGGAGGAGAAGAATAATTTATGGAGCTTTCATTGTGTGTCAAGTTTGGCATCGTATCTTTACATGTATTGTCTTATTCAATCCTTCCATTAAAATTGTGTCAGTTTATTCTCATTTTACCTATGAGAAACAAAGGCTTAGAGCAGACATGTTAGCTGCTCAAGTTCACAAAGCTAAGAAGTAATTGTGATAAAACTTAGACTTAAATGAGCCACAGTCAGCAAAATGAGATTCAAGGGAAATCTAGTTTCCAGCGGGAGAGAGAGCAAGTCTGCAATAGGTTGTTTGGAGTTTCCAATCACAGAGACAGCAAGAGGTCACGGGCCACCAGGAGGATGAAGGGACTGTGGAGTAGGGGCCACTGTGAACAAAGCTCACTTACCAAACCTTCCTCAGGCCCCACTTCTTCACATCTACACAAAGTCACAGTTTGTTCCTCCTCTCCCATAAAGGAGAATTGGTTCCATATTGCTTCCAGAGTGCAACATAACTAGAAAGGAATTTGGACATAAAGAAAAGCCCTGAGTTATATCCTGGAGGCTTTCCATGCACAGTTGTACAGGTTGTACCCTGCACAACTCTAAGTCATGACCATTCTGTAAAACTATCATGGCGGCACCTAAACCTGGCACTGTTCAAAGGGAGCTCTGCCACCTTGGGGAATTTATGCGACTTCTCTGAACTCCACTTCCTCGGATGAAAAAAGGGTATGAAAATTTCTACCTCGTGGAATTCTTTGAAATTACACCTGGCACAGAGTTGGCTGTTCAATAGATGTTATTGATATGACTCTATTGAGAGAGTCTAATGTCTTCAATTCAATTCAGCTGAGTTTTTTTTTTTTAAGATCTTCAAAATGGAGAAGTAGAAAATCAGTTTAGGGACTTCCCTGGAGGTCCAGTGGTTAAGACTTCGCCTTCCAATGCAAGAGGTTCGATCCCTGGTCAGGGAGCTAAGATCCCACACATGCCTTGCAGCCAAAAAACCAAAACATAAAACAGAAGCAATATTGTAACAAATTCAATAAAGACTTTAAAATTGGTCCGCATCAAAAAAAAAAAAAAGAAAATCAGTTTAAAAATAGGACATTCCTACATGCATTAAATGCATTCAAATTATAATTTGATATATATGCAATTGACTAATCAAAATGTGTTCCCACAGTATGAGGAGCATTATTTCAGATTGTATTTTGGCCAAATAGTGGAGGAAAGAGTTTGTCTGCGGGGTCAGGGAACATTTTGGGGATAAGATAGGATTTAACTATTGGAGTATTGCTAACTTATGGCAGGGTGGGGAGGAGAGGTTGAATGAGAGCATGAACGAATAAGTTGTAAAAGCCAAAATCAGATAAGAGAATAGTGAATTCATGCAGCAAATACCTAACGTAACTAAGGGGTACCCAACAGGAAAAAAACAAAAAGAAAACAGGCCTTGGGGAGCCTCTTTGTAGCTCTGGATGGGACAAAGCCCTTTGATTCTGGTCAAAATTTTAAAAAAGAAATGACTCACAAGCACATTTCTTTTAGCAAAATAATAATAATAACTTGATTTTTACTAAATTGCCTATATTTATAAATTATGTGTACCTAATTTTATTACTTATCTTGTAAATCTCCTACTATGGTATCCAAACACTAAAGAATTTTACTTACCAAAACAAAAAATGTTAAGTCACACTCATAGATTGTAATAATAATAATACTCTGTGGGATATTAATTTGGGATATAACTCTAGTTTAATTTCAACTAATTACTACACTATCTGTGGTTTTAGTTTCAGAATTTTCCACATTTGAGTAATCCATAGATTAAAATTTATCAGAGGTTATTACATGTGGCATATAACATGAAGTTAATGACTCCAAACTCAAATATGTAACTTATGACCTTACCATTTCCTACAAGTTTCTATGGAAACCACAGAAAACATTGCCAGGAACAGTTGATCAGCAAATTATAGCATTCCTATGCCAAACATATGAACAAGTAAGAACTTTAATGTGCAGATAATTGGTCTACCTGAGATTTATTATTGCACCCTCTATGGTACCTGGGGACACAGGTGAGTTGTGGGACTGTACACTTTGAGGCCATAATTTACACTTAGTAGAAATCTTGATTCACAAAATGATTGTGTTTCGAATCTTTGTTGCAGTCTAATGAGTAACATATGGAACACAAGCAGTATCTTTTTAGCCTCCATTTATCCAAGCAAAAATGAAACGATGGTTAAACAAAGACCGTCCTTTATTAAAACCCAATGTTTTCAATTTGAGATTGAACCTCCCTTTAGGACAAACTAGAATCAGGTTTCTTTTGGCCACATTTCCTTCCTTCTTCCTTTCTTTCTTCCCTTACCTCATGGCCAAAAGTCCTATTTTATGGTCTTTACTTACCTCCGTTTTGTATATAAATGAAGGCAAGAAGCGTGATTTTTAACTCCATTAGTGGAATAGTGATAGCTACTGCTTTCCCTTATTATCAGCTATATTATTTGATAAGAAAAATTCTTTTGGATGGAAATATCAGTTAATATTTAAAAGCTCATGATTTCTAGGTAGCTATTCTTTTTTTTTAATGATTTGCTATCTTTTAAGCTTTCTAATTTAGGCTAAAACTCTTTCATTTCTTTCACTGGTTTTTCCCTCCCTGGAAAGTGTTGTACCTTCCTCTTTTTAAAAACTCTCTTCAGGTTTAGAAATAATACAAGTGGTTTTGCAATAAGTTGTCAATTTCTAAGTACACGAAGAGGTAAAGTGTATGTCCATGGAAACATTCAGTTTCTCAATAATTTTGATTAGCCATTTTCAATTAACTATAAACTAGAGTTTATGCTTATTTACAACTAGCATCTGTTTTGACCATTATTCTCAGTTGGGTCAAGAAAGAATTATGAAAAATCAGAATCCTAGAATTTTAATATTCCATATTGCTAAACTCATTTTGCATCTGCATGAGAGGCCGTGTTTCCCTTACAGAAATAACACAAACCGTAGGTTGTACATTCCTCTGAATGTGTTGAGTTTGCACCAAAAAAAACAGCTGTGAAGATTATGTCACTTTTCCTCCTGCAGAAGCTTCTAAGCTCTTTACACCACGAAACAGTTAATATACTCTTCATGTTTAGATTTTGGCCTGATGTGCTGAGACATAGAAATGACAGCCAATCCTGGGCTCCTAAACAAAATTTCCAAAGCAACAACGTTCAAGGCCTGTTATTGTGTGTGTGTCCACCTAACTTATGATGCCGAGTTTATGAGAGAAGACACTTAATTTGGGCTGATCCTCCTGTTAGGATACTGCTGTTACTCAGTTTCATCAGACTATATTGATGCAAAATTACTTTTCAGTTGGAACCCCAGATCTAATCATTGTGGAATATTTCTTTTCTTTTTTTTTGCTTTTATTTTCTAAATTGTATAAAGTGTTTTGAAGTATGTTTAAAAACTTTTCTTTTGGATTTTAAAGAAGCCAACAAGAACTTTATAACTGCTCATAGGTAGGTTTGGGAGGCAAATTGATCTCTCTCTGCCATCTTTCACCAAAGGTATTCTACCAAACTAAACCTTCCCCATGGCATGCAATTAGCCTGATTCAAGGGATCACACTTTTAAATCCTAATTTTCAGACAATTAAGTTTACAGTCAAGTTAAAAATTGCTACCATTTTGATTATTATGTTTTATCCAGCATTTAAATGCCACTTTTACTCAAAGTGAATTCATAGGATGTAAAAAAAAAGACAAGACTGCAGGACCATCATTCCGCCAGGGTTATCTTAATCATGTCAGGACATGAAATGCAGCTTGGCAGTTGGCACTGTTCAAAGCATGCCAGACATGGACACAGCCTGGTAACTAAAGACATTCTGATAAAAACAGGAGTGAGAAGGAAAAATAAGGGCCAGGTAGATAGGGAACTATAACAAGGAGTATCCATTTCAAGGGAATACTTCTGTTGCTAAGAAAGATAAATCAGATACACAATCAAACTCAGACCTCTTAAGGCCAACATTGCAAAATTAAACTTCTCTCTACTTCCTTCAGCGTTTCCCAGTCCCACCATCCACCATCCAATCAGGCCTGAGAGCTATCCTAGTATCCTCCCTCTCCCTGGTTCACAGCAGTTAGAATTAAATTTACAGTAGAATATTTCTTGACCTAAAAGATATTCTATATATATTACTAGGCAGATTCTAAAATTTTATGTGCATTGTAATAGAGATCTGTAAAAAACAATTATATTAACACACACACACTGAGAAAAAAACGTGGTAATACATTTATACATATACATGTATGTATACATATACAAATCCACCTCAACTTATGATGACATCATCTCCTGATAATTCCATCATAAGTTGAAAATGCATTTAATGCACCAAACCTACATCACAACGTAGCCTTGCCTACCTTGAACATGCTCAGAATACTTACATCAGCATACGGTTGGGCAAAATCATCTAACACGGAGCCTGTTTTGTGAGGAAGTGTTGAGTATCTCATGTAATTTATTGAATACTGTACTGAAAGTGAAGAACAGAATGGTTCTCATTGTAGGAGTTGTCTTCCCTCGTGATCACGTGTCTGACTGGAACTCACTCCCACTACCCAGCATCAGGAGAGAGGACCCGACCACAGACCACTACCCCAGGAAAAGATCAAAATTCAAAATTTGAAATATGGTTTCTAATGAACGCATATCGCTTTCACACCATTGTCAAGTGGAAACTGGTTAAGTCAACCAACTAAATCGGGGACTGTCTGTATATATAAAAATACATATGTGTCTTATATTTATTTTTATATATGCATATCTGTATTTGTATATTTCTTCCAGGGGGTTAAATCTATGGGATGGGGGTGTGATGATTTATACTGTTCTCTTTTTGTTTTTCTATAGCCACCCCAATAAACATAGGTCACTTATAAAAGAAGGGGGGAAAGTCTACTGTTAATTGACTCTCCATTTATCTAGAGACAAAGTTCCAAACTTTTTGGCTCTCACACAGATTCTTCAGGATCTCCCCTGGCCCACCCCACATACTCTCCTCCCCTATAATGTACCTGTTCTTCCCTGCTTCAATGTTCTTTCCTGCTTCAATGCCTTCGCATATGGTTCTTTTTCTCTAGAGTAATCTCTCTCTACTTGTCCACCTAACAGCTGCATTTTCTCTTTTCAGGACTCGGAATTCGCCAGGAGTATTCCCCTCTTGGTTCCCCTGCTGACTGATACAATCATCTACCATTGTGCTCATCCACCATTACCCTGTGAGTTGCCGGAAGGAGGGACTGTGTTCAAGTCAACTTTGCTTCACAAGTGCCTGGTAGTAGACACTTAGTAAGTGTTGAATAAATGAATGAGTGAATGATGAATTCGTAGACTTCGTAGAGTTATGTTGAATGTCAGATGTAAGGTATAGAGCAGAGTGCCTGGAACATAGCAAGTATTTGGGAGATGAGTAGCATCTATTACTGTCATTACTGTATGGCATACCTCTGACTGCTTTGCCTTGAGTGTTGGGTCTCTGCATTGCTCAACAACCTCCTTTGAGGCCAACATATCCGTATGTTCCAGAGAATCAGGAATTCTGCTATGGGTGCTGCATATTTGGTCGTATTCTTTTTTTTTTTAATTAACAACGTTATTGCAGTATAATTGCTTTACAATGGTGTGCTAGTTCCTGCTTTATAACAAAGTGTATCAGTTATACATATACAAATGTTCCCATATCTCTTCCCTCTTGCGTCTCCCTCCCTCCCACCCCTCTAGGTGGTCACAAACCACCGAGCTGATCTCCCTGTGCTATGCGGCTGCTTCCCACTAGCTATCTACCTTACGTTTGGTAGTGTATATATGTCCATGCCACTCTCTCACTTTGTCACAGATTACCCTTCCCCCTCCCTATAGCCTCAAGTCCATTCTCTAGTAGGTCTGTATCTTTATTACCATCTTACCCCTAGGTTCTTCATGACTATTTTTTTCCCTTAGATTCCATATATATGTGTTAGCATACTGTATTTGTTTTTCTCTTTCTGACTTACTTCACTCTGTATGACAGACTCAAGGTCCAACCACCTCACTACAAATAACTCAATTTTGTTTCCTTTTATGGCTGAGTAATATTCCATTGTATATATGTGCCACATCTTCTTTATCCATTCATCCAATGATGGACACTTAGATTGCTTCCATGTCCTGCCTATTGTAAATAGAGCTGCAATGAACATTTTGGTACATGACTCTTTTTGAATTATGGTTTTCTCAGGGTATATGCCCAGTAGTGGGATTGCTGGGTCGTATGGTAGTTCTATTTTTAGTTTGTTAAGGAACCTCCATACTGTTCTCCATAGTGGCTGTATCAATTTACATTCCCACCAACAGTGCAAGAGTGTTCCCTTTTCTCCACACCCTCTCTAGCATTTATTGTTTCTAGATTTTTTGATGATGGCCATTCTGACCAGTGTGAGATGATACCTCATTGTAGTTTTGATTTGCATTTCTCTAATGATTAATGATGTTTTGCATTCTTTCATGTGTTTGTTGGCAATCTGTATATCTTCTTTGGAGAAATGTCTATTTAGGTCTTCTGCCCATTTTTGGATTGGGTTGTTTGTTTTTTTGTTATTGAGCTGCATGAGCTACTTGTAAATTTTGGAGATTAATCCTTTGTCAGTTTCTTCATTTGCAAATATTTTCTCCCATTCTGAGGGTTGTCTTTTGGTCTTGTTTATGGTTTCCTTTGCTGTGCAAAAGCTTTTAAGTTTCATTAGGTCCCATTTGTTTATTTTTGTTTTTATTTCCATTACTCTAGGAGGTGGATTGAAAAAGATCTTGCTGTGATTTATGTCATAGAGTGTTCTGCCTATGTTTTCCTCTAAGAGTTTGATAGTGTCTGGCCTTACATTTAGGTCTTTAATCCATTTTGAGTTTATTTTTGTGTATGGTGTTAGGGAGTCCTCTAATTTCATTCTTTTATATGTACCTGTCCAGTTTTCCCAGCATCACTTATTGAAGAGGTTGTCTTTTCTCCACTGTATATTCTTGCCTCCTTTATCAAAAATAAGGTGACCATATGTGCGTGGGTTTATCTCTGAGCTTTCTATCCTCTTCTATTGATCTATATTTCTGCTTTTGTTCCATTACCATACTGTCTTGATTACTGTAGCTTTGTAGTATAGTCTGAAGTCAGGGAGCCTGATTTCTCCAGCTCCATTTTTCGTTCTCAAGATTGCTTTGGTTATTCGGGGTCGTCTGTGTTTCCATAAAAATTGTGAAACTTTTTGTTCTAGTTCTGTGAAAAATGCCAGTGGTAGTTTAATAGGGATTGCATTTAATCTGTAGATTGCTTTGGGTAGTAGAGTCATTTTCATAATGTTGATTCTTCCAATCCAAGAACATGGTATATCTCTCCATCTATCTGTATCATCTTTAATTTCTTTGATCAGTGTCTTATAATTTTCTGCATACAGGTCTTTTGTTTCCTTAGGTAGGTTTATTCCTAGATATTTTATTCTTTTTGTTGCAATGGTAAATGAGAGTGTTTTCTTAATTTCACTTTCAGATTTTTTCATCGTTAGTGTATAGGAATGTCAGAGATTTCTGTGCATTAATTTTGTATCCTGCTACTTTACCAAATTCATTAATTAGCTCTAGTAGTTTTCTGGTAGCATCTTTAGGATTCTCTGTGTATAGTATCATGTCATCTGCAAACAGTGACAGTTTTACTTCTTGTCTGATTTTGATTCCTTTTATTTCTATTTCTTCTCTGATTGCTGTGGCTAAAACTTCCAAAACTATGTTGAATAATGGTGAGAGTGGGCAACCTCGTCTTGTTCTTGATCTTAGTGGAAATGGTTTCAGTTTTTCACCATTGAGTACGGTATTGGCTGTGGGCTTGTCATATATGGCCTTTATTATGTTGAGGAAAGTTCCCTCTATGCCTGCTTTCTGCAGGGTTGTTTTAATCATAAATGGGTGTTGAATTTTGTCGAAAGCTTTCTCTGCATCTATTGAGATGATCATATGGTTTTTCTCCTTCAATTTGTTAATATGGTGTATCACGTTGATAGATTTGCATATATTGAAGAATCCTTGCATTCCTGGGATAAACCCCATTTGATCATGGTGTATGATCCTTTTAATGTGCTGTTGGATTCTGTTTGCTAGTATTTTGTTGAGGATTTTTGCATCTATGTTCATCAGTGATATTGGCCTGTAGTTTTCTTTCTTTGTGACATCCTTGTCTGGTTTTGGTATCAGGGTGATGGTGGCCTCGTAGAATGAGTTTGGGAGTGTTCCTCTGTCTGCTATATTTTGGAAGACTTTGAGAAGGATAGGTGTTAGCTCTTCTCTAAATGTTAGATAGAATTCACCCGTGAAGCCATCTGGTCCTGGGCTTTTGCTTGTTGGAAGATATTTAATCACAGTTTCAATTTCAGTGCTTGTGACTGGTCTGTTCATATTTTCTATTTCTTCCTGATTCAGTCTCAGAATGTTGTGCTTTTCTAAGAATTTGTCCATTTCTTCCAGGTTGTCCATTTTATTGGCATAGAGTTGCTTGTAGTAATCTCTCATGATCTTTTGTATTTCTGCAGTGTCAGTTATTACTTCTCCTTTTTCATTTCTAATTCTATTGATTTGAGTCTTCTCCCTTTTTTTCTTGATGAGTCTGGCTAATGGTTTATCAATTTTGTTTATCTTCTCAAAGAACCAGCTTTTAGTTTTATTGATCTTTGCTATCATTTCCTTCATTTCTTTTTCTTTTATTTCTGATCTGATCTTTATGATTTCTCTCCTTCTGCTAACTTTGGGGTTTTTTGTTCTTCTTTCTCTAACTGCTTTAGGTGCAAGGTTAGGTTGTTTATTTGAGATGTTTCCTGTTTCTTAAGGTAGGATTTTATTGCTATAAACTTCCCTTTTAGAACTGCTTTTGCTGCATCCCATAGGTTTTGGATCATCGTGTCTCCATTGTCATTTGTTTCTAGGTATTTTTTGATTTCCCCTTTGATTTCTTCAGTGATCACTTGGTTATTAAGTAGTGTATTGTTTAGCCTCCATGTGTTTGTATTTTTTACAGTTCTTTTCCTGTAATTGATATCTAGGCTCATAGCATTGTGGACGGAAAAGATACTTGATACAATTTCAATTTTCTTAAATTTACCAAGGCTTGATTTGTGACCCAAGATATGATCTATCCTGGAGAATGTTCCATGAGCACTTGGGAAAAATGTGTATTCTGTTGTTTTTGGGTGGAATGTCCTATAAATATCAGTTAAGTCCATCTTGTTTAATGTATCATTTAAATTGTGTTTCCTTATTTATTTTCATTTTGGATGATTTGTCCATTGGTGAAAGTATGGTGTTAAAATCCCCTACTATGATTGTGTTACTGTTGATTTTCCCTTTTATGGCTGTTAGTACTTGCCTTATGTATTGAGGTGCTCCTCTGTTGGGTACATAAATATTTACAATTGTTGTATCTTCGTCTTGGATTCATCTCTGATCATTATGTAGTGTCCTTCTTTGTCTCTTGTAATAGTCTTTATTTTAAAGTCTACTTTGTCTGATATGAGAATTGCTCCTCCAGCTTTCTTTTGGTTTCTATTTGCATGGAATATCTTTTTCCATCCCCTCACTTTCAGTCTGGATGTGTCCCTAGGTCTGAAGTGGGTCTCTTGTAGACAGCATATATATGGGTCTTATTTTTGTATCCATTCAGCCAGTCTGTGTCTTTTGGTGGGAGCATTTAATACATTTACATTTAAGGTAATTATCAATATGTATGTTCCTATTCCCATTTTCTTAAATGTTTTGGGTTTGCTATTGCAGGTGTCTTCCTTCTCTTGTGTTTCTTGCCTAGAGAAGTTCCTTTAGCATTTGTTGTAAAGCTGGTTTTGTGGTGCTGAACTCTCTCAGCTTTTGCTTGTCTGTAAATGTTTTAATTTCTCCATCAAATATGAATGAGATCCTTGCTGGGGAGAGTAATCTGGGTTGTAGGTTTTTCTCCTTCATCACTTTAAATATGTCCTGCCACTCCCTTCTGGCTTGCAGAGTTTCTGCTGAAAGATCAGCTGTTAACTTTATGGGGATTCCCTTGTGTGTTATTTTTCCCTTGCTACTTTTAATATTTTTTCTGTGTATTTAATTTTTGATAGTTTGATTAATATGTGTCTTGGCGTGTTTCTCCTCGGATTTATCCTGTATGGGACTCTCTGTGCTTCCTGGACTTGATTAGCTATTTCCTTTCCCATATTAGGGAAGTTTCAAGTATAATCTCTTCAAATATTTTCTCAGTCCCTTTCTTTTTCTCTTCTTCTTCTGGGACCCCTATAATTCGAATGTTGATGCGTTTAATGTTGTCCCAGAGGTTTCTGAGACTGTCCTCAGTTCTTCTCATTCTTTTTTCTTTATTCTGCTCTGCAGTAGTTATTTCCACTATTTTATCTTCCAGATCACTTATCCATTCTTCTGCCTCAGTTATTCTGCTACCGATCCCTTCTAGAGTATTTTTAATTTCATTTATTGTGTTGTTCATCATTGTTTGTTTCCTCTTTAGTTCTTCTAGGTCCTTGTTAAATGTTTCTTGCATTTTCTCTATTCTATTTCCAAGATTTTGGATCATCTTTACTATCATTATTCTGAATTCTTTTTCAGGTAGACTGCCTATTTCCTCCTCATTTGTTAGGTCTGGTGGGTTTTTACCTTGCTCCTTCATCTGCTGTGTGTTTTTCTGTCTTCTTATTTTGCTTATCTTACTGTGTTTGGGGTCTCCTTTTCACAGGCTGTAGGTTTGTAGTTCCTGTTGTTTTTGGTGTCTGTCCCCAGTGGCTAATGTTGGTTCAGTAGGTTGTGTAGGCTTCCTGGTGGAGGGGACTAGTGCCTGTGTTCTGGGGGATGAGGCTGGATCTTCTCTTTCTGGTGGGCAGGTCCACGTCTGGTGGTGGGCAGGTCCACGTCTGGTGGTGTGTTTTGGGGTGTCTGTGGCCTTATTATGATTTTAGGCAGCCTCTCTGCTAATGGATGGGGTTGTGTTCCTGTCTTGCTAGTTGTTTGGCATAGTGTGTCCAGCACTGTAGCTTGCTGGACGTTCAGTGAAGCTGGGTCTTGGTGATGAGATGGAGATCTCTGGGAGATTTTTGCCATTTGGTATTACATGGAGCTGGGAGGTCTCTTGTGGACCAGTGTCCTGAAGTTTGCTCTCCCACCTCAGAGGCACAGCCCTGATGCCTGGCTGGAGCACCAAGAGCCTTTCATCCACATGGCTCAGAATAAAAGGGAGAAAAAATAGAAAGAAAGAAAGAGGATAAAATAAAATAAAGTAAGATAAAATAAAATAAAGTTATTAAAATAAAAAATAATTATTAAGAAAAAAGATTTTTTTAAGTAAAAAAAGAAAGAAAAAAAACGGATGGACAGAACCCTAGGAAAAATGGTGAAAGCAAAGCTATACAGACAAAATCTCACACAGAAGCATACACACTCACAAAAAGAGAAAAAGGGAAAAATATAAATATATCTTTGCTCCCAAAGTCCACCTCCTCATTTGGGATGATTCGTTGTCTATTTATGTATTCCACAGATGCAGGTACATCAAGTCGATTGTGGAGATTTCATCCGCTGCTCCTGAGGCTGCTAGGAGAGATTTCCCTTTCTCTTCTTTGTTCGCACAGCTCCCGGGGCTCAGCTTTGGATTTGGACCCGGCTCTGCGTGTAGGTCGCCTGAGGGCGTCTGTTCCCCCACCCAGACAGGACGGAGTTAAAGGAGCCGCTGATTCGGGGGCTCTGGCTCACTCAGGCCGGGGAGAGGGAGGGGTATGGATGCGGGGCGAGCCTGCAGCAGCAGAGGTCAGCGTGACGTTGCAGCAGCCTGAGGCGCACCATGCGTTCTCCCAGGGAAGTTGTCCCTGGATCACGGGACCCTGGCAGTGGCGGGCTGCACAGGCTTCCCGGAGGGGGGGGTGTGGACAGTGACCTGTGCTCGCACACAGGCTTCTTGGTGGCAGCAGCAGCAGCTTTATCATCCCATGCCCGTGTCTGGGGTCTGCTCTGATCACCGCGGCTCGCGCCCGTCTCTGGAGCTCCTTTAAGCGGCGCTATGAATCCCCTCTCCTCGCGCACCAGGAAACAAAGAGGCGAGAAAGGGCTTCCTTGGTGGCGCAGTGGTTGAGAATCTGCCTGCCAATGCTGGGGACACAGGTTCGTGCCCCCATCTGGGAAGATCCCACATGCCGCGGAGCAACTGGGCCCGTGAGCCACAACTACTGAGCCTGCGCGTCTGGAGCCTGTGCTCCGCAACGAGAGGCCACGATAGTGAGAGGCCCGTGCACCACGATGAAGAGTGGCCACTGCTCCCCGCAACTAGAGAAAGCCCTTGCCCAGAAATGAAGACCCAACACAGCCAAAAATAAATAAATTAATTTAAAAAAAAAAAAAAAAGAGGCAAGAAAAAGTCTCTTCCCTCTTTGGCAGGTCCAGACTTTTTCTGGACTCCCTCCTGGCTAGCCGTGGTGCACTAACCCCCTGCAGGCTGTGTTCACGCCGCCAACCCCAGTCCTCTCCCTGGGATCCGAAGCCCAAGCCTCAGCTCCCAGCCCCGCCCGCCCTGGCGGGTGAGCAGACAAGTCTCTCTGGCTGGTGAGTGCCGGTTGGCACCGATCCTCCGTGCGGGAATCTCTCCGCTTTGCCCCCCGCACCCCCGTTGCTGCGCTCTCCTCCGTGGCTCTGAAGCTCCCCACTTCCGCCACCCACAGTCTCCATCCGCGAAGGGGCTTCCTAGTGTGTGGAAACCTTTCCTCCTTCACAGCTCCCTCCCACTGGTGCAGGTCCCGTCCCTATCCTTTTGTCTCTGTTTATTCTTTTTTCTTTTGCCCTAGGTACGTGGGGGGTTTCTTGCCTTTTGGAAGGTCTGAGGTCTTCTGCCAGCATTCAGTAGGTGTTCTGTAGGAGTTGTTCCACGTGTAGATGTATTTCTGGTGTATCTGTGGGGAGGAAGGTGGTCTCCACTTCTTACTCTTCCGCCATCTTCCTCCCTTCTGATCGTATTCTTCTATGGGCACAGGATAACCAGAGCAAGACATCTGGACACAGGGATGACCTAAAAAACTGATGATTTTTAATTTTTTTCAAAAGACTAAGGGCCTGAGGCTTTTATAACTAAGAGGCAGAGCAAGAAGCAATTGTCTTTAATTAAAAAGTCTTCTATCTACCACTTGTACACCCTTCCTTCAGGAAGCATTTGCCTGTCTGATTAATTGTCCCATTCTTTTTTCCTTTTAAGGATATTGAACATTGCAATGTTCAGTATGCATGATGTGTGTGTATGTTACAATATGACCTGTCAGTACCCACTTCCCCTGTCTCAACCTAAGGTTAGGTCCATACCTCAAAATCACCTAACAAATACCAACAATAGTTATCTGCTGAACTGAAAGAAAACTTGGCAGGAAAAATAAAGAATAAATGCGTTCGAACTAAACCCTTATAATGAGCTCTTACCTGGTAGAATGGAAAGATGCCTAATGTGTAACCTCGAAAGCTTCTCTTCGACTGAGAAAGCCATGGGTGCGACAGCGTTTTTCATGGAAGACCCAGGGATATGGCACTGTTCACATCATTCTGAAACAAGTACTAACGTACCCATGACTATGTTTACAAAATACTTTTCCAAGATTCTTTCCATCTGTTACAGGTCATAAACTTATTCTGGTTGGGTTTTTTTTGGTTTTTTTTTTTTTTTTTTTTTGCCTTTGGCCTTTCTATCTGCCAGTGACTTTGTAGCAGTTTATTTGGGTTGGGTTCTGATACAACAGAATTCTTTTAGGTCATTTATTTTAATATTTTTAAGTGTATTTTTAATATTTTTAAGTGTAGTAAGTGTAGTAAGTAATATTTTTCACTTATGAAAAGATTTAGCTTTTCTACACTGATTTTCCTAAATGTTCCATCTATAATTTCTCTACTTCTATTAACTTAATTTTCTTGCCACTCATTCCCCTAATTGTTTGGCAGTATTTTGCAACGTCTACAACAGAAGGACTCTTTTATTTGGCATATCATTCCACCATATACGGTCCCAAAAGCAAAAATCCATAGGATATATTTTCTCTAACAAACTAGTTTTATAAAAAATGACTTGGAGTAATCTGGAAATATTGTCATTACATTCTTCACATACTGTATGTCAGACATTGTTAGTACTTGTGGGTGTTGATGATTGTTTTATATAATTACTCATGTTGTTTTGTGAAAGTGCCCCATAACATCACTCTAATTAAGATTCTGACAGCGTGTCCTTTTGGTTGTTGAATTGCTTATTGAACAAAAGTCACTGTTTTTCAGACTAAATTCCAACATGAATAAAAATACCTAAGTCACACATGTGATTAAAGTGAGATTCTAGTTCCAAAAATGATTCTCTAGCACCTGTTAAAAGGACAAGAAAAATAAAAGTCATATACATACAGAAGGATATTATCATTTGGATTCGTACATAAGTAGGTATATAAATAGGCAGAATTTAAGAAGCATTGGATAAGACTCTCTCCTTGAAAATATCTGTGCCTAGAATTTCACTATTAGAAATCAAGTCATTTCTATTTCAGAATTATTTGGTGTCTTTATTGACCCATATTAAATCCGAAAGTTATTGGCAAGGGCAGTCCCTAATGGCCTTATCAACTATACCATATGGAAATTAACTGACAGATGGCAGAACAAGAGACTTTAGAAATGGAATGCACATAGGTACCTGGTTGAGGGAATCACCAGGAGGGGGAAAGTAAGACTACTTCAAAAGAAGTTAAGAGGACAAGAAAGCCAGCAGTGCCTGCCACTGAAAATAATCTGAATAGATGACAGCCAAATAATATTCATTCAGCTTGTGCTATAAGTAGTGAAAATTTACATTTAGAAATTGTGACCTAATCATTGAACACATACAGGGCTTCGGTTTCAGAATTTTCACATGTGTGAAAAAATAACAACAATGTAAACTTGTGGAAACATATTCAAATGTATCAATACCAAAACAATACCAAAACAATGTTAGCCTTTTTTTTTTTTTTTTTTTTTTTTTTTTTTTGCTAAAGGGAGAACTTACAGATTCCTGAGGGTATAACTTACAACTAAAGAGAACAACTTGGAGACATGTTGAATCAAAAATTAATTATAGGGCTTCCCTGGTGGTGCAGTGGTTGAGAGTCTGCCTGCCGATGCAGGGGGCGCGGGTTCGTGCCCCAGTCCGGGAGGATCCCACATGCCACGGAGCGGCTGGGCCCGTGAGCCATGGCCGCTGAGCCTGCGTGTCCGGAACCTGTGCTCCGCAACGGGAGAGGACACAACAGTGACAGGCCCACGTACCGCAAAAAAAAAATTTTTTTTTAAATCATGTGTTTCTATATCTTAATAATGAACTATCTAAAAAGGAAATTAGAAAAACAATTCCATTTACAATAGCACCAAAAAGAAAAAAATACTTAGGAATAAACTTAATGAAGGAGGAAAAAGGCTTGTATACTGAAAACTAAAGAACCCTGATGAAAGAAATTTAAAAACACATAAAATACCAATTATATCTCGATAAAGTTGAAGACAAGACAAAAAAGGTGACAAGACATCTGTGTTTATGGATTGGAAGACTTAATATTGTTATGATGTCCATAATACCCAAAGCAATCTCCAGATTCAATTCAATTCCTATCAAGATCACAATGGATACTGACTGTAATTGATCCATAGAAGTGTTATGTGCATAGCTATGTGTATGGAAAAGTACAGTGATGGCCTGTTCTTTACAGATCAGTAATTATTGGTTTTAATAACGAGAGTTGGCTTCTGTGTTACAGTATTTAATATATATGGTCTTCTCAGATATAATGAAAAGATGGATAGCCTTTGCTATCAGACAGACCTGAATTCAAATCTTCAAATCTCAGCCTGTGACTTAATAGCGCAAGATACTTAAACTCCAAACCACATTTTCCCTTCTATAAAGGGTGCGTGATAACGTGGCAAGCTTATCTGGCTTTTTTATGAGATTCAGACTCTACACAGACATATACATGTACATACGTACATACATACACAGATATATAGATAGATGATAGAGAAAGATAAAATACAGATAATTGATAGATAGATAGACAGACAGGATGTAACTAAGACAGTAGAAATAGCCAAGAAATAAGTTTTGATACTATTGCTATCCCTGAGATTCTTTCACGGCTCTGTTAATGACCCATTGATACACTTTAGTTCTAATTCCTCCCAGGTTCTATCACAAAAGACAAGCCTTGTGGGTGTGCAGAAAGCCAGGTTTTTGGTAAGCGTTATATACTTCTTCCATGCCTCCTACCAGGCAGCAGATCTTAAAATTTCCCAGGCAATTCAATGTACCAGTTCCCTTGATCAAAGGTCTTTGCAATTACACACCAGCGTGAGGCCATCTCCATTCTGAGGCACAGAGCCACCAGCCAATGCTGACCACTTCAGTTCTTTGGAAGGAAGGTTATACTAACAATAAAGTGGTAACTGCCTGGGAGGGACGCCAGTTCTTAACATCAGGAATACTCTGGGTACCTTTGCAGCCCAAAAGGCCAACAAATGGTGGGCATCACCTTGTAGGGTATTGGAGTAAAACAAATTGTGGTGCATCTGTGCCTGTAATATTTCTCCTGGTTCTAGTGGCCACAGTTCAAGAAAGGTAAAATGGAACTGGAAAATGTGCAAAAAAATAGGAATTTAAATGATAAAGCAAAAACAGAGATTTGAGGTCATAACTCATTAGTCACTGAAGTCAAAATAACTTTATTTTTAAAGCATTTATCTCTGAGATAATCTCGGAGAATAGGTTCCAGGAACTATCGCTATAGGGAGGTGCCAATAGAGATTCAAATAATAGAGTATAAATACATTTATTTAGACAGATACCTTGTGCTCTGTGTATCAGGTTATTTCCAGATTATCCAAAAAAAAAAAAAAAAAGGCTTTATGGACTTTTTTATTGCCATGCTTCTTAATTCCAGTTTAACTCTGTGGGCACATTGAAGCTGCTTAATTACTATGTTTCCACTCAACACATCTCTGTTCTGTAACCCCACAAGTAGTATATTAATAGACTTTTATAAACAGGATTTCTACTGACTTCCATTAATGCTGCATATTTATTTTCATTGTAGCTAAATACTATAAAATATTAAAAGGAACACTGGGTAAGAATTGCAAGGACATTTCTTTCTTTGCAGACGTAAGCATACATGATGAATTGTACAAAAATAGGTTCATCTCCAGAGAATTACCTTTGCAGTCTCACCCTTATGGTATTTATGGAGTACAAAGCAGCGTTCTTTGGGAGGAGATTTTATCTTTCAGTATTAATTCACTCCTACACTCCCAACAGAAGGCAAAGAAATGCCTGCTTTCAGAGTGTATGACATCAGCAGCACAAATATGAGTGCGATATCATGGAGGAGTTTTTCTTTCGAAGGGCTTGTGAAACCATTTAAAAAGTTCTATTCTTGAAGGTCAGTCCTCTCAGGTGGATTTCTTAAAGACCAAACAGTTGAAGGATCTAGCTTTGCTGTTGCCTATTCCACGGTGAAAAGGTAAGGGACGGGGCCTATGGTCTCCATGAAGAAGTTAAGTGCTGAGACATTTCCTTAGATGTGGCTGGATATCAGTAGGATGTACAATCCTACAAGAAGTAAGTTTCAGACCTAATAGCTTAACAAATGTCTACCAACTGAGCAGAGAACGTGGAAGGAGGCCAGTGCGAGGGAAGAAAGTACTTTTCTATCTTAATATTTATTCATTCTCAAAACATCCCTTGAGTGCCTACTCTGCTAGGCACCTTGCGAGGCACTGGAAACACAGCATAATTTTGTAAGATTAATTTCCCCTACATTAACTGTAATGAAACTATATTGAAATTTGGCTTTGAAAGGTTTAATTTTAAATTATCAGATGTTCCCCATTTTTATATGAAGACTCACTCTTAACTCTAGTCACCAAACTCACTCACTGTCCTTAGAACCAGGGTCAGAGGCGCCCCTGATTTCTTTTTCCAAGGTCATCCTACCAGAGAATCATAACACAGAGGAGCTGGATGTGAGTCTAGAGATTGCTTGGCCTAATTTCCTCACTGTACCAGGGAACACTTGTTAAGTGCACCAACTTTGTCATTAAATTCGCCCTGGTTGGAGTCCTCTCTCTGTGGGACCATGAGATACAGATACGAGAAACAGAGGTAATTGCAGAAATGATCTCTCAAGTGTTACTGGGAGAATAAATAGGGGTGTTCGAAAAATGACAGAGCACAGCAAACGGTCCCACCAATCAATGTTCTCCAGCAATATTATTGTTATTACCATATTCTTGTACTATCACTATTTTTATATTTCTATCATATCATTATCATTGCATTGTTATTCTCATTGAGAAGCAGAATAAAGCAGAATTCAAGGGGAGAAATTCTGGGGCCATATTGACCAAACTGAAATCTCCGCTCTGCCACTAACTGTTAAGTTACTTAATGTCTCTAAGTCTTGATTTCCTCACGATTAATACAGAGATAAAACTAGGACTTCTGTAGAGGATTATATGAGGATTAATCTAATTTAAATTGTTTAAAAAAAGAAACACTTGGAAGAGTGCCTGGTGTATAACAAGCACTATTTAGTGTCTGCCTCTGTAGTAAATAATAACTACAGTTGCTTATAGGTGAGGCTCAGTTGGGGGAGGTGACTTGGGAAAGCTCAGAGTTGACACTCAGACCTGGTCTTCATTCACTTTGAAGTCTTATTAAGTAATAGAAATAGAAATAGAAACCCTGAAATAAAGTAAGCAGGAATATGTATTTACATGACACCTTTCTTTCTGTTAGTGCTTTTCTATCAAATTTACATTTCTCTTTAAAATGCTTAAAAATGAAGCTTGAAATGAGGAAAAGTCAAGGCACTCAGGGACAGATTATTTATTAAAATATTTTATTTTAGGGACTTTCCTGGCGGTCCAGTGGTTAAGGCTCTGCACTCCCAATGCAGGGGGCAAGGGTTCCATCCCTGGTGGGGGAACTAAGATTCCGCACGCCGTGCAGTGCAGCCAAAACTAAAAATATTTTATTTTTATATGAAATATTAAAAGCATATTTATAAAAATATGACTTATTGTCTACTAAAGAAAGACAATAGATGAATCTCACATCTCCCTTCTTCTGCTTCTACTTCCGTCACCACGTCCATTGTTTTCTCAAAAGGCCCAGCACTCAGCTCCCCAAGGCCCAAAGAATACAGTCTGAAGTCCTTAGTGTGACGCTCAAGGTCTTTCACAGTCTGGCACCATCCTAACCTCCCAACGTTCCCTGCCCTGTCTTGGGACAGCTCCTATGTGCTTGTCAAACTATTCACATTTCCCCAAGCTCCTCCTGTATCTTCCAACACCCCTGCCTTTTCTCCGGGTGCCTCAGTCCATTTCCTCCCTGGGTCATTCGGGTTCCTACCCACCACTTGTGTGCATATCAGAATTCCACGAGTCCCTTCAAGATAGCTGAAACATTGGCTTACGGAGAACTTTTCCTCAAACTCTCATTCACATTCCACTGTGTCTTCTTTTGCGTTTCCATATGCTTTGCTTACACAAAAAGTTACACTTACTTCACTTGCCTCTCCCTGTAGACAATTTGCATTCTGCTTGCTCAGAAGGTCACAGCAGGAGCATTTGCCCCGTGATTATACGCCCTCTAAGACTTCTGAAACAAAGGCTACATGATACTACATCCAGAGGCATACCATCATTTACTCCAACATTTCCTTGATTTTGAACACTTAGTTTTCCTTTCTTTTCACTATTGTACTCAGTGTGGCAATAACAATATAATGAATTGTCGATGACTTTTGCAAATCACTGGAGACTTTGAGAATTAATTTTTGTGAGCTTTTTGTTATATTTTCAGTAAGTCATTATTCCTTTGTGTCTCACCTTTCCTCGTGGTCATTTATTGGATGGACTTGTTTTTCCAAGACATAATACTTCATAATATAACCACACTCTCACTTCCTCAAGCTGCTTCTTCTCTCTCTCACACCCACAGAATATTGTTGTTTTGGCTTTTTTTTTTTTTTTTCATTTTTGTACTATATAGTGGCATTGTGAAATCTAATAAAAATATTTGTGATATGTTTTGAAATGGCATTAAAAATTCTATCAAAAAATAACGTTAATCTTTTGAGGTAGCAAAAATTTTAATTCTTTCCCCTGCCCCTTTTTTTTAGTTCATTTCATTTTTAGCTAAGGGAAAGAACCATATGTCTTCCAATATTTTTTCTTGTTGGCTTCCTCGATGAAATTTTTCTTGAAAAATAGGTCAAATGAATGGAGGAAAAAAGTTTGTCTTTGCACTTGAGAAAATTATACCAATATTTTTTTAAACACTCAAATTTCCAAGTTATCTTTCTGAATATTTACTCAGCAATTTTTTACTACTCCCACTTAATTGTAGCTTACAAACTATATAATACAAAATGGAAAATATCGGGGTTTTGAGTCACTTATTTATTTATAGTATTGCTGCTTTTAATGAAGCCTTTGAAACTAGGCTATACAATAGTTTTGTAGAGAAATCATTTTGCATTTCTTGAGAAAAATGCTTTGTTAAAACCTATTCAAGTGTGTTTTCAGAAACTAAATGCCTGAAAAGTAAAAATAGGGATTTTTTTTCTAAAAGTGTAATCTATGCCAGAGGCCAAGCTGCGAAGCATCCAGAAAATTTTAGACTGTTGGTAAATATTCCAGTAACATTTAGATTAATCAAGTTACCAGAAAGAGGAAGATAACAATGAAACGGTACTTAGATGAGGGGAAAAGGAAGAACGGTAGCCTGCTTCTAAGAAACATCGAATAAAAAAAAAGTATCAGAAAGGTCAAGGAGAAAGAGAAAGCAGAAAGTCAAGAAACTTAAAAAGGAGGACTTCCCTGGTGGTGCAGTGGTTAAGAATCCATCTGCCAGTGCAGGGAACACGGGTTCGAGCCCTGGTCTGGGAAGATCCCGCATCCCGCATGCCGCGGAGCAGCTAAGCCCGTGCACCACAGCTACGGAGCCTGAGCTCTACAGCCCACGAACCACAGCTACTGAGCCCACGAGCCACAACTACTGAAGCCCGCGCATCTAGAGCCCGTGCTCCACAGCAAAGAGTAGTTCCCACTTGCTGCAGCTAGAGAAAGCCTGCACTCAGCAATGAAGACCCAAAGCAGCCAAAATTAAAAATTAATTAATTCATTCATTCAAAAAAAAAGCAAAAAGGATCTTTTCTGTAATGGTTATACATCGAAAGGTCTTGGGTTTATCTCGTTAGAGAGAAAAATCAAGAAAATTTTTTTTAAAAAATCTTAAACAGAAAAAATCTGAATAAAGAGTTCATTACCCAGATATGCTAATTGGAAGGTTTGAAGCTTCATCTAAGACAAAAAAGATACACAGCAAGCGAAGTTTACTCAATCCTTGTGAGAAAACACATCTAGACTAACCAATATTTACAGAACTTAACCATTAGTGAAATGGGTATCTTACTGTACCTGAGTTCTTTTATTTCTTTATCTCAAACTCCAACCTGGGCTTTATCTTTTTAAAATACAATAAATTAGTAAAGTTAGCAATGTAGTCATTTTAGCAAAATACTATTTTATAGACAATCAGCAACAATTAAATAAGCATGCTATAATTTTGACTCAACTAATTATGCGTGCTTAAAAAAAAGTCTATTAGAACTGAATACGCAACCTGGCAGAAGCAGCCACATGATGCTACTGTGCTACATAGGCAGTTTAGGAGGAAACATATACAACATTGTTGGATGGTTGGCCGTACCTTTTTGAACCAATGAAGGCATGCCAAATATTAAAAATTCCATAAATTTTTTGCTCCAGTGGGCCTTATTTGTGATCCATCTTCATAAGAAAAAAAAAAAAAGCAGCTTCTTAAGGAACATGTGTATGTATACATCTGCTGAAAGATCTATCCTAGTCAGAAGGGAATATAACCAGCTCCTGGTTTCCAACCAGGAGGTTGAAGAAGTCAAGTAGGTCCCATCAGATGCTAATTTGGTAACCACACGAATAGAATCTCTAGCGCCCATGTTCTCTTAGACATATGTCACAGGACGCCGACTTGGCACCGCAGATACTATTAGGCTTATTTATTTGATCTGAAATGGGCTGATTTTACTGGACCACGTCTCTTCATACATGCCGAATTCCCAGTGAAGTGAAGAACCCTTCTGTTTACCATTGAAGTTTATCATCATTCTGTTTCTCATAATGAAGTCAATGTGAGCTCTGTGCACACAAGGTATGAAGCAGCCAGCAAACTCAAGCCCTAAGTACTAGAAACCTGGAGAGAGGCCAAGGATGAACTGGCATGAAAATGGAATTGCCATCTTGCCTTTACAGCTGGTCTCTTGAAACGAAATGGGAGAATATCAGAGGACGCTCTGCAGAAATGGTACCTCTGCACGACATTCAGGCTCTAGGCAAACAGATGACTGAAGCTGTGTTGTCGTCAATCTGCTGCTGGATCCAGGGGACCACTTTCATCAACTCCTTATGAAATTAATTAATCAAAGGGAAAATTAAAGTGGAGCAAAGCTATCTTGGAAGTAAAAAACGTGCATCTCGTAAAGCAATGGCAAGTTCAATAATTCAAAAGGAAAGCGTGGCTGAAGTGATGATCTCAGCCACATTACGTCAAGGTCTCCCTCCACCGCATCCACTGCCACCATAAATGCTCATTTTCTGAAAGGCAGGATTGTCTCAAGGTCTTATCAGCACTAACTGTATTACCAAAGCACAGAGTATACAATCAGATCTCTCCCCTTCATAATGTAGATGTTGTCTTTTTAAAGCAAGCTTGATTATATTCTGAATAGGTCAGTCTGTGTGTCTGACATTTCTCCCCAGTTCTCCGTGACCTTTTAATAAGAATGACTCGGTTTTGCACTGCCGAAAATGGAACTGTCCCTTTTCAGTCAGTGAGTATGGGAAGCCCTGTTTGAACAGATCACATTTTCTGTACTGAGTTATTACTCATACCACAGCAGAGTAAATGAAACCTTATCTTTCTTTAAAAACACGTGTCCTATTTGGCTTTAATTTTACCTTCTTCTGCAGCTCGTTCACATACATTTGTAAATATTTAAGCAAATGTGCAATCACATTTGCTCAGGGAAAGTAACAAATTAATAAAGTCTCTGTTGAGCAAATCTGACTTTTATAATGTATGCTTAAACAGATGTCATCTTTGAATAGCACTGCAAAGAATTATTAACACGGACCTTCCCTGGTTATAGAGAGAAAATTATCAACAGTAATCCAATTTCTAAAATTTCAGAAATGTTCCTCTTTATTAAGTTCCAGTAACAGAAGATTCAGCCAGACAGATCATCCGTGCCCAGACAAACGTGAGAATGGTCGCCATCCCAACTTGAAAGGCTATAACCACAGCGCCCCAGCCCCAGCCTCCTGATTTCCTACTAGAATACTGATCCGTCTGTAAAACCCACAGTAGGAACCCATTAGGTACAACTTGGGGACGTGGGGTCAGATTCTCCTCTGAATAAATATGTACTGGAAGGGCCTGGCTCTGAGCTTTATTCCCACAACTGGACTGAGTTTCCTGATGTAGAAATTGCCTGGGACTATTTAGAGGACGATAAGGCAGGGATGATAACTAACCTAGTGTGATGTGAACAGCAAGCACCTGCCATAAAAAGGTATCAGCGAAGTGAGCAACAAGTATGTATTTAATGCTCACGATGGCAAGACAAGTGTGGGAAACACTGGATTCTATTCTCGAAGATTCTTCAAGGATGGCCCCAGTCTTCGTGGAGGCTGGAGGAGAAGCAGATGATCAGCAAGTAAAGACACTAATAAGCTTATAATTGCAACCTGAGGTGCATGATGTAAAGAACATACCAAGAATGGGCTAGTGGAAAAAAGTTATCTAAATCAGGAGTTGGCACACTCTTTCTGTAAAGAGCAAGGTAGTAAATATTTTGGGCTTTGCAGACCACATTTGATCTCTGCCACATATTTTTATAACCTTTTAAAAATGTAAAAATGATTCTTAGCTCAAGGGTCTTACAGAAGCATGACAAAAGCCAACCAGCCCGTGTGCCATAGTTTGCCAGCCTCTGATGGCAAGAGAGGAAGGTGGCAGCTGGAGAACAATTCTACAGAAAGGCTCAACGTGGAAAATCAAGGTCAGCTTAGTTGAAGCAACAGAGAGAGAGGCTGGGGAGGTGTGCTGTGTTCCGCGGTCACGGTGAGAAGTTTAAAGGTTATTGTAAAGGCGGTAGGAAACCACCAGAGTTTTGAGCACGGGATATGACACGATCCCATTTACACTTTGAAAAAGCCCATTTGCTCCCTGTACAGAAAATCGGCATCAGTTTTGTGGCAGAGTGGTACCCAGAGCCTGTTGAGAAGGAATAAGGCAGGAGAGAGGGAGCAGGTAGGCGGGATGGGGCAGTGGGGGTGAGAAAAAGTGGACAGGGAGGGATCCTGTTACTTGACCTGGTCTTCGCCTGGCCCTTTGGGGTCTGGAGAGCCCTTGCACAGAGGTGAAAGGCATCTCTCATCTGGCTACTTCTAAGGCTCTGCTGGTTGGGCTACTGCTCCTGGACATCATTTCTTATTCTTTTAACTTCCAAGAACCCAATTTTGAATGGAAAAATATTCACTTATTTTAATGTGGTTGGTTCAACCAGCCATATTTTGAAAAGTAGGAATGTATATATTTAGGGGAAATCTGCATGGATATGTCAGCCCAAATGAGTGAGAGGGAAAGATTTAGGAGCTAATTGGTCTCCTCCTTCTCCCCCGTCCTTTCCCCTTTTCTATAAAGGAGCATAAACTTGATTAGACCTGCCTGGACAGGGGAAGCAGAAATGAATTGTCTGCTGTCTCCAGGATGTGACTCACCATTTCCACCCGCGCTCCCTGCCATGCCTGGAGGACTTCTCAGCACGCTTCTGCCAAAGTCTCAGGACTCACCTTTTCCATGAAGCCTTCCCAGAAGACAAGAAGGACTCACCTGCTTCAACCCGTGATTACAGATTTGCACACCTGTGTTTTGAACGTCGGTCATGGATTCAGCCTCTTTTCTTGGCTTTAGCTTCTTGTTCTTAGTTTCCCATCCCTACTTTCAGCCAGGGGCAGGCATTCACATATTCCAGGATGATGTTTACTCTATAAAGTTCCCCGTGAAAGGACTGCCCAGTTTGTTACTAAGGAAAGTATCAGAAATAGGGTCAGCCTTATGAACAGGCACTACTAAGTTGATACCGACTCAAATATTACAAAGGGAGAATCTTCTCTAATATGTACCCTACTCACCTCTCAAGGGCTTAGGAAATTTCTACCACTGCCTTAGTTCAAGTCAACAATGTTCAATGTGTCTTACGTGGAATACTATCCTCCTTAAAGTCTCTAGTAAAAGAAACAGCTAGATGCGGTCAAACACTTCCAGAGCATTCTGCATACTAACTTTCTCCCTTGGAAACTCAGAAAGCAGACTAGCACATCAAAGACTGACCCTGTTAAACTTTATTTAACCAACGGTTTCCACCATTCTGTGCCCACAAGACCCACTACTGTCCAACAACCTACTAGTTCCTCAAAATGCTTTAGCAAGTGCAGAGTTCAGGCTGCCCTCAGCAGGCCTGAGATGGTGTGGGGAGTGGAGGAAAGGAAGCAACAGTTGTCTGGCTGAAGTGACCCAGGTCAAACTAGCTCCTTGAACTAAGGAGGTAACTCTGACCTGGGCGTGGGTGGAGGACAACAGTGTGCCCTGCCTTGGGCCATTTCCCAGGAAGGACAGGTGGGGTCAGATGGAGATGTGTGGCCCTGTGAGTGGACAGGTAACACTGACTCCACAGAGAGACAACTGGTCATTCGAGAGCAAGCAAACTGCCATGTCAGAATGAGCCCCAATCCTTAACTGCTAGGTTTTGGGACGGGGTTGGGGGGAGCGTTCTTACAGTGGAAACCACAGGCTTTTTGCCTCAGGCAGGATTGGATTAAAATCCAGGCCTTTCCCCATTCCAGCTGTATAACTTGTCCTGTAAGCCCTGTTTTTTGTGAAATAGGATGAATAATATTAAGACAGGATTTGTAAAAATATAAAACAAACTAATTTTCTCAAAGTAACTAATATATGACTTAATAAATAGTAGAAACTATATAGTAGCCTCTGAAAGAAACTTTAGGAAGTGTCTTCATGGACCTTCCCTAAATTTAGCCAGAATTAACACGTTTCGTGTTAGATTCAACTTTTCCCTAGTGCAAATTTAAATCAAATATTAATTTTCCTCATCATACCCTAATCTAAAGGTCCATTTATCCCATACATCTTATTTTTGTTACAATAGAAAAATATCTAACCATATGTAATTCTTCAGAAATAAATGACAGTTTCTGATGGAATTTAAAAAGGTGAACTTTTGGCCCAAAGATACATGGATGGCCGTTGGCTTAATTTCAAAATTATTTGTGCATTTCTTAAATATAAAGCTTTTTCACTAGACATAGCTCCTATTTCATTTAGGTTTTTTTTTTATATTTATTTCATCAGTAGGAAGGAGACGATACTTTTTATATAAAGTTAGACTTAAGATAGAAAGTGACTCAATTTGGGCAGTGAAGAGATGAAGTGCTTCGTGGATAGTCATCAGAATTCTGCAGCTGCCCAAAATACTCCTAAAAATCAGCTGTGCTTACAGTGTCTAATTCTGATGGTGAAATGTTTTTGGCCCAGATAACAGTATTTGCTACAAAAAAGCAAATCAAAACACATCTCCCATGTAAACGCCACTAAGGAAGGCATATTATATGGAGGTGTTTTGTTCATATGTCTAACTACAGGCAGCTTAAGTTGAAAAGAATCTCATTATCTCGGGCCTACCATATGTATGTGTGTATATAAGTAGAAGGAAAACAAACTCAAAATACGGCCTCAGCTGGTAGGATTGTGAGGGCCAATCTAAGCTCTTTAATCAAGGTATTGTGTATTAAGTTTAATACTTATGATACGCATACTCCAGACACAGACCCTCAAGTCAAGAGAAGATCAGGTAACTTAAATCTTTACGCTCACAATTAATTAAAAATTAAATAGTGAAATCTCAAAACAGAGTTACAAAAGTTGTAGTATAGTTTAAATGTTTGCATTTAACAAATTAACATTTTAACATAAAAATGCAATGCAATATAAATATGCTTTTCACAGGATAGTTATAATATTTATTAAGAATATATCTAACTTACAAAGAGCGTGGCCTAGTAATGGGAGAAGCACATAAAGCTCTGTGATTATCATGTTTTTTCATTTCGGTCATAGCTTCTCTGCAATAATGTGTGTCACGTCACTTGGAAATAACATCAAATATATAAATTTAAGACCTTGGTGAACATGAAGGCCAGGCAAATGTCCCTTATAGTTACATACCGGTGATAGGCCAGGCTTTCATCAAAACTCTTCTGTGTGTTTATAATGACCTAAAGAAGAGACATAAGTATGCACTTCAAATTTCACAGTTGGAATTAATATTAGATATTATCTGATTCAATATAATTTAATGACAGATGGGAAACCTAAGGCTCAGAATGACTAAATGACTTACACATAAACACAGAGCTAATAAGAGTCTGATAAGACAAAAATCTATGTTCCTTCAGCATATTTCCAAAATATTTTGCTTATATCTAATTTTGAAATACAAACTGAGAACTTGGATCTATTTCAGCATCAGGAAGGAAATGAGAAAAATCTCAATTTGATTATTTAATAAAGTCCTAAAAGAATTTAATAAATAATTAATATTAAATATAGAATAAGCTACACACCCTCATTTAATCATAAAGAACTATTTATGTGCTACTCTAATCAAAGAAACTACGTAAACAAATATAATACAGTGAGATAAAAAGTTATTCTGAAACTTTCTAGTGAATGTATAAAAGTAGTGCCAAAAAAATTTTAATAATACTTAGCTTTGGGAGAGGGCCTGGTCATGTATTAAACCAATAAAAAAAAATTTACTTCTCATTTTATTATTTTATTCTCTTTGGCTTTTGTAAACATGTGTTTTTCCTAATTTTATTTCATTAAAAAATAGCCAAACTCTACATCTTTATATAAGAAACTTAATACCCTACAAATGAATAATATTCCTTCTCTGCAAATACCCATGGAAAATTCACCCCAAAATTAAGCATATACTAACTAGGGCAAGGAGAAAGTCTCAGTAAATACACAAAACAGAACTCATTGAGCCATACTTTCTGACCCTAATGAAAAAAAGCTACTAAAAAGTTCTATTTAACAATGAACAAAAACTTGTGTTTCCAACCATGATGTAGTAACAAGAACCAGATATGTAGTCCCAAATGAAATAACAAAAAAACTGGACGAAATATATGAAACAACATTTTAAAAGACACAGAACATCAGGCAACAAATGACAGTGATCCTTGAGGGATGAAACATAAACAACATGAGCCATATGACTGCCCATAGATTATGTCCTTGAGGGTTTCCAGGCAACAGCACAGGGAGATTTAACCTAGGTGAAATCCAGTGGACTCCCTGAGTTGAGACAAAGCTAAAGTCCAGGAGATCAAGGCAATTAGAGTTACCAGGGCAGAATACAGGACAGGAAAGCTGTTGCTGGCAGGGAATTCCAGAGATTCTCATTACGTAGCGATCAGTTGTCCCCCTTGATTACTCATCAGTGCATGCATGGGATAAAATTACCTAAGATCGAGGAAAAACACACTTAAAAAGGATTGGAAGTAACAGTACTCATCAGCACTCACATAGTACAGAGAATAATGTTTGTTCCTACCAATCAGACTACAAAAATTTATAATTCCTGGGGCACTGGGTAAAGTACACAGGAAGTTCTTGCCTCGGTGGTAGAAAATAATGAGCTCTCGTCTAAGCACTACACTTGACTCACCTAATCTTCATAGTAAGGCCTGAAAGAATTAAGCTATTTCCAAATAACTTGACACTGACTGAGAACTAAGCATAAGAATATTTATAAGAAGTTCAAATTTTCAATACTCAGAAAAGTAAAATTCATGGTGTCTGGCATCCAGTGAAAAGTTATCAGGCATGCAAACAAGCAGGAAAATATGACCTATAATAAGGAGAAAAATTACTCATTCAAAAGCAGTCAAAAAGTTATATAAATGTTAGAGCTACAAACGACTAGTTTTGTAAATAAATAAGTTACAAGGATGCAATATACAGCACAGGGAATATAGACAATATTTTATAACTTTATATGGAATATAATCTATAAAAATATTGACTCACTGTGTTATACATCTGAAACTAATATAATATTGTTAAGTCTACTATACTTCATTAAAAAAGGTTACATAAATGTTAGAAATAGTAAACATGTTCATTAAAACAGTTAATATAACTGGATTCCAAATGTTCAAAATATTAAGGAGAGACATGGAAGATCCAAAAAAGAACTAAACTAAATATCTAGAGAGAAAAACTTCAGTGTCTGGGATGAAAAATACATTGAATGAGATTAATGGCAGAGGAGATATTGCAGAAGAAAAGATGAGTAACCTTAATAATCTAACAAAATAAGCAATCCAAAATGAAATGCAGAGATAAAAAAGTATTTAATGGGCTTGGGGACAACTTCAAATGGCATAATGTACAAGCAATTTAATAAAGAAGAGAGAGTATAGTACAGAAAAATTGCTCAAAAAAAAAATAGTAGTCAGGAATTTTCTAAATTTGATGACAGCCACAAACCTGCAGATACAAGAAGATCAATGAATCAAAGCATAAGAAATATGAAGAAAACTACACCATCACCTCCTATTCAAATATCTCAAAACCAGTGATAAAGAGAAAATCTTATAATAATTGAGAAAAAAATTACATACCAAGAAAGAAGATGAGAAGGACATATTTCTCATCAGAAATTATGACCGCAAGATAACAGTGAAGCTATATCTTTAGAGTAATAAAAGAAAATAACTTTCAACTTATAATTCTGTACCCAGCAAAAACATCTTTCCAAAGCAAAAGCAAATAAAAACTTCTAGCAAACCTACACTACAAGAAATATTAGGAATCTAAGAGAAGAAAAAAAAAAAAAAAAGGTCATGAAGTACCTCAGGGTAAGACGGGAATAAAGACACAGACCTACTAGAGCATGGACTTGAGGATATGGGGAGGGGGAAGGGTAAGCTGTGACAAAGTGAGAGAGTGGCATGGACATATATACACTACCAAATGTAAGGTAGATAGCTAGTGGGAAGCAGCCGCATAGCACAGGGAGATCAGCTAGGTGGTTTGTGACCACCTAGAGGGGTGGGATAGGGAGGGTGGGAGGGAGGGAGATGCAAGAGGGAAGAGATATGGGAACATATGTATATGTATAACTGATTCACTTTGTTATAAAGCAGCAACTAACACACCATTGTAAAGCAATTATACTCCAATAAAGATGTTCAAAAAAAAAGAAAAGAAATATTAATGTCCTTCAAGAAGAAAGAAAATTATATGAGATGGAAATATGGATCTACAAAAAAAGTAAACACAGAAATGACAACTACTTGGATAAATATATAAAGTTTTTAAATAGTTAAATCAATTTTTTAAATAATTGGCTGCTTAAACTAAAATAATCACAATATAGTTTGGAGTTTAAACATATGGGAAACTATGAGGTATGATAATCATAGCACAAAGGTCTTAAGGGGAGAAATGAAATATACTAGTATAAGGATCTTGTACTGTATGTTATGTATGTGTTAAATGGCATTTGAAAGATACTAGACTTAAAACTAACCATATCAATGATTACATAAAATAAAATGATCTAAACAAGCCAATTCAAAGGCAAATGTCAGCTTGGATAGGAGAGGGAAGACTCAAATATTTGCCACATAAAAGCAGCACACTTTAAATATAAAGATACAAATAGGGTGAAAATTAAAGAAATAAAAAGATGGAAAATGAAACCATGAAAAGACTAATCAAAAGAAAGCTGGAGGGAGACCTTCAAGATGGCAGAGGAGTAAGATGTAGAAATCACCTTCTTCCCCACAAATACATCAGAAATACATCTACATGTGGAACAACTCCTACAGAACACCTACTGAACGCTGGCAGAAGAACTCAGACTTCCCAAAAGGCAAGAAAATGCCCACGTACTTGGGTAGGGCAAAAGAGAAAAGAAAAAACAGAGACAAAAGAATAAGGACAGGACCTGCACCTCTGGGAGGGAGCTGTGAAGGAGGAAAAGTTTCCACACACTAGGAAGCCCCTTCACTGGCGGAGACGGGGGGCAGAGCGGGGAAGCTTCAAAGCCATGGAGGAGAGCACAGCAACAGGGGTGCTGAGGGCAAAACGGAGAGATTCCCTCACAGAGGATCAGTGCCGACCAGCACTCAGCAGCCCGAGAGGCTTGTCTGCTCACCCGCTGGGGCAGGCGGGGGCTGGGAGCTCAGGCTCAGCCTTCGGGGGTCGGATCCCAGGGAGAGGACTGGGGTTGGCTGCGTGAACACAGCATGAAGGGGGCTAGTGCACCACAGCTAGCTGGGAGGGAGTCTGGGAAAAAGTCTGAACCTGCCTAAAAGGCAAGAGACCATTGTTTCGGGGTGTGCGAGGTGAGGGGATTCCTTCCCCGTATGCCCACAGAAGGCAAAGCTCTACCTAAACGAGCTCCGGAGACTGGAGTGAGCCGCGACTATCAGCGCGGACCCCAGGGACGGGCATGAAACGCTAACACTGCTGCTGCAGCCACCAAGAATCCTGTGTGCAATCACAGGTCACTATCTACACACACCCCCGCCCCCAGGAGCTGTGTAGCCCACTACTGCCAGGGTCCCATGATCCAGGGACAACTTCCCCGGGAGAACACACTGTGTGACTCAGGCTGTTGCAACGTCATGCTGGCCTCTGCTGCTGCAGGCCCGCCCCACATTCCGTACCCTTCCCTCCCCCCAGCCTGAGTGAGCCAGTGCCCCCTAATCAGCTGGTGCCTTATCCCTGTCCTTTCTGGGCAGGAACAGAGGCCAGAGGACGACCTACACGCAGAGCTGGGGCCAAAACCAAAGCTGACCCCAGGAGCTGTGCAAACAAAGAAGAGAAAGGGAAATCTCTCCCAGCAACCTCAGGAGCAGCGGATTAAATTCCCACAATCAACTTGATATACCCTGCATCATCTGTGGAATACATGAAGAGACAAAGAATCATCCCAAAATTGAGGCAGTAGATTTGGGGAGCAACTGTAGACTTGGGGTTTGCTGTCTGCAACTGATTTGTTTCTGATTTTTATGTTTATCTTAGTACAGTTTTCAGTGCTTGTTATCATTGGTGGATTTGTTTATTGGTTGAGTTGCTCTCTTTTTTATTATTATTATTTTTTTATTTTAATAATTTTATTTATTTATTATTATTTTCTTTCTTTCCTTTTTTCTCCCTTTTCTTCTGAGCCATATGGCTGACAGGGTCTTGGTGATCCAGCTGGGTGTCAGGCCTGAGCCTCTGAGGTGGGAGAGCTGAATTCAGGACATTGGGCCACCAGAGACCTCCCAGCCCCACAAAATATCAATATCAAGCAAAAGCTCTCCCAGAAATCTCCATCTCAACACTAAGACCCAGCTCCACCCAACGGCCAGCAAGCTTCAGTGCTGGACGCCCCATGCTAAACAACTAGCAAGACAGGAACACAACTCCACTCATTACAAGAGAGGCTGCCTAAAATCATACTGAGTTCACAGACACCCCAAAACACACCACCAGACACAGCCCTGCCCACCAGAAAGACAAGATCCAGCACCACCCACCAGAACCAGGCACCAGTCCCCTCCACCAGGAAACCTACACAAGCCCCTGAACCAACCTCACGCACTGGGAGCAGACACCAAAAACAACAGGAGCTACGAACCTGCAGCCCACGAAAAGGAGACCCCAAACAGAGTAGGTTAAGCAAAATGAGAAGACAGAGAAGTATGCAGCAGATGAAGGAGCAAGGTAAAAACCCACCAGACCTAACAAATGAAGAGGAAATAGGCAGGCTACCTGAAAAAGAATTCAGAGTAATTGTAAGTATGATCCAAAATCTTGGAAATAAAATGGAGAAAATACAAGGAATGATTAACAAGGACCTAGAAGAACTAAAGAGCAAACAAACAATGATGAACAACACAATAAATGAAATTAAAAATTCTCTACAAGGAATCAATAGCAGAATAACTGAGGAGAAGAACGAATAAGTGACCTGGAAGATAAAATAGTGGAAATAACTACTGCAGGACAGAATAAAGAAAAAAGAATGAAAAGAATTGAGAACAGTCTCAGAGACCTCTGGGACAGCATTAAATGCAACAACATTCGAATTATATAGGTCCCAGAAAAAGAAGAGTAAAAGAAAGGGTCTGAGAAAATATTTGAAGGGATTGTAGTTGAAAACTTCCCTAACATGGGAAAGGAAATAATCAAGTCCAGGAAGCACAGAGAGTCCCATACAGGGTAAATCCAAGGAGAAACATGTGAAGACACATATTAATCAAACTATCAAAAATTAAATACACAGAAAAAATACTGAAAGCAGCAAAGGAAAAGCAACAAATAACATACAAGGGAATCCCCATAAGGTTAACAGTTGATCTTTCAGCAGACACTCTGCAAGCCAGAAGGGAGTGGCAGGACATATTTAAAGTAATGAAGGAGAAAAACCTGCAACCAAGATTACTCTACCCAGCAAGGTTCTCATTCAGATTTGATGGAGAAATTAAAACCTTTACAGATAAGCAAAAGCTAAGAGAATTCAGCACCACCAAACCAGCTTTACAACAAATGCTAAAGGAACTTCTCTAGGGAGGAAATACAAGAGAAGGAAAAGACCTACAATAACAAACTCAAAACAATTAAGAAAATGGAAATAGGAAAATACTTATCGATAATTACCTTAAATGTAAATAGATTAAATGCTCCCACCAAAAGACATAGACTGGCTGAATGGATACAAAAATAAGACCCATATATATGCTGTCTACAAGAGACCCCCTTCAGACCTAGAGACACATCCAGACTGAAAGTGAGGGGATGGAAAAAGATATTCCATGCAAATGGAAATCAAAAGAAAGCTGGAGTAGCAATTCTCATATCAGACAGAATAGGCTTTAAAATAAAGACTATTACAAAAGACAAAGCAGGACACTACATAATGATCAGAGATGAATCCAAGATGAAGATATAACAATTGTAAATATTTATGCACCCAACATAGGAGCACCTCAATACATAAGGCAAATGCTAACAGCCATAAAAGGGGAAATTGACAGTAACACAATCGTAGTAGGGACTTTAACACCCCACTTTCACCAATGGACAGATCATCCAAAACAAAAATAAATAAGGAAACACAAGCTTTAAATGACACATTAAACAAGATGGACTTAATTGATATTTATAGGACATTCCATCCAAAAACAACAGAATACACTTTCTTCTCAAGTGCTCATGGAACATTCTCCAGGATAGATCCTATCTTGGGTCACAAATCAAGCCTTGGTAAATTTAAGAAAATTGAAATCACATCAAAGCAGTCTAAGAGGGAAGTTTATAGCTATACAAGCCTACCTCAAGAAACAAGAAACATCTCAAATAAACAACCTAACCTTACACCTAAAGCAATTAGAGAAAGAAGAACAAAAAAAACCCCAAAGTTAACAGAAGAAAGAAATCATAAAGATCAGATCAGAAATAAATGAAAAAGAAATGAAGGAAATGACAGCAAAGATCAATAAAACTAAAAGCTGATTCTTTGAGAAGATAAACAAAATTGATAAACCATTAGCAAGATTCATCAAGAAAAAAAGGGAGAAGACTCAAATCAACAGAATTAGAAATGAAAAAGGAGAAGTAACAACTGACACTGCAGAAATACAAAGGAAGTATTTTCCCTATCCACAATGGAATTAAATTAGAAATTATTAATAGAAAGATCATATACTTGATCTTATCAATAATGCTTGCATCAAATTAAAAGAATAAAAAGGAAACAAGAGAAAGTATTTTTAAGTGAGTAAAGATGAAAGCACAGTATTCCAAAATCAGCAGAATATTGCCAAAGCAGTACTCATAGGGGAAGATATAGTATTCAATACTTATTTTAGGAAAAAAGAAAACTCTCCAATCAATGACTTCAATTTCCAACTTAGGAAATTTGAAAAGGAAAACCAAATTAAAGTAAGCAGAAGAAAGGAAGTAGTAAAGGTTTAAAAAAAATCAATGCAATAAAAAATATTCTAGAGAAAGTCAACAAAACCAAAAATATATTTTTTGAGAAGATCAATAGAAGTGATAGACTTTATACAGGCTGATTGGAAACGAAAAAAGAGAGAAGACAAAAATTACCTTTAGCAGTAATGAAAGAGGCATCATCAGTATAGATTTTACACTTATTAAAAGGATAATAAGGAAGTATTATGAATAACTTTATGTGAACTAATTTAACAATTTCAATGAAATAGACAAATTCTCTGAAAGACACAAACTACCAAACCTCACTCAAGAAGAAATAGACAACCTGAATAGATCTATTTCTACTGAATAAATTCAGTTTGTATTTAAAAACAATCATCCCACAAAGAAAACTCTAAATTAAAGTGACTTCACTTCTACCAAACCTTTAAAGAAGAAATGATACCAGGGCTTCCCTGGTGGCGCAGTGGTTAAAAATCTGCCTGCCAATGCAGGGGACACGGGTTCGAGCCCTGGTCCGGGAAGATCCCACATGCCGTGGAGCAGCTAAGCCTATGCACCACAACTACTGAGCCTGCACTCTAGAGCCTGCGAGCCACAACTACTGAAGCCCGCATGCCTAGAGCCCATGTTCCGCAACAAGAGAAGCCACCGCAATGAGAAGCCTGTGCACCGCAACGAAGAGTAGTCCCCACTCTGCAACTAGAGAAAGCCCGCGCACAGCAACAAAGACCCAACACAGCCAAAAATAAATTAATAATACCAATTTTACACAAATTCTTCCAGAAAATTGAATAGGAGGGACTAATTCCTAGTTCATTCTTTGATGCCAGTTTTATCTAAAACCAGAAAAAAATGTATTAGGAAAAGAAGTCTGTAGGCCTATATGCCTCATGAACATGGGTGCAAATATTCTAAACAAAATTTTAGCAAAATGATTCCAAAAATATATAAAATATGTAATGACCATGTGTGATTAATCCACCATGTAAGAATTTATTACTATTTCATATTTTTGATGTGACATTAAAATGGTTTTTTTTAAATTTTAATTGTCCAATGTTCATTTGTTAGGATTTCATTGAGTCTGTAGAATTTCTCACCAGTGTTTTGTAGTTTTTAATGTACACATCTTGCACATCTTTTGTTAGAAAAACAATTGAGGGGACTTCCCTGGTGCTCTGGTGGTTGAGACTTCACCTTCCAAAGCAGGGGGTGCAGGTTCGATCCCTGGTCAGGGAGCTAAGATCCCACATGTCTCGCGGCCAAAAACCAAAACATAAAACAGAAGCAATATTGTAACAAATTAAATAAAGACTTTAAAAATAGTCCACATCAAAAAAAAAAAATCTAAAAAAAAAAAATACAACTGATTTTTCCACGCTGTTCTTGTACCCTGCAACCTTGCTAATCTCACTCATTTGTTTTAGTAGCTTTTTTTGTAGATTCCATGGGGTTCCATAAACTATCATGTCATCTGTGAATAAAAACAGTTTTACTTCTTCCTTTCCAATCTGGATGCATTTTATTTCTTTGTCTTGCCTTACTGTATTGGCTAGAACCTCTCCTATAATGCTGAAACTTTTTGTTCCTGACCTCAGAGAGGAATCACTCAGTTTTCTGCTGTTAAGTACACTCTTAATTTTAGGGTTTTCATAAATGCCATTTATTAGGTTGAGAAATTTCCCTCCTTTTCCTACTGTGCTAAGACCTTTCTTTTATAAGTAACGGAGGTTGGAATTTTTTAATGTTTTTTCAGCATCAACTTATATAATCATGTCAATAGGTACAAAAAACTGCAATTTAACATCATATCAAAAATATGAAATACTTAGTGGTAAATCTGACAAAAGAGGTACAAGGCCCATACAGTAAAAACTACAAACATTGGTGAGAATTGAAGAGGACCTAAGTAAATTGTGATATTCTGTGGTCATGTGTCAGGTAGTCAATATTCTTAAGATATCAACTATTTCCAAATTGATATATGATTTCAGTGCAATCCCAATCAAAATTCCAGCAGGATTTTTTTCTTTCTTTTTTTCAGAATTGACAAGCTGATTCTAAAATTCCTAAGGCAGTTGAAAAGACTTACAAAAGCTAAAATAAAATGCCTTCTGATTTACATAAAATGGTTGAAGAGGATGTCACTGATAAAAAATTCCTCTGAGCAGAGATATAAAGGAAGTGAGAGAGGAAATGAGCTGGGAAACTCTGGGGAAAGGGAGTTTCAGACAGAGGGAACAGCAGGATCAAATGTCCTGAGGCAAGAGCACGTTATATGTGCAAGGAACCAAAAGGAGGCTTTATGATTGGAGTGCACTAAGCAGAAGAAGAAGAAATAGACATGAGATTAGAGATTTAGCCAAGTGCCAGATTATGTAAACTGAAGACATAGAGTTAGGAACACACTGAAAAATTGTGAACATTGCAGTGTTATGATCTAACTTGGGTTTTTGTTGGATTAATTATAGACTGAAAGGTGGTAAGGCATAAGCACAAAGACCACTGAGAAAGCTATTGCAATAACCTAGTCCTAGTATGATAGCTCAGACCAGGCTGGTAAAGGTGGAAGTCAGGAGAAATGGTTAGATTCAGAATATATTATGAACCTAAGGCCAACATGATTTGTGGATGGGTGGTATTAAGGTAAGAGAGAAAGAGAAGAATCGGGCTGTCTCCAAGATTTTTCATCTAGGCAATCTGGTTTACCATTTGCCAAAATGAGAAACATCACAGAAAGAGTAGGATGGAGGGGAAATGAAAAGTTTGGTGTGGTTCAAGGTAGTATCCCTACCAAGATAGCCAAGTGGAAATGCAAGCATAGTGTTCAGAGAAGCAGTCCTGGCTGAAGATAAGAATTTGATACTTAGAGCCATGAGACTAAGTGAATTCACACAAAGAAGTGAGAGTGAGCCCTGACCTGTCCAGATGTGTAGAGGTGAGAAAGATGAAGAAACGATATGAAAGAGACTGGGGGAATTACCTGGCGGTCCAGTGGTTAGGGCTTGGCACTTTCAATGCCATGGGCCTGGGTTCAGTGCCTCGTTGGGGAACTAAGATCCCACAAGCCGCACGTCGCAGCCAAAAAAGAGAGAGAGAGAGAGAGAGACTGGGAAGAAGCAACTGGAAGGATGGGAGGAGACTAGAGAGTGGTGTCCCGGCATTCAAATGAAAACAGTTTCAAGAAGGAAGTAATTAACAAATGTGTCAAATCCTGCCTGAGGACTGGTCACTGGATTTAGAACCAGGGAGTTCATTTGTGACTTGAACCCCAAGAGTTCAGGGTGCAGTGTAAACATGACTGGGCTCATGAGAGAATGGGAAGAGAGGATTTAGAGATGGAAAGGACAACTCTTTTGAGTACATTTTCTGTAAAGAGAAGCAGAAAAATGGGTCAGTAGCTGAAGAGGGGATATGAAATAAAGGGAGAATTGGAAATAAATCAAAGCTTGCCTTTGGGTGATAGAATGAAAGGAGGGGTTTTTCCCCTTGATTTGTTTGTGTCTATATTTTCCAAGTCCCTATAATGAATATATGTTGCTTTTATAGCCAGAACACAAATGGAATATTAGAAAAAGAAAAATATGTGAGTAATTTCTCCTCCCTCTTATGTATCTGTCTCTCCACTACATATAGATAGTATCTGTTAGCAAGATAGAGAAAAACAAGCTTTTTTTTTTTTTTTTTAATATCCCAGGGCACAGCAGCAAGACACAAGCTATAGAGCTCTTTCACAACCTGCATCAAAATTCAGGTGCCTTGGCTCAGCCTCCTGTGCCCCAGGCGATGACCAGAGGTGTGGCTGCCAGCAAGAAGCACTTTCGGAGTCTGGGAAGCCTTTCACTTTAGTGTCCATCTGTTTGTTACTGTTCGGGCTGCTTACGATAATTTTGGATTAGAAAATGGCTTTAACACCAAGTAATTTTGCGTCTTTTCCCATTTGTTAAGAAGCTATGGAAATAAAGAAACCAATACCATTTACAGTTGCATCAAAAAGAATAAAATACCTAAGAATAAATTTAACCAAGGAGGTAAAAGACCCGGACATTGAAAACTACAAGATATTAATGAAAGAAATCAAAGAAGACACAAATAGATGGAAAGATATTTCATGCTCATGGGTTGGAAGAATCAATATTGTTAAAAAGTCTATACTTACCCAGAGCAATCTACAGATTCAGTGCAATCCCTGTCAAAGTTCCAATGGCATAGTTCAAAGAAATAGGACAAATAATCCTAAAATTTGTATGAAAAGACATAAAAATCCCTGAATAACCAAAGCAATCTTGAGAAAAAAGAACAAAGGGAAAGGCATCACACTCCCTGATTTCATATTATATTACAAAGCTATAGTAATCAAAGCAATGTGGTATTGGCATAAAAACAGACATAGATCAATGCAACAGTATAGAGAGCCCAGAAGTAAACCCACGCCTATATGGTCAATTAATTTATGACATAAAACTTTTGCCATTTGCAAGAGCGTGTATCATGCATAGTGAAATAAGTCAGACAGAGAAAGACAAATACTACAGCGAGAAAGGAGTAAATGGGACACATTTAGGTTCTTCAGTGACACTGCAGATGCTGTCTGAGTCTTAGGTAGTAGATTTAACAATTGTCTCTTTTATTATTGTGCTTTGTAACTTGCATATATATTTCATCTTTTTGTAGGTTTCAAATATGACATTAATAACAATCTTATTTGCCTATAATATTAGTTTTAGGAAATCAATTTCCCCATAAGCAATAAACAAGCAAGTGACTGAACAAAATATCTTTCTCTTCCTTGACCTCTTCTTACCTCAATATTCCAGATTATTCAAGAGAAATGTTTCTGCTTGTTTTTTTTTCATTTGATCAACATAATTTGATGGTATTTAAGATGGCTACCACCTTCCATCTGACCCGTTAAATGAAGTCAGTTCTTCCACACATCTTGTGAGAATTGCACAGAGAATACAACTGTGAGCAAGAAAGTGTTCCCATGCCCCTTACACGCTCAATCCATACCTTCCCATTCTGAAATCAAAAGAATAAGAAGAAGCAGCTGCTGTGGTCTGAGATTCTCTAACTACTTCTCATATTAACTCTGCTTAGTTTTCACTAAGGGTCCAAACTCAAATGAATCCAGGGTCCGTGCAGGCAAAAATGCTTGCACACACACTATCTCAATGATGAACCCCATAGAGAGCACAGACTCTTCAAAAATAAGCTGTAACCTCCGCATCCAGGCAGCAGTTGTCCTGTGAGAACGCAGGCCCTGTGTCTCTAACAAACAAACAACCGTGTTTTTATTAGTAAAACCATTTTTCAAAGCTGGCTCAGCATTTCTTTTTAAACACAGTGCGTCAAACAAAGCATGACTGTAGCCATCCTGCCAGTCTTCTGGCCGACACTTGGAAGTCCTTCTTTGTAAAGTTTCCCTCACTATGCAAATGATACCGCTGTGGAAAACAATGACATCCAAGCAGTTAGGGCCCAGGGGGTGCTGTAGCTGTCTGTAGGGTGTGTGGCCTGGCATCCTTTGAGAGCTCCTCTGCCCTTTCCGCAGGGGTGTTGGGTGGAAGAGCCAGTACATGACTATTTAAGATCTTGCAGCGTGTTTGCTCCTAGGCCAACACAACGGAGGCCCGGCTCGTTGTCAAGCCACCCCTCCAGGTGTCAAGAGCACTTGGATCCGCTCTGTTTAGAAGGTTGCCACAACGTCCTCATGCCCACCAAGGCCTTCCTTTTTATCTCAGGCTGTAGCTCCCCACTGATCTGCTGGCCTCCATCCCACCAGTTCAGCTCCCAGCGCACACTTGGTCTTCTCAGCATACAGGCTGTGATATATGGATGGCCTTAGGATCTCCACATAAACTTCACCACACTCCAAGAAAGTCCTAGAACAGACTCATTATCCCCTCTAAGCCACTGTTGCACTGGTTGCCTCCCCAGCACCCATTCATCTTTTTCAAAATCGTTAGTTTCCATTTAGGAAAGCATTTGTTTCTGAATAGTTGTTGTTAGCAGGTGGGTTAAACTAACCCAATCAGCAAAGCCCACCCCTCTGGCTATGGCTATTGATTCAGGAGTGGGCAAGTAACAAATCAATAGAATAAAAAATACTATTTCAGTCAGAATTCTGAGCAAAGATGTCTCATGCTGGACATGAATATATGTAAGTAGATCACTCTAGGAGATTCAGACATTAATCTGGGAGCCATGGGTGAAGAAGGCCTTGAGAATGAAGTCAACAACACAGCAGAAAGAGTAGAAAACAAAAGGAAATGGGAACCTTGGTGACAGGATTAAATCCCTTAATCAAGCTCTACCTGATGCCTGCCCTTGTTTAGACTTTTCATGTTGGCCAATAACATCCTTTTGTAGTTTAAGCCAGTTTGAATTGAATTTTCTGTTATTTGAACTAAAAGAATCCTAAAGAGTTCTTCATCCATAATCCACCTAATTTAGACTCTTATCTAAGTGGCACCTGATTATAACAACACCAACCACCGTAGATACTGCACAACGTTGAGAGGAGGGACTCAAAGTGTTATAGGCTATGTGATCAAGACATTCCTGGATTCCTGTTACTTAGAGAATAAAGGAACACAACACACTTCCTTTTGTCTCAAATCTATAAAATTCGATAGATTTTGGACTTGATTTCTGGGAATTCAACAGAAAAGAACTATTTGACTCAAAAAAATGTGCAAGGTGAATTGAAAACTATGACCACAAATTCATCCCATCCCAGTACGTGCACCATCTTCCAATGTAACTTCGCCTCCCTTCCCAGGGAGTGGAGTCCATCTCCTCCCTCACCGTTTAATTCAGACTAACGTTCTAACTTGCTTCAACCAACAGAATGCAAAGGAAGTAAGCCATGCAACTTCCGAGGTTGGAAAGAGGCCTGAGGAGGCCCTGCAGCTTCTGCTGTTTCCTTGAGACTATCACACAAGGAAGCATTCTAGCCTCCTGGAGCATGAGAGGCCCTGTGGAGGAGAACGAGGTACCACACCCCCAGGTCAGCATTGCACTGACTGCCAGATGTGTGAATGAAGCGGTCTCAGCCCTTCCTGCCCCCTGCCCCAAACCTCCAGTTGAATGTATCTGCGCTGAGCCAAAGAAAACCAGAAAAGGATTCTTTCAGGCAACCCAGAGAATCCTGATAAACAATAAATCACTGTTGTATTCATCACTAAGTTATGGAGTGGTTTGTTCTTCAGCAAAATCCGACTGCTTCAAAGAAGCTTAAACAAAGTACGATAATAAAGACACAAAGAATTCTCTAACGTATACCAGAACTCTTAAAATCTTTGTCATAGGCCAAGAAGGATTCTCTATTCAAGGGAGGAAATAAAGGAATTTGGGCTCAGAGCAGGAAAATCCACTTCAGAAAAATGATAGAGAACATGACAACAGAGACAGAATCTTGCATTATCCATTCAAGGACCTGTGTACACATTCTTAAAAATGAGATAGAATATGTGAAAATCTCCCTGAAGCGACAGTCACATCTCTTTCTGGGATTACAAAGCACATTTACTTTAAATATTTATAGTATATGGAAAGATTCACCAAGAGAGGCAGGAAAAGATCATTGAAAAGAAAAAACATACTTGTTGAATCAGTTGATTCATGTTGAATCAGTCAATAGAGAAGGAAGATGAAATTTTTCTCTTCCGTGTATTCTGATAGTTTGGTGGTGTTACCAAAAACAAGTTACTGACAATGTGAAAGCATTTTTTCCTAAGCAAATACTGGCTTTTGAATTTGTAAAGTGATTAGTTTAAAAGATGAAAGGCAGGATGGTCACATTTTCCTAAGTATTTATTGAGTAGTGTAAGTATGAACGCAGACTTGGGCAGACATGTTTTCTGGGTCTAATGAAAATGGATTTCTAAGAAGGAAGTAGGCACCTAAGATTTGGCAAACCTGGCAATAACAAGATACTTGTCTTAGTTTATTGGAGCTTAGGGTTTTCGAAAGAATCTGTGCAAAATGATCATTTACATAATAAATAAGTTTCCTCTCCTATCTGCCTACCTTCAGTCTGAATGGTCTTTATGCAGATGGTTTGATTCTTTTAATCCAGCGATGCCACAGGTACTTGTTAACATGCTGGGCATGTGGCACTAAACAAGACCAACAAGATCCCTGCTCCCATGCAGTTTACACTGTGGTGTAAAGAAACTGACAGGGAAGGAGGCAAGGACACTGGAAAAATGCATACAATTTTATTCTCTGTGTAACTGGCAGCTACTGGCTGATCTTAAGCAGGGAAACGACAGGATCTTTTTTTACATTTTTAGAAAAGCACTCTGGCCTCTGTGTGGAGAATGGAATGCTGACAGGCAAGAGTAGAAACAGGGAGGCCAGGTGGGAGACCATGCGAGTCTCTGGATTGGGCGATGGGAGCTTAGACTCTAATGTGGCTTTGTAGTATATTAGCTTGGCGGCCCGGGGCAAGCAGCTTAACCTCTCTGTGCCTCTCTCTCTCATTTGTAAGATGGAGATAATGAAAATGCTCATTTTGTGGAGTTGCTGGGAGGATGCTTAGGACCTCGGTACGTGGTAAGCCCTCTGTAAGTGTTTGCAAGCTTGGGCTAGACGTGCACTCGTGAAGATGGGGAAAAGGTGTAGCATCTGGATACGTTTTGGAGGTAATGCCATTGAATGTGCTAAGCATGGAAATGGATGACTCAAATGTATTGATATTTACTTAATGACACATACAGCTTGCTATATCCTTTTGGATAAGACGTGAGTCATAAAAGAACAGGACTAATCTGTCATGAATCAGAGAATTTTAAATCTGAAAAAGAACTCAGAGCAAATGCAGTTCAGTGGTTTTTCAAAAAGTGCTGTGCAAACCCAAGGGTTCTTAAAGGCTCCCCAGCAGTGGAGCTCACGAGGGCGGTGCCTTCCCCATGAAAAGACCTTTTGGGACTAGCACAATGCCTTCCTCCCAGCAGGTTTATCTGAGTTAATTATGAGTTTATCTGTTTAATTAACTCATTATTACTTAGCACAGCCTAGGACAGATAGGATTCCAGTAAAGATGAATAACATGTGGTGAAGATACAAAAAGGAAAGCCAAAGAATCACACCAGTTCCCAGAATACAGCTCATAGTTGTTCAACACACATCCTGACCCCTCTACGGACTGGGTACCCTTAGGCAATGGGAATCATGTGCTGAAAAAAAATGAACTAGAGTCTGACCTCATAAGACTGCTGAAAATAATTGGGAGATCACCATGGGAAGGTTCAGAGAGGAATGAAGGCAACTTTTTTGTCTTCTAAGCAACTTTCCTGAAAATCTCTGATCAAGTCTTCCAGAACCTCAGCACTCCTTGATCTGTTCGGGGCAACACTGAAAATTTTCCATCTATCCGTTGCCTAATAATGACATTGGTCCTCCTAATAAGTAGAAAAAATTATCCCTACCACTGAAATATTATATTCATTAATGTACTATTTGTATTGTTACAATAATATGGACTAATGCATCATGTAGGGGAACAAAATCTCGACCGTATCTCTCCCATGGAGGAAAAATGGCATTCCATTGATTGTGCCTCTGGAAAGAATCAAGTGCTCCGTGTTCTAAATGGTTTTGAGCTTATATAGAAATTTACAGGAAACTAATGTTGTGTACTCAGGTTAGAGTTGAGAGCGAATTCTGTAACACTGAAGTGTTTTTTAAGATATCAGTGAGGTTGACTCATTTTAAGATAAACCACAAGCCAGTAGAGCAAATGTTGCTTAAAAGGAAATGTATTCCCAGCATTACATTAAAGCTACTGCTGCTGAGACCATTTTAGGAAACTTTGAAAAGGCAAGTACTACTTTCCAGTTCTTCAGCTCACTTTCCTTAGTTTTAAACCCTAAGTACTCAGAGGAAAGACCCCACCAGTCAGAGGTCGTGGAGTCGGGAGCTGGAGAATGGGTTTACAGACTGCCCTCGTTCTTCTCACTTTTCCCTTTTCCTCATTTTCTTTGTTATGGCTGATCCAAAGCTGCAAGTGGCTGAGATCACAGAGGGGCCATCTGCCCCTGCGCGGAGAACCCTGATTTCTCCCTTCTTTAACTGAAGTCATTCTGATCATAAACAAAGGAAAAATAAAAGTAAGAAGAAACAAAAAAGAAAGACTACAGTAAACAAAAGCAACAACATATAGCCTCACCCAAAACAATATATAGAACATATATATAGCCTCACCCAAACAACATATAGCCTCACCCAAAATAAACACAGACAAAAGAAATTAAATGTATGGAGATTTTTAAATTTTTCGATCTTGTAACTTAAAAGGGGTAGAAATATTTAAATTTCTCCCCCTTTAAATATTTTAAATATTTAAATATTTTCAAATTATATGTCAGAAACTTCAAGTAAATCAACTTTGAGATTTGCCTTTTGCTGATGATTCTAGCCTGGAAAATACAAAACGGTTTATATCTAAATTACCTTCTTACAATGGGATAATTACTTAGAATATTGATGTCAGCCACATTTCCAGGTACCTAGAGGACTCCTAACCATCTTTTAAGACTCAGCTACTATTTATTTTCTTGGGTAGCTCTCCCTTACACTTGACCCCTGAACCCTCGAGCCCTTTGTGTCTGTAACATGTATTTGGTACCTATCATGGACTCATGGACTACTTTGGTAGTTCTGGGTGCTTTTCTCTCCCCAGCTATACTGACATCTCTTTAAGGACAGAGTACCTCACTTCTTCTGTGTCATCCATAATCTGTACCATGGTTCCTTGCATGATCATCATTGTAGTAATGAAATAATGCAAAGTGTTTTCATGAATAAGATCAACTCACCCTTGGAACAATCCTACAAAGAAACTGAAAGAGAAGTTAAGCAATTCACTTAAAGTTAAATATTAGTAAATAACAATGATCAACTCATTTATTAAACTGTTACCCCCCAATCAGTGATTCCTAATCTTTACCACATCACAGCACACACGTTTGGATGGCACTCTGGAGAAAATGGGCTGCTGGTGACTGGGAGTAACTCGCCAAGGCTGATGGAAATCCATGTATCAGTATACCTTTGACCCACTGTGGCACATCAACACAGCAAGGCCACTGTATCAGGTCTTGACAGTTCAGGCGTAATAAGAGTAGCAATAGAAAGTGGAATCTGGGGATTTCAATTACACTAATTAATCTACTAGAAGGCAGGAATGGCAAGAAGTCAACAAGTCCAGGCTGGAAAGGGAGACCACCATAACGGAGAAAGTGACAATGGACATGGAAAATGCAATGGGACTAAATCAGGATTACATGACGCAGTGTATATAAAGAATGGTTTCTCTAGAAAGGAAGGGGGGTTAGAGCAAGTCAAAAAGAGAAGGAGATCAGTGGCATGGCTAGTGTTGACTAAAGCCAAGTGGATGTAGAAGTTCCTGGAAACAAGATGTGAATCCAGTTTTAAAAAGGCCATCAGGATAGATAATGAAGTTGCCCTAGATGGTTATTGGAAATAGGATAGAAGACTTGAAGTCACTGGGATTTTAATTTTTTTTAAAAAGTGCTTATTTATGTATGGGAAGTAAATCATAGACTCTAATGAATAAATGATTAGATTCTCACCTTTCGTGTGAAAATATTCTCCAAATGTCTCTGAGGGTTATGACAGTTAGCTTAGTCTGCATGGCAACAACCAAAATTTACCCATCTATTTACAGCTTCCCCATTCTGTTATGATGCAAATATGTTTGCTTCCTACTGAAGAAAAGCAGCATTTTCTTTCCAATGATAAAGAGTCTTAGTTTATGGCAATCTGTGAAATCCATTAGGTAAAATGAGATTTTTTTTTTTTTTTTTGCTTTTTCTCGCCTTTTATGAAAAAATTCAATAGCTTCACATTATATGTGAACATCTTCTCACAACTTTCCTATTTAGAAACTATTATAAAATAGCCAAATGGGAAGTAAATGTTCTCTTTATTTCACAAACCACTTACAGGAAGGCAAACACGTACAGATAACAGATTTGAGAACGTGTGAGAAGAAACTCAGGGAATTCCAAGAACTGAAGCAGCATTAGTAATGAATAATCTCATCAGGATTTACACTACTGCACTTAATTCCATTTAAGATGTGTTTTCTAAGCTTACCTGTCCTCAGACGATCATTACCTAGTGCAGTCACCTTAGTTCTTGTATCTGTTGTCATCAGCATAGAAAAAATATTGGCAACATTAGAACCCCTGATGGAAAGACTCATTAAAGGATGCAGGTTTTGCGGAGAGAAAGGTTTGGGACATTACTGGAGAGGTAGTTCATGATGAAACCCAGCCTGAAATGGAGTGTGCCATTTAGAGAAACAGTGATGTCATGGAAGGCATGGTGCGTAGTTTACCAGGATTGGTTCTTGGCTGCTCAATTTCAAGGCCTGATGAAATTTTATCAAAAGTAAGTTCATTTGTTATGTAATGAGGTGCAATTCAAAATCCCTTGATTTACATAAAAATTATTTATAATTGCCATAAATGCCCAAGCATATGGAATTGTTACCTTATAGTACATACACACAGCACAATACAATAAGGTAATTGAAAAAAAAAAAGTTTAGAAACCAGAATCATTGACTCGATTCCAATTGATAAATAAAATATATGTGTGTGCCTATAAAAGACAAAGAAATTGGATAGGAAAAAAAATTCATAAAAACAGTGGTTCTCTCAGCTTGTGGAATGAGAGATGATTTTTATTATATTTTTCATGTTTCTCATTGTTTTCTAAATGTTCTGCAGTAAATGGTTATTAATAATTATTACTACTCAATCCAAAATGGTAAAAATATTTAATCTGAGTTTTTAAAAACATTTGCTGAGCTCAAGCCTAGAGCTCAAATAAGTTTGGAAGCTGACAGCCAGAAGTGTAGCAGTTGAAACCACAGCACAGATGAGATGGATGGCCTGGGGAACACATATTTTAAAAACTCCACTATTAAATTATGGCATCCAATTATCCTGGGTAAATCCCCATTAAAAATTGAATAAGGACAGCAAAGAAATGAATAATACAGTAAATGTACAACAATTAGATATATGTCAAACTCTGTACACTCCTAATAGGAATTACATCTCCTTGAAAGACACTAATTTAGTAAAATAGGCATCAGGCTTTGTCATCTCACACACCCAACTCTGAGCTCCAGCACTGTCACATACTAAAGATGTGATCTGGGCGGGTCACTTAACTTTAAATCTATTTTTCCACTGCAAAAAAAGCGTAGATAATCATTCTTACTTTGCTGGATTGCTATGGGGATTAAAAGAGAGAAATATTGCAAGCATTTTATATGGTAGTTACTTCAAAATCATTAGCCATCTCCTCCCCCACTATCCTGTCAAGTGTCCACAGGATAATACAGGAACACCGATACTGTACTAGGCCAAAAAGAAAAATAAATAGATTCAAAACACCAAAAAGTTGTATGAATTATTGTCGCAAGATCCAACACGATAAAATCAAATACTTCGCGTGTCATAAAATGCAAAAACTCATAGACACATTTCCCACAATGACAATTATTCAAAGAAGAATGTTAAGATCACTTTATAGAATATTTAAAAATTACTGCAGATGAAAACACTACAAATCTGATCACAGGAGATAAAGGTGGAAGAAATTTTAGAAAATTATTTCTACATAGTACACTATAAGTTCAGTAGTTCTTTTATTTATTTATATTTTTTAGAATAAAAGGCTTCCTAGCTGTGCTACCTCTGCTTTTATATGTCAATGTGTGTGTGTCATTGGCTAAAGTAAGGGTCTTCAAAATTTAGAAATTTGGTTTGACCACTGAAGGATCACAACCTTTTCCAGCAATCTATAGTAGGTGGACACCATTATTTCTGGAAATGTTGATGTTTATAGTAGGATAACACGATTTAGACAGTAGAGAAATAATAGATGGATGACAAATCTAGAAGCTAATTTTGCGGGTCAACCAATAATATAAAATTTAAATGGCAAATCTAATAATGGAAAAAAGAAAAACCTAAATTAAAATAGGAATGGAAAAGAAAATAAGATTATTTTAAGTGTTATGATGTAATAGTCTCACTTAATTTTAATTACTCAAGCAAATGGCTGAAATTCTATAAATTATTACAAAGTGTAAAATTTGACATGAGTTAAGATATCTATATAGGTCCATAAATATAAAAGAATTATGAAACATTTATTAAAAATCAATCTCTAAAATACACCAAATATTGATAGATTTACTAAATAGTTATTTGAACTATCACAGAAAAAAATATTTTTATGTTAGATAATTTATCACAGAACACTCAAAAATAGTGGGAGCCACCTAATTTATTCAATGAGGAAAATATGAATACAAACCTTAAGCTGATAAACATATCAAACTGAGGTTATCTATGTAATATCTATGTAATAATTAACAGAAACAATACACATGACCAATAACAGGAGAATGACTAAGTAAACAATGGTACAATGGAATACAATATATGTGAGTGGATTTGTATATAATCATTAATAATGATCTTGGAGAAATTTACCCATTGCTACGGAAAGACAATAGTGAAAACAGACCATATTGTACATATGTTATTCATTCCATCTTTGGAAAAAAATTTTAAGTGTGATTGTATGTGCGTTGGAAGAAAAAGGTCTGGAAAAGTCTGGAAGAAAATATTAATAGTGAAAGGCTCTTGGTGGGTTATATGACGGATATTCTCTTTTGTCCTTTTTTTGATCATCTCTTTTTATCTGGATTGAGAAAAAAGATTAAAATCTATGAAAAGTAGACGTTTAAAACACTATGTAATTCCAAGCTTTAAGATTGTTAAAGCATTTTAAATTCAATTAATTTTAATGACTTATGCTTCTTCCCCTTTAGAAGTGTTTTCAATTATTTGTCAACAATTTCTTTTAAATTCTTATTCTCAACTAAAAGCACACTAAATATTTTAATTATTTTATGCCAAACAAGTGTCATTAAGAAAAACAAAAAAAAAACCTACTGAAATTGATCCAGAGTTGATGACTAACACTAGAGATAAATCCTGCTTAAAATAAGAGTGATGGGGAATATTTATTTTAGGACTAATTTTATTTTATGATCAATTTGTTTCTCACAAAATTACTTTCACCAAACTCTATGCTATACCATGATCAAGAAAGTTTTATCCTGTGAATATAAAGATGCTGCAATATTAAGAGAGTTATTAGAATAACTATCATAGGCATAAGATAAACCAGAAAATTAGCATTCTTATATTTTTATGACAAGTTCAATACATACTCAAACTTTTAAAATTTTAATAAGAACAAACTCTTTTTTTTAATTTTATTTCTGTATTTATTTATTCTTGGCTGCTTTGGATCTTTGTTGCTGCGCGCGGGCTTTCTCTAGTTGCAGCAAGCAAGGGCTACTCTTCGTTGCGGTGCACGGGCTTCTCATTTCGGTGGCTTCTCTTGCTGCAGAACATGGGCTCTGGCACACGGGCTTCAGTAGTTGTGACTCTCAGGCTCTAGAGCACAGGCTCAGTAGTTGTGGCACACGGGCTTAGTTGCTCCGTGGCATGTGGGATCTTCCTGGACCAGGGCTCAAACCCATGTCCCCTGCATTGGCAGGCAGATTCTTAACCACTGCGCCACCAGGGAAGCCCCAGAATCTTTTTCTTAACAAAGAAAATCTATCTTAAACCAAAAGTTCAGCATTTAAAACTCAAAGCATTTTCACCAAATTTAAAATCAGCAACAAAAAAAGGTGCTTACTTGTCACAATGCCATACCTTATGAAAAAATTAGAATTCTTAGTTTAGGGGAAGAAGAAACAGTATTAGATTCATTATCAGATGACATTAATGTATATCAACAGGAACTATAGGAATTTGTTTAAAAAATAAAATACTAGAGCAGAATGTAGACACTTGGTTAGTCCTTTCTTTGGGTTGGGTTATAATATAGTTATAGCTATAGTCCAGATAAGAATATAAAAATCAATATATTCTCCAATTTCTACATACTTGGCTGAAATACACATTGGAATCCAGAAGATCCAACTTGTAGAAGTTTAAACATTTTAGGAATAAATTTCAGAAATATGTGTGTCATTATAAAGCAATCCACAATACATTTAAGGTATATAGTTTCTGCTGAATGGGAAATAATAGTATTTAATGACTGTTCTTAAAACAAATTATAAAGTTAATTAAGCTTTACACAAAATTCTGGAAGGATCCTTATTAAAACAAAGGAGAACATTTCTAAAGTTCATAAGGAAGAGCCCACAGGAAATGATACTTAAGAATTCCTGAAGGAAAAAAGATGAGAGGAAATTGGCCCATTATATGAAATACATTTCAAGAACACAATAAATAAAAGCATGATTTTTAAAAAATAAAAATACACAAAAACTTGTGTTTGTAAATCTGTCATTGACTCTGTAACTTGTACCAATTTTTATCCCAAAGAGTATACTTTTAAATGATATCTCTAGTTTTGGTATCTCCTCTACATTTATAAGTAACATTTATCAATGAGTACTTATTCTACTTAGAAATACTTTACTAGAGTGATCACTGCTTATTGTTTGAAAATGGTGAGAGAGCTTGCAAGACCCCATCATAGTACTTGAGAATGTTTCCTAATGGACAAGAATAATTCTGAATATTTTCCAACTATCCAAAACTAATATCTCTTTAACCTGTGAAGCCACAGATGATATCACAAGGGAAAACATTTTGAAAATTTTAAACATTTTGAAGACATCTGTTTGTAAGTGTTTTTACGAAGTCATTGGAAACAATAGCCAAACGAATGGCTAGTCCAAAATGTAATTTTCAGATGTTATTCATCATCGATTCTCATATGTATACTTTTTGTACACTTGCTTACTCAGAAGAAAGAGAGGCAGGGAGGGAAGGAAGCTGGAGGGAGGTGTAAATAGAAAGTCAACAAAGAGGAATCTAGATGCCACAATCCCAGCAAAAGGAAGGGAACCAAACTAAAGTGATATCCTGAAAGCCAAAAGAAAACGAGGACATATAAATTGTTAAATATTCCATGAAGGAAGGAAGGAAGATCGTTTAAGGGGAATGAGAGCAAGAATGGAGGTATTACTCTATCTAGAAAACTCAGGACTTAAGTTCTCTATTAACCCTGTAGGAATCTTAACCTCACTTGAAACTGAAGATGTTGAAATGATCAGGTTGGGACTTCAGACAATTTTTGCACTTTGCTATTGGACTCGTTAATTAAGCTTAATTTACATACGTCCTCTAAATACTCGAATTCTCATTTTATTTATCAATTAATTTGGATGTTCACAAATATATAAAGTCATGAAAATGTAGAGTTAGGCAGAAATATATAGATCACCTAGTCAAACTTTTAAATACTACAGACTAGAATGCTAAACCTCTTATCATTATTTAGACAAAAGACCCTATTTCAATCACATCAATGCCTTTTGTCTTTATTTGCAGTCTTGTGAGTGGTAGTTTGAAATTCTATTTTTAAAAGATTTGTGAAAATTACCTGGAGGTGATACTATCTATTTTAATGAGCTTCAGATTATTCTTAATAGTATTCCAACAAAGTATCAAGTAGCTCTGAGGTAGTCAAATATGTTATAAAAGTAAAGAGCATCCACACTTTTCCTTTCTAATCAATTTAGCTTATCCCAAACCACCTAATATTTCACCAAAATTATGATTTGGTGCTGCTCTCTTGACTTATGCAGAAAAACAACCTTGGAGGGCTTCCCTGGTGGCGCAGTGGTTTAGAGTCCACCTGCTGATGCAGGGGACATGGGTTCATGCCCCGGTCCGGGAAGATCCCACATGCCGCGGAGCGGCTGGGCCCGTGAGCCATGGCCACTGAGCCTGTGCTCCGCAACGGAAGAGGCCACAGCAGTGAGAGGCCCACGTACCACAAAAAAAAAAAAAAAACCTTGGAATGCTGATTTTCTCTATTATTCATCTAGTTTCTTTTTCTACGATTTCTACTCTTATTATTATTCCCTTCCTTCTACTTACTTTAAATTTAACATGGTCTTTTTCTAGGCTCTTTAGGTGGAAGCCTGTATAAATTAGTTGTAGACTTCCTTCTCATATAAACCTTTAAAGCTATAAATTTCACACTAAACATTGCTTTAACAGCATTCTACAAGTTAGAATGTTTTGTGGTTTCATTTTCACTTAGTCAAATATTTTCTGAACTCTCCTGTAATTTCTGCTTTGACCCATAGGTTATTTAGAATTGTATTGTTCAATTTGTAAATAGCTGGGGGTTTTGTAGATATATGTGTTACTACTGGTTTCCATTTTAATTCCATGGTGTTCACAAAACATACCTTATATTTCAATATTTTAAAGTTTATTTAGGTTAATTTCATGGCTCACAGCAAGGTCTATCTGTGAAGATTTCATGTGCACATTCTCTGTTGTTGCTGGGAGTGTTCTATAAATATCAACTAGGTCAAGTTTCTTAATTGTCTTCTGCATCCTTACTGATATTCTATCTGTTCTATCAATTACTGAGAGAGGAGTGTAAAATACCAACTATAACTGTAAATTCAACCATGTCTCTTTAACAAATGTTGGGTTTTTCTTCAGGTATTTTAGAGCTTTATTATTGTGTATGTACACATTTAAGATTACTGTGTTTTATCAGTGAATTTTTCACTTTGAAATGTTCCTCTATCTCTAATAATATTTTCTCCTCTGAAGTATATTTTATCTGATATGTTACAGCTTTGCCAGATTTCTTATAAGAAGTTTGTCATGGTGCAGCTTATTCCATCTTTTACTTTTAACCTACTGGTTCTTTATATTTAAAATAGGTTTACTTTAGACAACATATAAGTGGATCTTGACTTTCCATCCTGCTTGACAATCTTTTTTTTAATTAGAATTTAATTTAATGTAATTATCAATATATTTGGGTTTAAATCTACCTTCTTTCTATTTGTCTCCCTTTTCTCCATCTGTTCTTTGTTTTTCTCTTCCTCTTTTTGAATTATTTGTTTGTATTCTGCTTTATCTCCATTATTAGCTTTTTGTGTGTATCTCATTTTACTTATTCTTTGTGTACTGGCTCTAGGATCTACAATAAGCATCTTCAATGTGTGTTACTCTACCTTCAAATAATATTTCACAAAAAATATAAGAACCTTAAAGGAGTGTACTTCCATATCCTCCCCCACTTCCTTGTGCTTTATTGGTCATACATTTTACGTCTACATATTTTATAACCTCACGATGCATCATTATTATATTTTAAATGATCATTACATATCTTTTTATAAACTAAAAACTGTGAAAAAATTATTGTATATTTATCCACATAATTATACCTTCTGATGCTCTTGATTCCTTTGTGTAGATCTACATGTTCATTTGATACCTTCAGCTAGATGATCTTCATTTAACATTTCTTACAGTTCATGTCCGATGGTGATGAATTCTCTCATTTTTGTTTACCTGCAAAAAAGTTTTTACCTTGCCTTCATATTTGGAAGCAACTGTTCACTGCATATAAAATTTTAGATTGACAAGTTGGTTTTTTTGGTATACCACTTTAAAGATGTTGTTTTAATGTCTTCTGGCTTGCATAATATTTGACAAGAAGTCTGTTGTCATTCTGTGTATGTAATGTTTATTCTTTTTTTTTTTAAACACCTTTATTGGAGTACAATTGCTTCACAACGGTGTGTCAGTTTCTGCTCTACAACAAAGTGAATCAGCTATACACATACATACACACATACACACATCCCATCCCTCCCGTGTCTCCCCCCCCACCCTCTCCATCCCACCCCCCTAGGTGGTCAGTAATGTTCATTCTTTCTGGGTGCCTTTAATACTTTATCACTTGTATGCAATAATTAGTTATGATGTGCTTGGTGTAAAATTTGGAAATTATTTCTTTAAATTTTTTCTTTGAACTCCTCTCATCCATTTGGGACTCAAATACCACGTATGTTAGACCACTTGATGTTGTTTTATAGTTTACTGAAGATCTATACATTTTATTAAGTTTTGTTTTTCATCTGTGCTTCATCTTAAGTAGTTTTTATCACTATGTCTTCAAGTTCATCAATCTCTTTTCTGGAGTGTCTAATCTGCTATAAATCTCATCCAATGTATTTTTTATTTCAGATATTTTATTTATCTCTAGTTCTACATGGTTCTTTTAAAAATCTCCCATTTCTCACCTCATTATGTTCATGTTTTCCTGTAAGTCTCTGCTTACATAGAGAACATAATAGCTCTTTTAAAATCCTTTTCTGCCAATTCTGTCTTCAATGTCATTTTGGGTCTTGCTTCTCTTAGCCATAGATTGGATATCCTATTTCTTGTCATGTCTGATAATTTCTGATTAGATGATGGGTATTGTGTTGTTACATAATTGAGTTTGGATTTTGTTGCCCTTCTTTGAAAGAGTGTTAAGCTTTGCTCTGGCAAGCTTTGTTACTTTCAATAAACTAGATTCTCATGAGGCTACTCTTTCAGCTTTGTTAGGGTGGGTTCAGAGTAGTCTTTAATTATTGTTTAGCCCTACCACTAAGGTAAGAACACATTGGGATCTCAATTGATTCTCTGGGTGAGCAGAAAGAATGCTCTGCTCTAGCTGATCAAAGCTTGAATATCTCTCTACCCTGTGTAAGCTTTGGGAATTATTCAGCTTACAGACCTCTGGCATTGCTTCACCTAGCTTCATGTACTTTCATTCCATATGCACACATCTTAGGATTAAACAAGGACTCTAGAGGACTCGCATATAGTTTTCCAAAAATTGTTTTTCTTTGTAGTATCCCTCCCTTTGAACTCCGTCCCACAACCTCAGGCTCTTCAGCTTTCCTTATCTCCAAACTCTCTCCTCTGCTTAGGATCCCTCTCTCTACACCATGAACTGACATGTGCCTCCAAGAGAAAGCTAGAGCAATTCTAAGGCCTATTTCATTTGTTGTTTCCCTCTTTGAAAAGATCACAGTTCTGTCCTATCTCTTGTCTAATGTGCAAAAATTGCTATTACATATGTTTTATCCAGTTTCTAGTTGGGAAAATCTGCTTCATGTTATTCTATGCTTAGAATCTGGAAATATTATGATGAAAACGCTTTGGAGAGGTGCATAAAGAGGACTGGCCCATCAAAAACAAAGTGAAAATTCTAAATTCTAATTAGGTAATTGATCTAGTATTCATTAGATACACCAATATATAGATTTATCAATATTCATTATTACTATTATATTTCATGATTTTACGTCTATGTTTTGGCTGTGCATTTTTGAACATATTTAATAATCAATATTTGAACTATATGTCCACTTTGTAGAAATTGGACTATAACATTTATCATTATAATTTTAACAAAATTTTAATAAGAATATTTTAATTTTATTTTAATAACATTTACATTATAATTAAGTGGATTTCACATTTTATTTTAGTACATCGATATTTTACAAAATAGGCTGAGGTGTGCCTTTGTTAAAATCTAATGTTGTTGATAACCTGTTTGCAATTAAAAACATACATGGTAATGTGTGTGTGTGTGTATTTAATGGATTCTCAATAATAGATTTTCCTAACATATTTTCCTTACCTTTTCTGCCTGTTAATTTGTCTATCATTCTAGCAGTTGACTGAACAGATAAAAAAGTGACAAAATATAAAAGGAAAAGTAGAAATAGTGTTTCTAAAAACATTAATGATATAGTGGTATAGTATTATTTTAAAAGATCATCATATGTGTTATAATAATATTTTATATTAATAAAATTGCTCTTGGTTCATATGATGATTCTACATGTTTGTTGTAGCATAATTTCCACAGGATTTGCCACCCAAAAAAAATTGAGAATTACTGATGTATCTGGTGTTAATTTCCTACATCAGAAATAGGGCTTCTGATTTAATAGCATTCTAATGAGAAAAATATGATCTTTTTGTGACAATTCAGTTTATGATAAGATTTATAGAAGTATATGGTGCAGAAAGATAGGAAATGTTACTATATTTTAATGATTTACCTTTCTTTTTTATTTAACAGAAGGTGAAAATTTATTAAGTTCAAGGAAAAAAAACAATATGACATTTAAAAAATTCTTCCTAATACAAATTTGACCCTCTGTTGAAATATTTCAATGACGTGAAATAACTCGAAGCCTACCGGTAATGAAATATCACCGCTAAAAAAGGAAAGTGTTTGCTTACTCTTGCTGAAAGCAAAAGTTGAAGATGAAGTGTGGATGACAGACAGGAAAGAGATAAATAGCCACACTTGGTTATCCCTTTCTATCTGAGACTTTACGCTTACGAAGGAAAGGCATTCCTCTAAGTAAACTCGATCATTTTGCAGGAAAGGTTGGATTCAGAAAAGGAACAAAGGAGGGAAGAATTCTATTCTCAGAATGGTATGGTAGGAAAAAGTAGGAGACTCTGAAAGAGACTATAAGATAGTTAACAGGAAATGTATAAAATTATTAATAATTATTTTGGGCTCATTATCCATTTGGCACATCACTGTTTGCTCATTTTCCAGGAATGTGAATTTGTCACCCCAAGATAAAAGTGCACTTCTCTTGGAAAAAGTAGCATGCCCTATTCTATGAGCTAGACATGTAGCAGGACTTCAAATACTAGTTTAATTCATTTTCTCAGCCTGCTGTTCTTGTCATTAAAGTTATTTACTCTTGAATTTTGATCTTCTAGGGACCCATTTTTCCCTCATCTATTACCTATGGGGGAAAATGATCAAGAGAAGTTGAACAGACGTTATGACTCAGACCCTTAAGAGAAAAGCTTAGTGAAAAGGTTGGAACTTTGTGCTCCAGCAGAAATATGTTTGTTTCTTTTCACCCTTCAGGGGTTGCACATGGGAGAAGTAAGGGCAGCAATTAGATTGCTTGCCCTGACAACAGTGAATCGGGACTCACCCAATTGTTGTTCAGAGCAGGAACTGTACCTCTATAATATAGCCTTTTGAATGACCCTTAAGAGCAAGGACAGACTACATTTCCTGAGAAGATTAAAAATGAAATCTATTATCGATAAGAGCAGTCAATACCACGTAGATTCCCTGTTTCATCAAATGGTTAATAGTTGAGGTTTATTACAGATAGAATTAAAACCACCTGCTTCTCCACCTTCTACCATCATACTACTACTAATAATAGCACTGAATTTGGAAGTGGGAACTTTTAAAAGCTTCGTTTTGTTGAGAATAAACAGTTCCTATAGTGCATATCTTTAGAACGTAACTCTTAAAACTATTTTCTTCTTAAATCCTGCTTGATTAACCTCAGCCTACTCTGAAAACATTCTTTTTCCACTGTATTTCTCCTGTATTCCTTGGGCTCTGTTGCTATCAATTGACACTTTTTAATACAATGCCACTAATGTAATTAAGTCTCTTTCACATAAGTGTACTGGATATCCATTTATTTATTCATATAAAAGCTATTTCTTGAGCCTCTCTTGTGTGCCAGGCACTCTTCAAGGTGCTGGCGATAGAGCTTTGATCAACCACATACAGGATACTCCTTATGGAGTTCAAATGAGTAAATGGCTAAACCAATAAACAAAATAGATATATTGATATTCTAATAAGGAATAGGAAAATAATAAAAGATGGTGGTATTATAGATAGTGACTAGGAAGCCACCTTACATTCAATAGACAGAAAATTAACCTTCCAATAAAGATCTGATTGAGATGCAGAAGTTAGCTATGAGAAGATCTCAGGAGAAAGTGCAAGTATAAATGCCCCAAATTGGGAATGGACTTGGTCAAATCCAAGAACAGAATTAAGGTTCATTCATAGTGTGTGGCAGGGATGAACTCATGTAAGAATTAAAGGCAGTGATAAAGAGGTTGGATTGTTTTTTCTAAATTCAGTGACAAACAGAAGAGCAATGCAACCTGATGGACGTTTCTAGATCACTCTGGCTTCTTTTTTTAAATTTATTTTTATTGGAGTTTAGTTGATTTACAATGCTGTGTTAGTTTCAGGTGTACAGCAAATCAAACCTCAATAGACTTCAGATTGTGTAAAAACAAGAATGAAAACTAGGAGAAATGTAAGGAAGTTATTGAATTAAGCTAGTAGATGCTGGTGAAGTTTTGGACTGAAGTAGCGACAGCAGTGGTAAAGGCGGAGAGGTATGGGACATATTTTAGAGGTAGAGATGAAGTTCTGGGTAATACATTAGGTGTGAGGTGTGTGAGTGAAAAAGCAGAAGGGGGGATGACTCCCAAGGTCTGGGCTTGAACACCTACGTGGATGGTGGTACCATTGAATTAGACCCAGAAGACATGTGATGGAAAAGTTTGGATGGAAACTATTGAGTCAGTAGTTGGATACCTATATATGGAAATGACAGACATCCACACAGGTATATATTGAATCCTTTAAAAATGGAACATATTTTTTTCACTTTCCTTTGTAGTAATTATATGACAAGGAGAAGTGCATGATAAAAGCTAAAGGAAACTAGGAAACTCTGTTTATGGTCTTCAAACTTTTGTCATTAACATCCTTGAAATCAAATACCGATTTCCTTAGTTCTGTAAAGTGGGGGAAAAAATCTCAAGTCACCAGGCAGTAGCTGGGTCTTCTGATGTTTGGATTCCAAGTATCGTACACAGTTCTCGGAACAACTTCTTCACGGAATAGATGATCTGATTTAGCGTGACACTACCTAGAGATATCCCCACCACCGTCCTCCCTTACCCTCAGTTCTGCTTCATCCAACTCCCCTACACAGGAGCCAGGGTCTTTCCATAATCTGGGAGGGTGAGTAACCCCTGTACTGTGTCAACACCCAAATTTAGCTGTGAACCCTGACGCCTCCCACCTTCAGAGAACAAGCAGACGTGGTCAGTGTTGCCCGCCTGAATGTAGGAATTGCCAGCCTGGCTTGTACATTATTCAATCTCTATTCCAGGAGGTGTCCCAGGCCATTAAGTAACCACCAACAGGCCAAGAGTGGCCCAGAGAAGCCTGGATTACAGTAAGTCCCCTATATACGAACAAGCTCTGTTCTGAGAGCACGTTCATAAGTCCAATTTGTTTGTAAGCCCAACAGTGTTAGCCTAGGTACCCAACTAACACAATCGGCTATATAGTACTGTACTGTAATAGGTTTATAATACTTTTCACACAAATAATACATAAAAAAACAAACACAAAAAATAAAGAAAACATTTTTAATCTTACAGTACAGTACCTTGAAAGGTACAGTAGGACAGTACAACGACTGGCATCCAGGGGCTGGCATCGAGTGAACAGGCAGGAAGAGTTACTGACTGGAGGAGGGAGAGGAGGTGGGAGATGGTAGGACACAGAGGGCAAGCTTCAATGTCACTCACACCTGACATTGATGGAATACACGTTCCCAGCTTTGAAAGTTCGCAACCTGAAGGTTTGTATGTAGGGACTTGCTGTAGTAGGAAGTAAGCTCTTTGGGCTTGTTGTGTGAAATCTTCTTCACAAATATCAAGCATTGGTACATGTAACCTAAAATGACCTAGTATTCCTCTTGAACAAAATACCATCTACAGTTCATTACAGTTCAGAGACTAAGAAAAAAATCTTTAAAAATTATATCTTTCTAAAAAAAATTATATCTTTCTAATCTCTGCAGAAGATAACCAATTTGCCATGTACCTCTCACGTTCAATAATTTAAAAAAGAAAAAGAAAACCTTAGTACTTGTAAGTGAAACTTTTCTTGCTAAAAACCGTTTTGTGAAAAATAAATCAAATGCTAGAAAACTGTTCACCGCCAATATCTTTGGCTTCCACGAGTTGCTGTTGTATGTATGCAAGGGCCACAAAGAATCAGAAGGGAAGGTAATAGAGGGAAGGGTGCAGACAACTCGGCTCTGTTAGCTACACATACTTCAGGCTGCTCTAGGGAAGCTGAAGAGGAAGCACAGCAAAGCACCTTACTAGCCCTAAAAGAGAAATCCTTTAATCATGAACTCTTTCTATTTCTGATCTGGACAAAAGGAATATAGATAGATATTTTGGATGCTGAGGCAAGAAATAAAAAGCTCTGAATAGCATTTCACTCTGCAAGTATCAGCTCCCAGCCTAGATAGTTAAAAAAAAAATTCTTTTGAGCAAAGAAGCACCCAGCTAGCCTGGTTTTATTATCGAAATTATAGATGCTGTTATAAGGCCAATAAGTAATCACAGAAATTACTTGTTTGCTTGTTTTGGCAATTATACTCAAAGCACAATAAATGACATAATTTTTAAAAATAGCAAAATAAAGTCAGGCGTTCGAAAGAAATTATTAGCAGATGTTGGATGCAAGTTGGGTTCTAGAATAGTTCTAAAAAGTAGTAAACAGAGTAAAGGTAAAAGTAACCAAAACTTCAAATGTATTATTACATTCCTGAGGAAAAGTTAGGCGGAAGGAGAATGAATGCTGGTTGGGAGGGGATGAGACGTTGGCACTGCGATCCCTAGGAGACTGGTTCTCAAGTCACCTTGTGGATTCATGTCTGAGTTCGTTACAGAAAGGGCCTTCGGCAGAAACAAACTTAAATAATATTTGTGATATTTTATAAATAAAGGCAAGGCTCCTCGATTACCTCTGAGTAGTCTTGCCTTTGTTTACAAAATCTCCTTAGAGATCATCAAACTGGCTTCAAACAGTTTAATAAGAAATGATGATACATTTAATTAAAATTTTAAAATGCTACTTATGAGAGACATAAATATAAAAAACAGAATATTTAAAAGTAAAGGGGTGGAAAATATATACCATGACAACACTAACCAGAAGAAATCTATTACTTTTGTATTAATATTAAAGCATACTTCAGTACAAAAAGCATTTCTAGAGATAAATAGAAATATTTCATAATGATAAAAGCATCCATCTACCAAGAAGTTATACAATTCAAAATCAGGATGTATTCAGTAACAAAATGAGAGCATAAGCAACAAAATTAATGAATTAAAAAAGAGTAGACAAATTCACACTTCTACCGAGAGATGAAACATTCTCAATATCTGATAGAACAGGAAGATAAAAAGATATAAATAGATGGAAAACTAAATTAACAAATTTAGTTAATTGAAATGTATAGAACATTGCTTTCACCAACCACAAAATACATATTTTTTCATCTACATATGGAATACTTACCAAATTAACCATATGCTGCATTATGGAAGAAGCCTTAAGAATTTCAAGGACTGATTTCACTCGAAGTATGTACACTGCCAATGGAGGAATTAAACTAGAAATGAATGACAGAGGATAACTAGAAAATCACCAACTATTTACAATTAAGCAGCTAATTTATAAATAACACACAAGTCAGAGAAGAATCACAAAAAATTAGAAAATATTTTTAACTGAATGATTATGAAAATACATATTAACACTGGTGGAACTCAGCTAGAATTCTTAGACTAAAATTTATAGCGTTCAAAGGATATATTTAGAAAGAAAAAAAGCTGAAAATCAATAATGTAAGATTCCACATTAATAAAAGAAAAGAAAGGCAAAGAAGGTAGAAAGAAGAAAATAATTAAAATAATCGGAAAAGCCAATGTATCAATAATATAAAAACTAAAATACAATATAAAAAATTAAGAAATACAAAAGTTGGTCTTTGAAAAGATTAATAGAGTTAATGAGTATTATTATTATTATATCTTCATTTGAACTCACATAGTGTCAAGGCCCAGGACAATCCGGATTAACAAGTAAATAGGGTAATTAGTAAAAATTTCGTACATTTTGGTATAATGCAATTTAAATGATACTTATATGTGGCATTCTTAAAAAAGTATTTTAGCAGCCAGATTTGGACTCAAACTATATGCTTTAGGGGGGCGCATGTCATACATTTATGTAAAATAGTATAAGGTTCCCTTTTCCCTACTTCTTGTCCCTGAGCAGGCAAGAACTGGTAGGAAAATTATCAATTATACTGATTGGATCCATTTTAAACTCATCCTACTTAAATTTAACTGGACTCATATTATTGCCTGGAAATCCTATCATCTGTACTGAATAACTCCCAAGGGTACTGAGCTCCCCAATGCCACACTTATCCTCACACATTCATAAAATGTCCTTGAATTCTAATTTCCTAAGAATATTTACATCATTTAACATTGATGTCTGAATTTTTCTTATTACTTTATTTTTAAAATTTTTGATCTTCGTTGATCACACATAAGTGCCTTGAAAACAGAGATTACTGTCTTGTTCTTTGCTGTCCCTCCAGATTTAAAACGGTGTTGGGAACAAAATAAACACAAATATTTACTAAAAGAACATATTGGAAGTTTGTTTTCCTTTATTGTAGGCCAGGTTATTCAAAGCATACCTCCCTCTGAAAACTAAAGCACAAAATAAAATGTTAGAAGTATCTTCTCAAAACAAAGAGCTGACAAAAGAAAGTACTGCCTGGCCAAAATATAAGGAGAATATGAAACACAAAGAGGGAAGCAGATAACCAAAACACTGAAGCCACTTTTGTTCTGAAAAATTGGCTGATCCCTGAAAAGTTAGGCTTCAGTTTGGCAACCTCATCAGGTGAGATAAGGCTGAGTGGCCACCCAAAATAAGGAGTTTAATAGGAGAAACTCTTTACAGTAAGAAAGATTTTCAAAGTGCTAAATGCTTAAGGTAAAAGGTAAACCAGAAGTTAATCTATGCAACAGCATACACAATGGATTACAAGGAAGATTATCTCGGCACTAAACAAAGCAGGGTGAAAAAGAAAGAGAAACAATAATCTGAGAACTTGTGGGTGTATTTGCAACTTTGGTTCACATGACCTGGGTGATCCAGGCAAATTCAAGCCTTGAACAGGATAAAAATGTCCCCGGAGTAGTAAAATAAATAAATAATCTTCTCTGAATAAAGTCACCTTAATTCTAGTCTTCAAAAAATCCCTTCCCTCAGATAAGTTTTTCAAAGACAATGAACAAACTGTCAAAAAAAACAAACACATAAAGAAACAAGGCACTATTTAAAAAAAAAACAAAAAAAACTAGCAAAACCAACAAACAGAAATAGATGCACACAAATATTGGCTATTAAAATTTTCAGAACATGTTATTGAATGATTATGCTTACTGTTTTAATAACAATAATGTTATCAGTATCAATAAAAATAATAATAAGCTTAATATCCACAAGAAACTGAAAAAGAAGTAAAAAGAATTTCTAGTAATGAAAAATACAAAAGCCAAAATTAGAAACTAGCAGCATGTTACACAGAGTTGAGAGAATTAGTGAATTGGATTACAGTCCTCAAAAGTAACCAGAATGCAACAGAGAGAAAAGGGAGAGAGAGAGAAGGAAAACAGGTAAAGAAACCAAGAACACCTATCGAGGAAGCCTAACTTACTTCTTTTTTACTCATTTCAGAAGAGTTTTAGAACTAACAACAACAACAACAAAAAGAGGGTACAGAGAGTTCCTATATACCCCACACTCAGTCTCTCCTATTATTAACATCTTATAATAATATGGCACATTTATCATCATTAATGAACCAATATTGGTATGTTGCTATTAACTAATGTCAGTATAGTGTTTCCTAACTTTTTCTAATGTCCTGTTTCATTTCCAGGATCTCATCCAGGACACCACATTACATTTAGTTGTCATTCTCCTTGGGCTGCTCTTGGCTGTGAGAGTTTCTCAGACTATTCTTCATGGTCAACATGACTTATCACTGTTGATGGTGACCTTGACTCCCAGCTTGAGGAAGTGTTTTTCAGGTTTTCCATTTTGCATTTTCATCTATGATCTATTTTGAGTTAAGTTTTGCAAAGAGTGTCAAGTCTATATCTAGATTCGTTTGGGGTTTTGGGGGGTTTTTTTTGTTTGTTTGTTTAACATCTTTATTGGAGTATAATTGCTTTCCATTGTTGTGTTAATTTCTGCTGTATAACAAAGTAAATCAGCTATACGTATACATGTATCCCTATATCCCCTCCTTCTTGCGTCTCCCTCCCACCCTCCCTATCCCACCCCTCTAGGTGGTCACAAAACACCGAGCTGATCTCCCTGTGCTATGTGGCTGCTTCCCACTAGCTATCTATTTTACCTTTGGTAGTGTATATATGTCAAGATTCATTTGTTTTTGCAAATGGCCATTCAACTGTTCCAACATCATTTGTTAAAAAAAAAAAAACTATATCTTTTCTCCATTGTATTGTGTTTGTTCCTTTGTCAAAGATCCATTGACTATATTTCTGTGGGTCTATTTCTGGGCTTTTTATTTTGTTCCAGTGATTTACGTGCCTATTGTTTTGCCAGTAGAACCCTGTCTTGATTGCTGTAGCTTGATAGTCTTAAAATCAGGCAGAGTGAGTCCTCCCATCTGTTTATTCTTGAGGATTGTATTGGATATTCTTGGTCTTCAGCATTTTCATAAAAATTTTATGCCAATACCTGCAAAGTAACTTGGAATTTTGACTGAGATTACATTGAACCTATATATCAATTTGGAAAGAATTGACATTTTAACAATATTGAATCTTCCCATGATGAACATGGAATGCCTTTCATATAACATACTTTTAATATAAGTTCCTCAAAGAGAAGACACAGGGTGGGGTCGGGGGAGAAGGCAAGATGAAACAAGGGAAGACAAGAGAAGGGAAGATAGTGAAAGGTTAAGGTAATATTTTAAGGTGTATGGAATGAGACTTTTCCATAATTGATGGAAAAACACCAACCTATAGATACTTATACTAAACAAACCCTAGCTAAATTTTCTTTTAAAAAAAGAAAATTAATCTTAGATGCATGCTAGTGAAATTACCAAGCACCAAAGACTGTGTAAATTTTTTAAAGCAGCCAGATAATACTTTTTTTTTTAATTAACTTATTTATTTTTGGCTGTTTTGGGTCTTCATTGCTGCACACGGGCTCTCTCCAGTTGTGGCAAGTGGGGCTACTCTTTGTTGTGGTGCAGGGGCTTCTCATTGCTGTTGTCTCTCCTGCTGCGGAGCATGGGCTCTAGGCGCGCGGGCTTCAGTAGTTGCAGCGGTAGTTGTGGCTCGCAGGCTCTAGAGCGCAGGCTCAGTAGCTGTGGCGCACGGGCTTAGCTGCTCCACGGCATGTGGGATCCTCCTGGATCAGGGCTCGAACCTGTGTCTCCTGCATTGGCTTGCAGAATCTCAACCACTGCGCCACCAGGATAGAGTCCCAGATTATACTTTTTAATTACAATGAAAGTAATGACAACTAAACTAATGGGTGATATTTCAAAGAACATCAATAAAAACCGCAAGTGAGTGGAACCAAATCTTCAGTGGAATGAAAGAATTCTAGATGTACAGTGAAAATATTTTTAAAGACTATATGTGGGGCTTCCCTGGTGGCGCAGTGGTTGAGAGTCCGCCTGCCGATGCAGGGGACACGGGTTCGTGCCCCGGTCCGGGAAGATCCCACATGCCGCGGAGCGGCTGGGCCCGTGAGCCGCGGACCGCTGGGCCCGTGCGCGTCCGGAGCCTGTGCTCCGCAACGGGAGAGGCCACGGCAGCAAGAGGCCCGTGTACCGAAAAAAAAAAAAAAAAAAAAAGACTATATGTGACATATTTTTAAAGACTATATGTGAAATAAAGGCATTTTCTGATGGAATAAACTAAGATTGTCCCTTGAAGAGCCTCTGTAAGGAAAATTCTAAAAGATGTACTGCAGACAGTGGAAGGTGATACCATATAGAAAGATTAAAGTCCAAGAAAGAGTGAACAGCAAAACTTAGTAAATATGTGAATAAATTAGGAAAAAGATAGTACTTAGTGTGCCTTTATACTAGATGTAATAAAATACTAAGTGCCAAATAAATCTCACAAAGACCTGCAAGACATATACAGAGAAAACTATAAGAGCTTCTTGAAAGCCATAAATAGAGGAAGAGAAGGTCTTATAATTGGGGGGGGGAACAGAGGGACCCTGGGCAGGCAGTCACAGTTCTATTTCTTGAAGTGAATTGTAGTAACATGAGTAGTCTTTTCATAATTATTCATTAAACTATATATTTTTTATTTGTTTTTTCTATTTTATGTCTATTTTACAATTAATAAGAGAAAGACTAAAAAGAAACCGACTGGTCCTCACTTTTAAATTCAAATCGTTTCCTCTTTTTCTGCATATTTTATAAAGAAAGAAGAATCTTTAAAAAGAAAAAACGTGACTCTACTTCTGTAGTGAACTTTTCAATGAAAACCTCCAAAGCAAACAATGAACTTCCTCTCTTTGTACCTTCAAATCTGTTTTCCTTCTTCTATTCCTTTCCCCCATGTGAACCTTGCCTGTTCTAACTTTCCCTTCTTGGCTCCCATTTCCTTGCTCTGTAGGATCTCATTCTTTAGGGCTCTCATAACATAACATAACACCTTTCCTTTTTTTCCTTTTTCTGATCATCTGTAGCATATCATTCACAATGTCCACTTGCATTTCCTCACCATCTGGCCACTCAGTAAGCCTCCAGAATCTGGTGTCTGCTATCACCAACCAACTGTGAAACTGAACTGAAAGTTCACAATTCTTCTGAAAGCCACGGTCAATAGTTTTATTCGGCATCCTAGACCCTTGAATTTTTGGCTGGATTAGCTTGGTTTTATTGTATTTGAAAAACAAAAATCAAAGTTTGAAATGCAAGCGCAGGCTGATATAATCAAGATAAAGAATAAGGGAAATGGAAGCAAAGATACTGTGGCACCAGAGGACAAAAGAGTACTAATGTGTGCGAATCCAACGCAAATAAGATTTAAAGTGAAACCAAAATATGGAAGGAAAAGATATAACAAAACACTCATGAAACTAGAGAGGGCCTGAGAAAAGGCTGGAGGGGAAGGAGAAGAGGGGAACTCAATATTAAGGAGCGTATGTCAAGGGCAGAGTTCTGGACTTAGCCCTTCCCATATTTTGCCTCATATAATTCTCACTGAAACCTGTGGTACAGGTATTATTATTCCCATTATATATAAAATAGAACTGAGGCTCAGAGAAATTAAATATCTTTCCCAAGATGGAAATGGAAAAGCATGATGATCACCAAGCCCATAATCTTAGTGTCAGTGGTTCTCTATACGTAAGGAAGGACAGAACAGGAGAAAGCCAAGAGAGAGCAGAGGGAACTATACAGCTTCAAATTTTCTATCTTTGCTTCACCGAGAACACCTAGTACAGTGTCTTTCACGTAGTAAGCATCCAATGATCTATGAATAAAATTTACCCAAGGTCACATAGATCAAAAGCATGTTATTCATTGTTTATTCAATCATTACTTAGTAAACATTTATTAAACACCCACATGTGCCAGACTATAGACATTTTACAAGATTTTATTTCATGTGAAATGTGACTTACTTTAGGTAAGATGGAGAACATGGAGATCCTTCCATAAATCTAAAAGTTAGACTGTGATTAAGATGAACTTGTTTAGGATTATTACAAATCAGATAAGACAAAGATACCTAGAGGCATCAGAGAAGGGTGATTCGGTTTACCAGTTGTCTTAAAGATGAAGATTTGATCAAGAGTGACATATAAATCATGACTCATTGAAAAGTAAAACATAGATTTGAGGAGCAAGAGAGTTATTTACCATTTAGGATTATATTTGCACCTCTACTGTATTCCATTTACAGGAAAATCAGAAGTATTAAAAACAGAGCCCTTTTCCACCCAGTCTTTTGCTTTCTAAATTACATGAGTTATTATGTAAAATGGACTTAATCTTTTATCATCCATTTGAGATATTACAATTCATTTGAGACCACAGGAGTTATTACATACCTAAAGTGACATTTTTATCTTCAATAAATTCTAATTCGGTTCATATATTATCTAGAGAAACACAATTTTAGTGTGCTTAATCAAAATGCTTTATGGATTCTTCATTCCATACCAGTAAGAGTATGATGCTTTAACAAAAAAAACAGTAATAAGTATTCATTTGAATAACCATAAGGAGGCTTTTCTCCTCGGTCCCTTTAGGGAGAACCTGTCAATGGCCAAGCTTGTTTGGCAATTCCTGCTCCTCAAAGGTGCCATGATAATTTAACGATTTCATTATTTTCTTAATTTTCCATTTTCTTAGGATTTATCTATAGGTACCATTTGGCAACCTCACTTTACATAACTCCTATGTAACTTATAATCTTATAACTCATAAACACACTTTTATTGTCACTCTTATAAGAAATATATTTTTGTAACCCAACGTTCATTTGGCTTTAACATAACTGACCGATTGATGACTAATTACAGCTGGTGTGTTATTTTCAGCTACTAACTGTTGAAAAGCAGAGGGTACACCTTTCCACAGTTATAATGCTATTTGCACAATGGCATATTCTGAACATTTTTGAAATACCATATTTGATTTATAAATAAGCCTTTATGTGCAGTTTTGGTGCATAAGATTTATTTCCATCTTCAGGCACACTTTTGGTTTAAATTCAGAGTTTTTTAAAATTTTACATGCCCTTTTTGTAATAATAGTCCTTCATCCAAGATTTATAAACCTTCCCGATATCATCAACCGTGAGTTTAATGAACTTACATTACTGTGTAAATTTTTAAATTTAATTTTCTATCTCATCTTTCAATATCTTCACTTCCATGACCATACAATGACTAAAAGGTTTTTGTCTCTAAACTAACATACCTCTTTGATCAAATTTTTAAAGATTCATTTCAAGGCAGACCTTTATCTGCAGTTGTATGCTTATATTACTCTTAAAATTCTCCACAAACACACGCACACAAACAATAGTTTATCTAAATATCCTCAAAATTTGTTTTACTACTTCTACCTTCTTTTCCTGAAAACCTTCTTTATTCTGTAACTGGAAACCACATATTTAACTCTTCTCTTGCCCCAAGATCAGCCATTCTCTTCTTAAGCAATTCAAATCCTTTACGTAACCTTTGAGGCATCTCTTAATGGGTATCAGTGATTGCATGATTGAACTTGTAAAAATAAACTTCCTTATTTTTCTCATTCCTTTTAGGTTTTTTTCCATTTAAACCGAATAAGGTTAATGTTTATGTAAGTACACAAACATACTCCTGGTTTTGTTTCTTTATCACATAAATGGCATATATCCATTTTCAACTCTGAATCTTTTTGACTATTAATATCTTTTAGGGATACAAATTAAACTTCAAAATGAGCCAGCCTTAAATAATTTAGTCATACTTTAAGGCAATTCTTTCTAGAGTTTTCACAGAGGACTTCAGACTATACAGATGGAATATTTTCTTTTAAAACATGTTTTGAATGTCCCTGTCCAGAGCCATAAGCTTAAATTTTGACAAATACTGGTTCTTAAGTAAAGTAATTTCAGTGTTCATGTCTAGCCACTTGCCTTCAATTTTTTAATACTTTCAGGATGTCTGGGCCCAATAATCTTTTAAATTTTAAATACAGGTTTTAGCTACTCTCCATTTCATTAATCACTCATCTGAAGTATTTTAACAAGTAAGGAAATAAATCAGCATGAAGTGGAATAAGCTAAAATCTTGCTACAGAATTAATAGAAACCGGGATGCAATTTGGGGAAAATCTGCACAGGCCCAAATTTGTTAATTATAGGAGAAACTGGAACATAGAAAAAAGCACATTGGTAAAGGAAAAGAAGAAATATGAGAACAAAATGTGTTTTTTGTTTCTCTTTATAGCATTTTATAAAACTAATTGGACTAAAATGTGATATATTAATATAGCAAATACTATATCCCATTTACCTCATACAGAAAAGTTATTTATAAATAGTATATGGTGTATTTATCTACATGTAGCTAGAATGTAAGCCGTCCATTCATTGTGAGTTTGACCACAGTTACTGGATTCATCTTCCACCATTAGCATTTCCATCGTTCCATGACCTTGAGAGATATGGAAAAGAAAAAATTGTTTATAAAACCCATTTCAATCTTGAGGAGTACAGGTTTTAGGATTAATGTCTTTTCCTTCCTTACATAACAAGACTATCATAAATTCTATTCTCATAAATTAAAGAGGTTGGAGATGAAATTCACATTTTTATATTAATGAGAAATCATAGTAGAATGTTAAATAAATTATCTCCAAATCTGTGTCTGATTTGAAGTGATGGTTTATAAGCTAAATAAATTTTTCTGGGTCAATTACTCCAGTGCTCAATAAAAGTAAAATTCTCAATAAAAGTAAAATGACAAAAGTTGAAATGAAGGAATGAGAAAAAGCAAGAAACTCTCTGTATGATTCACTGCCTACTTGGGGATTTCTGAAAGAACAAATTTATGGTGTTAATGTAATGAGCTAGTCTGAGATCTCTTCCAATAACATCAGCTTGTCTAATTAGGTTTTTGAACAATTCGTCAACAGTAAATAAGTTACAGGAAAAGTTTCTAGTTTCTATGAGTAATATATTTTCCTACAATTCCATATCATGAAATTTGGCCTTTTCTCAAATTCCTTATTTAGTCTTGAATATTTTTAACAGGTGATGACTCTTCTGTTGATGATTGATGACAGCATCATCTTTTTATTTCAAATTGCCTGTTGACTGTCACCTTCTAAGGAGCTACCTCCTTTCAAATAGCTGTGGGTTCAGCATAGATTTTTCTATCTGGCTTTCTAGTAGTCAGGAAAATCTAATCATGTGGGTCATCTTAATGACTCAACTTTTCATAAACCCAAAAAAACTGTGTTTGCTTTAATGGTTAACAGTTCATCAAAAACGCGACCGAACATGAGTGAATATTATGTAACACACCTTATTTAACTCAGCTCAGAGCATTCTTACAGTTCAGTTATATACCATATAGTTTCAATATGCTTCCCAAATGGCCAAGAAGCAGTAAACATATGGTGAACTACAAACTCAAATTTGTCACTTTATTTTGACATTAGGGATATGAAATAAAATTATGATGGAAACGAGCATTTGTGTGTATTCACGCTGAGTAGCAGTAGTAAAGATTTGATGTTTATGGTCCTACTTTTGTTGCATAGGGTCATTTTAGTCTGCTTGCATTTGAAAAACAGAAGCCTTTCAATTTATCTTACTCATAATTGATAGGTGACATTGAGTTAAATACTACACAGAGGATCTCCTGGTCCTTTATTTACAGATAATAAAATCTATGTGAGGTAATCCTCCCCCCCCATTTTAACTAAGGGGGTTGATGGTAATTAAATATACTTTAACAACAGTTCTAACCAAGCTCTCTACTCCTAAAGGATCTGTGTGGTCCTTTTGCTTTTCCCTTTATTTTTTCCCAGTTTTATTGAGATATAAGTGACATATAGCATTGTATTAAAGTGTACAACGTAATGATTTGATATTTGTATACATTGTGAAATGATTACCACAGTAAGTTTAGTTAACATCCATCACCTCACATGGTTAAAAATTTTTTTCTTGTGGTAACAAGTTTTAAGATCTATTTTCTTAACAACTTTCAAATATACAATACAGTATTGCTAACTATAGTCACCTTGCTGCACATTACATCCCAGAACTTACTCATCTTATAGCTGGAGTTTGTACCTCTGACCACCTTCACCCATTTAACCCATCATCCCATACCCACCCCACCCTGGCAACCACCAGTCTGTGCTCTGTTCCTATGATTTTGGTTTTCTTTTTTTTAGATTTCGCATATAAGTGATATCATACAGTGTTTGCCTTTCTCTGTCTGACTTATTTTACTTAGCATAATGCCCTCAAGGTTTATCCATGTTGTTCACATGACAGGTTTTCCACCTTTGTTGTGGCCATGATACACACACACACACACACACACACACACACACATATCAATATATATGTATATATATATCACGTGTTCTTTATCCATTCATTCATTTATGAACACTTAGGTTGTTAACGAAGAGAGCAAGAAAGCCAGCCAGAGCATGCTCCTGGATGCCCAGCTTAGCTCTCCCCAGCTCTAAAGAAAAGTTGAAAATCTTCATTAATATTTTAATGCAATGTATTTGGAGAGAAACTCAGTGTCAGGGCTGTGTAGATTGAACAGGTGAATGGTGATCTAAATACAGTTACACTTGAGTAAGGGCTTGACGGTTGATCATCGTCGTATGAGGAAAGGATGCTTCCAGTGGAGAAGGGTTGCCCGCCATATCTTGTTTTGTTTTTTCAGCAACAGGGAAGACAAAGGTAAAGGGCAAGTAATAAGCCTCTCTCACTTTCTCACTTTTCCTCTCTCACCTGTTTACCTGTTTTCTTTGAATTAGGCATCTTACAATAAATATAGGTGAACAATGTGATTATTTATGGGAAGAAAGCCAACAGAAGAGGTTGATGTTCTGGAATGTAAAGCTCAGTTTTCTAAACATCTTCCCTGAAGGCTCCTTCATCTTCTCAGCATGGTTAAGTGATGCAAGTCAGGGAGCTCATAGCTTTACCCCCTCCCATTGTGGTCTCACCCTCACCCTCTTGCCCTGAAATAGTTCCCCTGAAATCCTATCACTTTGCTGGAGGATTGATGTAAGTCTCCAGCAATTAACATAATTACAAGCCTGATTATCTTCTAATTGCATTATGAGTATTTGGTTATTTACTACACAAATTAGAGAAAATTAAAGGGGATCAAGATCCCGCCGTGTGAGCATCAAGCTTTCTAAAACAGTTATGAGCATTTGAATGCAAAGCAATAACGCAAAGGTGAAGACCATGTTATGTTCCTGTTGGCTCACAGTTGCTGCATTTCATTTTGAAGAAAGATACTTTCTTCTTTTTTTCTTTCTTTTTACTTTCTTTTTCTTTTCTTTCTTTTTTCTTTTCTCTTGTTTTTTTTTCTTTCTTTTCTTTTTTGATTAATGGCACACAAAATTCTCTCTGAATGGTTTATAATTTCCCTCCAAAATATCAGCATAAAATGAGCAGCAATAACTCTGTGCTGGTCTGTGTTGGTTCATGTAATAAGATCTGTGATTAAAAACAGCTAAACAGGGCTTCCCTGGTGGCGCAGTGGTTGAGAGGCCGCCTGCCGTTGCACGGGACACAGGTTCGTGCCCCGGTCCGGGAAGATCCCACATGCCGCGGAGCGGCTGGGCCCGTGAGCCATGGCCGCTGGGCCTGCGCGTCCGGAGCCTGTGCTCCGCAACGGGAGAGGCCACAACAGTGAGAGGCCCGCGTACCGAAAAAAAAAAAAACAGCTAAATAAGTGACAGTTTAAGTTAAATAAATGACAGTCTGACAGTACTCAAGTCAGACATTTAAGTTGTAACTAAAATCATCAGTAGTTTGTTAGTAATCATTGTCATCATCATCATCATTCTGGGAACATTCTTTGTGAAGAAAATAAGGCATCAAACTGCAGCGTGTGGTCTTTATATGCTGGATATCAGACTTCAGAGATTAAATTCCTCATTAAATGGAAGGCAAGAACTATCTCAGATTGAACAACTTTTGGTGGAACAAGTGAAGTCAGCTCTTCTTTACTATTTCACTGTGTTATAATCTCCTGCTTTAATTTTTGCTGCTGCCCCTATGCTTGACCCTCCAGGGAGAACACACCGCTTCTAGTATCACAACCAGATCTGATATCTCACATCAAAACAAACAAACAAAAACACTGTTAAAGTAGTTAAAGGAGGATGTCATTAGACAGCAGTGGCTCTAACGCCCTGGCAGCCTAGGGAAGCAAACTGAAAACTAAGCCAGAGTCAATTCCTGTAAATGCCTCGAGGCTGAGAAATCATAACCTAAGAACAACCAATCATCAACATCCAACTAGGCTTTCCCAGAAAAGGTGACCAAGCTATAGCCAATCAGATCGTTGCCTTGGTTTGCTTCTGTGTCTACTCTGCAAAAGCCTTTTCCCGACTCCTGTTGGCAGAGGTCCCTAACCACTGTCATTCTGGTGCTGCCTAAACCAAATCTATGCCAGGTATCTCCAAAACCTAAGGTACCTCAGTTTACTTTTTAACGACACAAAACACACTTTTCCTTGGTTCCTCTTTGCACATTTCAGACCAGCTGGCATTTTCAAAGACAACTTCATCAAATGCTAACAGAGAAAAAAATGAAAGTACTTAGAGAAAAAACAAACATGAAAATAGCCCAGTTTCCCAAATATAGGTACCCAAGTCTACAGGAATTCCCCAAGCACTGCTGTTTAGGGTCTTCTTTGCCCGTGCCTCCTTGCCGACACTTGCAAGGTAATGTGTTGCACTATTTCCTGTCTCACAAACACATTATTTTGGATATCTCTGTGTTTTCCAAGTCAGGAACTGCACTCAAGTTTCCCGGCCCCTCTAAGGCTCTATCAGTGAGAAAGGCACGCTCTTTCCAGGGCCAGTTGGCAGGACTGGGTAATTAATACAATGGCCTCCAACCGTGCATCGAAGAAAGCCCTGTTTGCTACCTTCCCTGGTTCTAATGGGGTATGATTGATCCTAGGAGGTCAGAGATAGGACTTCCAAAATATTTGTCCGTAAGTAGCTTTTATTCAGGAATCTCTAGCCTTCTTCTAATACCCAGCCTGGAAGAGTGGCAGTAGAAAAGTGCTGGAGAGGATTTTTGCTGATAGCAGGGTCCTTGCTGACAGCTTCGGTCTCCTTGCCAACTCATAACTGCAGCTTGATTGGAAAAAATCAAACATTGGTAATTCTAAATCTGCTTTTGACAAGGCTGTAGCCCAAATAAAACTTTTTTTTTTTTCTGGCTAAATGAGACATCTTATCTGCTTCATGAATTATTCCTCACATAGTAACATCCCTCTACTCTGAACTCCCATCCCAATTTGCTCACCCATTCACTTGACACTCATCCATTCACTCAATCAAAATTTATTTAGCGAGCGCCTATGAGCCCCTATTATGTGCTTGACACAGGACGAAGCCAGGTGAAAGCCTGCCCTCCTGGGGTGTACAGTCAAGTAAGAGACACTTACAGAGCTGTAGCTATGAAGGTAGTAGAAGGAGACAAGGTGCTATAGGAGCTCATAAGAAGGGAAAGATAGGAAAGATTTTAATTTTAGTAAGAAAGAGCGAGCCAGACAAAACTGGGTAGGAAGTGGGGAAAGGGCAACAGAGGAAACACAAGTGCACCAATCTAAGAAAGACAAGGGAACAGCATGTGCAAAGACCACGAGACAAATGCCTACAGTGTGGGTAGGAAATAAAAATAACTTGCTATGGCTGCTGGCAAATAAGGTGTGAAAGAAGAAGTGTTTTATAACTTATATGACATGTGGTTCATCAAAAGTGTCATTGCTCATTTAATGTCTGTCCTGGACAACAAGCTCCACAAGTGTCAGCACAGCATCTGTCGTGTTCATTGTTAAATCCTCTCACTAGCACCGTGTGGTACATTCTAGGTGCTCAGTAAATACGGGTATAATGAGACTAAATTGAGATGAGGTTGCAGACCGACTAGGAAGCAGAGCATGAGGTGAATTACAAGCCATGTTAAGGGATTTGAACACTCTCCTGACCACAGCGGAAGGTTATCTAAAGGATTTAAACATGAGAAGAGCATGATCCCATTTGAATTGGAAATACAGGTCATTTATTCATTTGATAAATAGTGATTGAGTTTCAGGCAATGTGATGGTGTCTGGAAATACAGTGCGACACCAGATAGAGCCTCGGCCCTTGCAGACTTGGTTTAGAGCCTACAGAGGGCATAAAGGAGATAAAGGCCATGAAGAAAGCATCCATGTCTGCTCAGATCTTGTAGCAGAGGAACCCGAACTAGATTTCTGGGTCAAGAAAGGTTTTCCTGAGGAAATGACACTGGAGGTGAGAAAGGCCGTGTCAGAAGGACTCCTGGGCAGTGTGTACGTGAGGAGGGGAGTGGGCGTGTGACTGCGAGGAACTTGGAACATGGGAGGAAGAGAAGGAAGGCTGGCAGCATGGGAGCACAGACAGCAGGGAGAGCAGGAGAGAACACAGGAAAGGAGGAAGTGGGGTCAGATTATTCACAGCCGTGGAGCCACGATAAGGACTCTATTCTTTAACCTCAGAGCCACGGGGCAACGTAATCAGAACTTTTCAAAATATCGGGTACTGCAGCGTGGAAAACAGGATCTGGTTAGAGGAACACGACTATGAGAGTTTCCAGGCCAATTGAGATTATATTCTGGATTAGAATCGCAGCCATGGTGATAGAAGACACGTGGATAGATTCAAGAGATATGTGGCAGGGAGACACCTGCAAAATGTGGTCATGGATTAGACATTGAGAAGATAAATAAGGGAGTAAGAAGAGACAAAAAGGACTCCTGGGTTCGAGCTTGTGGGTAGCTGGAAAAAGGGAAAATGAGAAGCACACGATTCAGTGTCCTATATGTTGGTCTTGGGGAGCTTTGAGATCTAGACATTCGAGCAGAAATATTTAGAAAGTGGTAGGATAGATTAGTCTGGATCATATCGCAGAAGTCTAGAGTAGAGTTTTTAAAATAATTGGGCTACAGATCCTGAACTAAAGAGAAGGGTATGGCTGTGATTCCCTCGAGAGAGAGAATAAGGTGAGAACAGAAGGAAGGAACTCCAAAATTCAACGGTTCAGTGGAGGAAGAGGCACATGCAAAGGGGGAAAGGGAAAATGCCCAGAAGTATGGCAGGTGGATGAGTAGAGGAGATTTTGAGGATGGATTAGGGGAAGACTTGGCAGGGAAAGTCAGGCCTCAGTTCTGCAATCCAAGTGAGAAACAAGAGTGACTTGAACTGAGGTAATATCTGTGGGAACAGAGAAAAGTGCATGGCTGCCAGAGAGTCTGAGTTAGCAGGGTCGGCAAAGCCTGGAGACGGCATGGATGTAGGAGATGAGGGACAGACAAGAGTTAATAAGATCCAAAATCTGTGGTTTGTGTCACTAGGTAAATTCATAGAGACAGAAAAGAGGAAGAGGAGTTTTCTTGGGGTGAGGAAAGGAGGCAAAAATCTGAGTTTACTTTAGAAATTAGCAAGAAGAGTGGTGCTGGAAAACTTGTCAAGAATAGTTTCAGTGAGGGGGTAGGAATATTAGTCTAATTAAAGAGGATTAACATTTTAACTTATGTTACAGTTATTTGAACATATTCCCTTACTGTTCCTACTAGATTCGAAGTCATACACAGCGGGAAATGTAGGGCAAGATGGCGGAATGGAAAGAGGAGAAAAGATAACATGAGCTAGTAACTCACAGGCAAGGGGAAATAATTAATAATTAAAATGAAATTTAACTAATAACAAAGAGATACAAGTTGAACTAATGGCATACCTATTTCTGGCAGAAAATTAAAACAAAGGCAAAGCCTTTAAACCTTGTTCACTTGTACCCTACACTACAGTTGATATTTCCAACTGCACTTTTTTTTTTTTTTTTGCGGTACACGGGCCTCTCACTGTTGTGGCCTCTCCTGTTGCGGAGCACACGTTCCAGACACGCAGGCTCAGCAGCCATGGCTCACGGGCCCAGCCGCTCCGCAGCATGTGGGATCTTCCCGGACCAGGGCTCGAACCGTGTCCCCTGCATCGGCAGGCGGACTCTCAACCACTGCGCCACCAGGGAAGCCCTCCAACTGCACTTTTATTTAATGCCATAGTACAGAATAAAGATGTTCACACCATTAATATGTATAATATAAACTATAAAATGTTCACAATATCAACGTGTGTAATAAAAATTATAAAGTATGAATCAGATGCCACCTAGATGCCTAGAAATAGTAAAATGCACATCTTCTATAATACGATGCAGTCACTTGAAATAATAATTAGAAAATTGTTTGCAGGTTTAAATCTAGTTATTATCTAAAGTGAAGCCAAGTAAAAGCAAAATGAGAAATGACTTTCATTCTATGGTTTCAGAAATTATTATGGGCAAGACTGAGCCTTTGTTCAACTTTGGGCCCCCTGGGTAGGCCTAACGTCCTGTCTACGAGTGAGAAGCAAGACTCGTCAAATAAGCACATTTCTACAGTTTCTCCAATACCAGTTGCCAGTGTTTACTGTTCCAAGTTTTCTCTCAGACAGCCAAGCTGACAGAAGAGGAGACAGCATAGATGTGAAAACCCACTTTTTAGTTTTTATTTTATTTATTTTTATTTTTTGGGCTGCACCATACGGCCTGTGGGATCTTAGTTCCCCAACCAGGGATCAAACTCAGGTCCACAGCAGTGAAAACCCGAGTCTTAACCACTGGACCGCCAGGGAATTCTGGAACCCCGGGCATTAGAATCCACAGTGAGTCCCCTCAAAATCGGGGGGGGATTTGCCGTCCTCAGAAGCTTTCTTATACCCTTACCTCCAAGTGCATCCATCATGAGCTCATCTTCCCCTGTGGTACCAATTCCTCTCAAGCTCCCACTGGCTGTCTCCGAGGCAGAACTAGACAGAGGATTCCTCCTCTCTTTCCTATTTGCTTCTTTTGTAAGCTAGCGGTTTGTGAAGGGAGCATTAACAAGGGAGACGCCATCAACACCAGGCATCCAAAATTCAATCTTTCAAAAGACTTTAGCTTTACCTGGTTATTTTAACAACTGTGTTCTTACTAGAGCAGTTCCCATGTTCTGTTACTTGATAAGGTCTTGCTGACCACTGCACCTTTTCCCAAACTGAGTAGTAAAGTAACACATTTTACTTCTCGTATCTAACTTTGATAACTTTTTCTCCTTCGGTAAATAAGTCATTTCTCTGAATACCACCTCTGAACCAATAGTGATTACTCTTCATATATGAACAGTCTGAAAGGTAAACATTTTTTTAATTAAAGCTATTTTATTAAGATAATTGGGTACAAGGAAATTGTTTTCATTTGAAACTTCTATTTCGCTTTAATTTTATTATTGTGCAAAAATATCATTTTTTTTCAATGAACAGAAACTTCTCGAGTGGAAGTTTCAGATCTTCCTGGTTGACTGCCCAGGGCTGTGAGCAACAAAATTTTTAAAAAGGTATAAATATCTGAAACTGGCAAGCCACCTCACAAGTGAAGCAGATTATCATTTTTAAAATCTCCAGATCTGTAAGAACACTTGGCACGGGAGCTTGGGCAATTTGGATTCCAGATTACTGTTTATGAAACAAACTAATTATTTTATTAATAGCTGGATTTATGCAGCCCAAAATACTATAGTTTCATACACCATTTTATGCATTTATTATAAAATGAAACATAATTTCTGGGAAAATAAAAGTAACAAATTTTTCCATTGTAGCTGAAATGATTAAACCAAGATACCAAAGATGGAAAGCAAAAGAGACTTCGTTTATTAATTTTCCAGGGAAAGTGGTTTTATTTTATAATGTTCAGTGGAAGATTTACCATGAGGTTACCGTTAGGCTTTCCGTTTTAACAGACTATATGTTTTAGACCAGTTTTAGGTTCATAACAAAACTGAGAAGAAGATACAAAGATTTTTCAAATACCCCTGTCACCAAACACACAGCCTTCCCACCATCTATGTCCAGCACCTGACAAGGACCTTTGTTACAATCAATGAACCTCTACTGACGTGGCATTATCACCCAAAGTCCACAGTTTACTTTAGGGTTCACTCTTGGTGCTGTATGTCAAAGCACTATGGGCTTTGACAAATGTACAATGGCACGTATCCACCACTGTATATCATTTAGGGTAGTTTCCCTGTCCTAAAATTCCTCTGTGCTCTGTCTATACATCTCTTCCTCCTCAAAATCCCTGGGAACCACTACCATTTAGCCAAACCTTTATACTAGTAACACGTTTTACAAGATGTTCTCAAATGCCTTTTTATACTTTCTCTATTGGTTACGTAAATGTCTTTGTGGCTGCCTCTCCCACCACCCCCATCCCCTCCCTTCTTTTTAAACATTATTTGTTCTACAACATCATTTTCTGGAATAAAAACCTACAAGCATTAGTGCAGGAAGTTTTATTAAATATTAAAATTTAAATAACAATGACGCACTCATTTATTGGAAAAATATAAATTGAAGGTTTACTCTGAGACAAGCTCTTGGGACACTGAAATGAACAAAACAGGTACAAGTCCATATGCTCTCGTGTTACTTATGTCCTATCAGTAACATCTGGTACACCAAGGTTCTGGATGGTGAGTCGGCTGGTACCCACTTTCAGCTCTTGATACTGCTTCTTCTTATGCCTACAAATTGAGAAAACAACAACATAGGGTGAGAAATATAAGATTCTTAGTCCAAAAATTCTCATTGTTACTGCCTTGATTAAGAAATGTCAGAGGGCTTCCCTCGTGGCGCAGTGGTTGAGAGTCTGCCTGCTGATGCAGAGGACATGGGTTCGTGCCCCGGTCCGGGAGGATCCCACATGCTGCGGAGCGGCTGGGCCCGTGAGCCATGGCCGCTGAGCCTGCGCGTCCGGAACCTGTACTCCGCGACGAGAGAGGCCACAGCGGTGAGAGGCCCGCGTACCGCAAAACAAAACAAACAAAAAAAAGAAATGTCAGAATTACATTTAAAAAAAAAAAAGAAAAACTGGGACTTCCCTGGTGGTCCAGTGGTTAAGACTCCACGCTTCCAATGCAGGAGGCTTGGGTTCAATTCCTGGTAGGGGAACGAAGATCCCACATGCCACGTCGCACGGCCAAAAATAATCAATTTTCTAAAAGGTGCCGGTAAAAAAAAAAAACACGAAATGTCACAATTAGAACTGGCTTCCCAAAGAGGTTAAGGTTAAAGGGATTTTGTTTTCCTTACATTATTTATCAACAGGTTATCAATATTATTTATCAATAGTAGACATTTCTAAGGTAGGTGACTGTAAAAGTAGAGATGTGTTTTCTCATTATTGCAATCTCCGCGGCAATTGTAATAAAAGTAACAGTTACTATATATGGGATATAGGCTAAAGCTTTATATCTACACTCATGTAGGTATATGTGTGTGTATTTCTATCACATCCTTATAAAATAAGTATACTGCCCGCATTTTGCCCCCAGCGAAATACCATGCTGAATCAAAGCATATTTATTTAGCACCAACACTGTCCAAAAATGTGATAAATTCCGATAGATATAAAAAAATATGAGATGCTACTATTTTCAAATCTAACAGTGATCAAGATACCGGCAGGATATACTACAAGCACAAATTAGAGGTAAATTTACTAGTCCCTCTTGGACTTCCTCATTCCATTCTTTCAGCAAAGAAATAACAAAGGCCCACTTAAAACTGCCAAGCCCAGTTTTAATTTTAGGAGATGTCATGGTTAATAAGACATAATCCCTGCCTTCCGAGAGGACTGTTTAGTGTGCAAAGGCAACGAGTAAATAGGCAATTAAAGTCATGCTTACTAATTGCTAAGCTATGGGTACTTACAGGGTAGTCAGAGAGTCAATATGCATACGAAAGCGATATTTTCTGTATATGTTCCTCCAAACTCCATTCTATCGTTAAATTCCCCGATGTCCCTCTGAATATAATGTTGGAAGTTATTATGAAAATCTCTGACAGTTATTTTTAATTCTTCTACTATTACTGGTTATTACTCAGCTTTGAAAAGAAAGGAAATTCTGACACATGCTACAATAAGGGTGAAGCCTGACATTCATCCACTATGCTAAGTAAAATATACTAGTCATGAAAGGAAAAATATTTTATGATTCAACTTATATGAAGTACTTAGATTAGTCAAATTTATAGAGACTGAAAGTAGAATTGTGGTTTCCAGGGACTAGGGGAAGAGGAAAAGAGGAGTTATTTAATGGCTATAGAGTTTCAGTTGGGGAAGATAAGAAACTTCTGGAGGAGGATGGTAGTGATGGTTGGTTGCACAACAGTATGAATGTACTTAATGCCACTGAATGGTACACTCAAAATGGCTTAAACGGTAAATTTTATATTACATATATTTCACCACAATAAAAAATATTTTAGAAAACACATTAAAAAACAACAATGACCACAGACAGTTATGACAATGTAAAAATTTATTTTTCATAATTGTGTCTTTGGATACAGGTTTTAAAATTTTAAAATGTTTTTAAAATATTTAAATTTTAAAAATTGTGTCCAAATACACAATTAAAAAATAAAATATGCTAGAAGATTGTATGCACAGATATATATATATATATATATATATATATATATATATATATATATACTATGGGATGTGTCATGGCTTTAAAATAACTTATCTTTAGAGTCTTATAACTTGGTCATAAGCCCTTATAGTTTGGTCCTAAAGCATTTTTTAAGACAAGGAGTAATTAAGTAGGAACCAAAGGAGAAATTGTAGATTGACTATATGGATTAAAAACAGACAATGATATTATGTTTCCTGTAATTCTAGAGTTGAAAGCTGGTTTCCCTTGAGATGTGATTCTCCCATAATAAAGGTAAAAAGCAAATGCGGTATTGCTCTGTTCCTTCATCACCTTATTAAGGAAGATTGACTCTGTGCTTTGCTAGCGGGGAAAATAATTTATTTCTCTGTCACTTTATTTATTCACCTGCAGCAAGGTAAATATAAGATGTTACTTGTTATTTATTTAGCTCTTCTAAGACACTTACACCATAGCAGAAAACATATCCTATTAGGAAAGCAGTTCTCTTCTCTTCTTTTGATTGTAAGTATATCAGAATTGTTTATAATAAAAGTTTTCTACAAACAAAATGTTAGCACTTCTAAGAAAATGTATGAAAACTCTAAAGAAAATCAATCAATTTGCAATATTCCGTTATTTCAGTCATGTAAGTAATTACAATAAAATCAGAAGCACAAGTCCTCTCAATACGTACATGACTATGGGTCTCAATTTCACCTGGTTGTAAAAGAGGGAATAATTACGCTGAGTCAAATAGATTCTTACATGAATAAATCCAGATTCAACTTTGAAAAATCTGTGAAGAACTGGCTAACTATAATAGCTAAGGTATAGTTTATAACTGAAATAGAATGACATTTAGGACAGAAAAAAACCCTGCATATTTTTACAGCTAATGTGGCCTGTACACATTTACAGCTAATGTGGCCTGGGAAGACCTGGCAGCTACCAGGTACCCGACCCTAACCACCTCATGGAGGAGTCTTCCAAATCCTGATCAACTCCTGTGCCTCATGGGAAGGGAAGCTGGTGGAGTGACCCTCATTAAGTGTAGGTAAGAGGGAAATCATCTAGTCCTATTGATTATAGAATCAGACCAAAGTGAAAGTGGTTCCAGAAATTATCACACCTCTTTGGAGCCTGCTTTCAAGAAATCATGGTTGTTTGAGTGTCCCTAAGATGAAAATGTTACAATGAAAGACCCCTTCAGGGCAAGGCATCTCCCACCAGCTTCTTTCTCATTTTCCTTCAGTCTTTTCATAGAGTTTCACTGTGATCATTTACAGAGAAATAGACAGCAAGAATTTCAGACCATGTATTTCTTATAAAGAGACTGGATGTTTCAACATATAAAAACAATATTCTTCTATTGGTCCAAGTGAACTGGACTTGCTATGACTTAGGAGAGTGGAGGGGGTATTTTTCTTCGTGGCTCTTCCAAATTAGCTGCTCAGTGGTTCTGTGAGTCTTTACTTGGTGGCTGTCTTTGAAAAATGTAAACTTATGTAGAAAATAGGTAAACCACAAAGCTTCTGCTGCGTAGAGAGAAGAAGAAATAGTAAAGAGGCCAAGTCTAGGATGATTAACTCAGTAGTTCAGCTGATTCCCCCCAAAGTAACCAGTAACAAAATCTCAACGGCTAAAGAAGCATGGCTGTACTCAGGTACATATTTATTTACACAGGGTCTGATTTATAAGGGGCAAAGGTCAGCTATTTATAAAAATACTGCCGGAATGAAAGATGATGCTATAACTGTGTGGGAATTCCCTTCCAAATTAGAACTTGTAGAACAAAGACAGGCTTCAGACCTCAAGGACAAGAAGTTAGCAAGAACAACATGCAGGATCAGGGCGATAGCCAAGTAGCCAGGGATTCAGTATCAGGAGCCAGTCCTAGAGATAAACAGAAATATATGTATGAATTTTAGGAACTGGTGCAGAAGCCACATCCTAGAGATGGAGCACCCAGGAGGGTTACTACAGGCAAAGCTAAAGTTCAAGAGTGGCACAGTTTTCTAAGTCCAACACAAGGTACAGATACAATCAATTCTGTATGACTAGAAGGAATAGAGTTCTTAACATATTGCCCAGAGCAAAATGCATATGACCAAGCCAAGGAATAGAAACTGAAACCACTTTTGAAGAAGGATATACAATTTCTCTTGATTAGAAAGTGGCTTGTCCTCCCATTAAGCTGGTTATGGCTGATCTTTATTTCAGCTATGTGTAAAGATAGAGTTAATAGTTAATTAAAATATATTTTTTTAAATCAGGAAATGTAACAACTAAGAAAAATCATGACTGTACGGTTAGTTGAAAAAGAAGCTTTTGGGCTTCCCTGGTGGCGCAGTGGTTGAGAGTCCACCTGCCGATGCAGGGGACCCAGGTTCGTGCCCCGGTCCGGGAAAATCCCACATGCCACGGAGCGGCTGGCCCCGTGAGCCATGGCCGCTGAGCCTGCGTGTCCGCAGCCTGTTCTCCGCAACGGGAGAGGCCACAACAGTGAGAGGCCCGCGTACCGCAAAAAAAAAAAAAAAAAAAAGGCAATTAAACAGTCATTTTTAAAGACGTTATATTGTATATGTAGAAAATCCACATTAATCGACAGAGATTCTACTAAATTAATGAATAAATTAACAAAGTGTCTGGATACAAAGCCAATACAAAGAGTCCATTGTATTCCTATATACCATCAAAAAAGAAAAGTTTTTTTTTTTAAACAAGTTTCTTTTCTTTTTTTTAGAAAATTTTATTTATTTAATTTTGGCTGTGTTGGGTCTTCGTTTCTGTGCTAGGGCTTTCTCTAGTTGCGGTGAGCGGGGGCCACTCTTCATCGCAGTGCGCGGGCCTCTCACTGGCACGGCCTCTCTTGTTGCGGAGCACAAGCTCCAGACACGCAGGCTCAGTAGTGTGGCTCACAGGCCTAGTTACTCCACGGCATGTGGGACCTTCCCAGACCAGGGCTCGAACCCGTGTCCCCTGCATTGGCAGGCAGATTCTCAACCACTGCGCCACCAGGGAAGCCCAAAAAGGCAAAATTTTAAAAACAATATTTACAATAATATCAAAATCTTCAAATATTTCAATAATAAATCTAAATAAATTTATGCTAAATATCTATACTAATATGTATTTTTAAAACATTGAAAGGCATTAGAGATCTTTTTAAAATTTCAGGACTATATCATGTTCATAGATTAGAAAACTCAATATTTTAAGATGACATTTCTCTTCAAATTATCTACCACCTGGAAGGCTACTCAACGATAAGAATCTATGATATTCAACAATTAGAATCAATGTTACAACCACTCCATAAAAGAAGTTCCATTTGTATAACTGGTTCCATTTATATAATTAATCTCTTCTTTAGAAGTCAGTTGATTAGAAGTCATGTGCTCCTTACAGATATCTCTCGTTTGTGAAAATCCATCTTGAACATTTATATATGCACTCTTCTACATGTAGATTGTAAATTAACTAAAAAGTTAAACAATAAATGCATACATAATTTATAAGGAAAGTGTTCAGAGTTTTCTTCTGTTCTTCCCTTTCCCTTACCTTCTTCATCCAATTGGTCAAAAATTTCTATGAAGACTTCCTTCTAAATAATTTCAGCATGTTGCCAATATTTCTGCCCCTGATGCCACTTCCTGGTTTCTTCCCACCGACTGCTCTTTATTCGTTAATTCAGTAATATGTATGAAAGCATATATAATATGTGCCTGACGCTCTTCTTGAGCTGAGGATACACAATGAATAAGAATGGCACTGTGGCCTGTGACCTCTTGGAAGCGTTGGCCTCTCATTCACCATCCGTCACAGTGATGATTCCACAATGTCAGTCGGACCCATGCCAGACCAGTCAGAGTCCTCCCTAGGATTTCAGTGGTGAGGGTGTGAGTTGTTGCAAGCTTTTTGGGAAGTATTCCGGAAATATTTGTTAAAATAAGACTACACCATGCTCTTTGATGCTTCAATCTACTTTTAGAAATCTAGCTTACAGAAAAAAAGCATATGTTTATTGCAGCATTTTTTATCATGGCAAAGCATATATATATGTGTATGAAACATGAAAAATTTCCCAAAAGTCCATGGATGCAACCATTCTTCTTTTCTTTTACATTGTTTCTCTCTCCATTTCTGACCCTTTTTTTGCATTCTTTTCCTCCTTTTGACCGCCCTCCTTTCCCAGAACCCCTGCCACTAGCCCAACCTCCTCCACTTTGCTTGCTTGGTTGTACTCATCCCTCAAAACTCAACTGACACCTTCCTATCTCTAGAAAATTCCTAGTCCCTCAAGGACTAATGGAACAGGCAGTTTCTTTTGCTTCAATTATATTCTATGATGCTTACTTTCTATCTTCCAATAAATACTATAAAGGATTAATTAGGACCTGCCTGATTCAGTTCCAAAGAGAACATATGTATCCAAAAATAATTTCAAAGTAAATCAACATTTTTGTTTTCTCAAACACCTTGAGGGGACTCATAGATCCTCAGAAATACTTAAGATCCCCTCTGTCCCTATTTCTAATGTACTGTCTTCATAAACCACAGCAGTTTTCCTCAAAAGTCTCCCTCCCAAAGTAATTGTTCCAGTCTTCCTCCATATACACGTTTTCTTGTTCTTCTCCCCTCCTCCTTTACTCACAATATTTCATCCCCCCAAACCCAAAAGCTCATTTGGCAAGCAGGCCCCTCCTTGGAGAGGAAATGAGACTGAAGTGGACAGAGCTAGAATCCTCTTTAGCTTGACAGATAGGGAAAGGCTGGGACTATTCATATATTAATAACCATTAGCCAATCACACTTCCGTTCTAACAATTATGACTCCACAGTAACATCGGTATTTATATGACTGGTTCTCACTAGAATGAAAGATTCTTGAGTTCAGGGGTTTTATCTTCCCCATTCTTTAGAACACTTGTGCATTGATATAAATATGTATTGAATGCTGATAGATGGAATTCCTTATAGTGTGAATCTAACTTCCTATCTTTAAAAGATCTTTATAGGTGCTATGGTATTTTCATTGAGATTTTTGAGACTACATATATGTTGATCAAAGCATCCTATTTCATACAAAGTGTATCTGTGAAGAATATTTCAGTGAGGCTCTTTTTTTTACTTATAGAAAGTACAATATCTTGTACTATACTTACTTTTTCGAGCAGTCAAGAGCGTTATAAAATTCACTCTTTATCAAGAGAGCACAAATTATGACTCAACAAAACAGATAGCTTATATACAAGAAAGTATATTGCTTTGCTCTTAGTACCCAGCACAATGCATTTTGATCTTAACTCTATTCTTCAAATTAGGAATTCTAGACAAGAGAGATTCTACATGCCAGTGAGTTCAGCAGAGACTTGGAAAGTTTCCCTAGGGCTTAGTGAAGATACTGGGTAAAGGATGCTCTGCTGAACAATCTTGAAGCTTTGTGGTACACAGCAGGTCTCCTTCAGAGAAATCTCAGAGTAAAGACATGAACTGAAAAATGTAAATATCAAATCATATTTCTTTCGCTGAAGTAGTTTCTAATGAAATACTTGTGAAGAAGGAATTTCTGAAACTACAGAATTTTAATGACTTGTTCTTTTGGGTCCCGTCAGTCCTAGGTACTTTCATTAACCACTAACTTCCTATTTGAATTGTTTTATTTTGTTGTAGTTTGGTTGGTTTGATTTCTGGTAAAAATATAAAGTTTACATCGTAATGTAGCTGAATTTTCTCATCAGCTTTAACTGCTTTCCTAGAATTGTGCTCAATTAGCTTTCTGAGTTTGTTTATTATCATATAAGATCATCATGGATTTTAAGCAAAAACGTTCCTTGGTTTGATGCTGTTTGTGGTATGAACAGTTATTGGTTTCATTCTTAATAATAAAAATGTTTAGAAAAACAGTTAACTAGTCTTTTATCACTCTATCTTTTCTCATAATTCTAGCATCCTCATTTTAAACAAGTATGATATGTCATAAAAAAGATGATATCCATTTCTGAGTTCGCACAAGTAGGTCAAGACTGAAACTCTGGTCACCAAATGCCAAGCAACATCATAGAACTCTATTGCTACAAGGAAATCTGGAGAACCTCTAATCCACTCATTTTGCAGGTGAGAAAATGAACTCTAATGAGGTTAATATCCTTGACCAGCATTACCTGGCTGTTTGGAGATAGAACAAAGACCAGAACTGGAGTAGAATGCAGCGACTTGGAAAGTTTCTCTTAACATATCCTTCCCAAATGATTTTTACCATCGTCATCATTATTATATCTAGAGTGTTGCACATCCTAATAGAAATAGTTGGGTTTGCTGTACGACATGAAATGATAATTGTCCTGTAGGACAGTTTTTAAATTTAAACATTCAGGATTTTAATAAAATGAGAAGAGTCTTCTGCTTTGAAGGCCAATAAAGGATTTTCCTCAGCAAAGATCCTAAAAGACAACAAATTCTAGTAATTTATCTTTCTGCCCTACCAAAGATTTAATCCTAACATTTATATAGAAATATCAGGTATCAGGCTGAACTTTTAACTTTACATATTTTTCCCCTGAATGACCAGTTGACTTCTTTGGTTAACAGTGAAAATGAATTACTTGACCAAAACATAGCCAGCAACAAAATCAGTGTGCTACACAGAGAAATCCAGAAACGTAGCCCCTTGTTTGACCTCAGCTTAGAGTCATAATGGGTTTCAGAGTGAGGTGCAGGATTTCATTTTCTACAAGAAAATATTAAAACATTTCTAGTAAATAAGTACACAGACAATTTCTTAAATTTCTTATGCATCTACCAGGGTTAGACACACATCTAGGAAGTTGGTCAAATGATTAAATCAAAGAAGAAAGATGTGTAAATACTGTCTTCACTCAGAATAAACCATGACGATGAATAGATCAGAAGAGGTACCAAAGGATAGCTGCCATTTATCAAATACCAAATAACAAGGCACAATACTAAGCACTCTACAAATATATTATCTCATTTCATCATCACAAAAGGAATGATTACTATCTTTATTTAAAAATAAAGTCTTAGAAAAGTTAACTAATTTACCCAGAGCAATAAATCCAGTCGGGTTCAGACCATAATAGAGGCCACATTGCCTAGTGAAGGCTTCATGCAAGAAAACCCAAAATCAAATTAACCAAAAGACAAAACATACTCATTTAGTCAGTTTGGAAAAAAAGAAAAAAGCATGGTGGAAAGGAAATTTAAGCTAATTGCTAGAAAGAATTCAGGGAACTGCTTGCGGATTCCCATTGACCTGAGCTTTCCATGTTCTGAGGTACCAGGAGTTGGTGGCCCGTAGCTGAGCTATCTATGACAAACCAGTTTTTTCCTCCAGTTATTGGTGGCTTATGTGACTCTTTCTTAGTATTGAGAGTTTTCAAATTTATTCTATGTTATTCTTCACATGGAACCTGTGAAGAAACTTGGCAAAAATAACATCACTTTATAGATTAGGATACTTAGATGCAGAGAGTTTAGGTGATCACTTTCACATCCCACAAAATAAAATTGGGAAAATCAAGGATGAAAATTTGGTTGTTATTGAACTACCAGTCCTCAACTTTTTTCTCAACCATAGTGTCCCCGCTGAGTAGAAGAAAATATTCTTGCCTAAAGTAACCCGCTAAAATGTAGAGGAGAGCTAGACAAACTGACTGGTAGAAAGGAAGATCTGAAGAAATTATTGTTCGAAAGAAAACCAACCCATTGGTTCTGAGACCAAAGGAAATGGATTGAAACTTGGGTAAAACAAAGTATATTTCTCAGGAAGAATGTTTAACAAATAACACAGCTATAAAATGGTGTTAGAGATGATCCAACACACAAAGCACTGTAGGGGAGCAGCCTGTTTGTGAACACAGTGCTAAGACAGCCCTCCAGCTCTGGTTCCTATGACAGAGTGTGACCTTGGAGAAGGCACTTGAGTTCTCTGTACCTCAGTATCCCCATGTGCAAAATGCGGATGCTAACAATTGAATCACGAGGTTGTAAAAGTGCACCTCTTGTTTTAGACGGTATAGGTTTAGAACGTCCCACAGGGAAAAAGATTAAAGAATCAAATTTGTGGCTTCCTGAAGCTTTAAGCCTACAAGAAAATTATAGATATATCTGAATTATAGAAATTCAAAGGAAAATACACTGTCCCACAGAGACTTTGTAAAACATGGATTTGGGGGGATCTGGAATCAGAGGGTAAACATACACACATAGTATAGTGTATAAGGATTTGACATTACCTACTCAATAGAGGAAAGAAATGCAAAAGTTATATAAGAGAGGCAAGAATGTTAATAGCCCACCTGTAACACTGAATTTATTACATAGAATTATATGATCTGTGTCTGTTCTGATGCTCTAATTTTAAACATATATATGTAAATACATATATAAAATGTATACATATATAAATACAAATATCCATATGTAGTATGTATTTATATGTTTATATATTTTTGTATATTTATATATTTTTATTTATGTATTTTATATATTTTTTAATGTACACACACACACTTAGGGCATCATCCTTAAGAATGCAATCTTTTGCGGAATGCCTCCATTGCCAAGGATTGTGTTTTTGGCAATTCACTGAATTTTCACATTTGCTGAATATAATGCATATTGAGTCTAAATAGCCTAGTACATTAAATGAATCTTTATTACTTTGTCCCCCACACAGTCCACACCACAGTCCCAACAATAAAGGTGTTGCGTATGAATCCAACAGTCATTTAAAAGGTATATACCACCAACAGATTTAAGTGACTTACTGGACCTGATGTTATTAAATAGTAAAATTTCAATCGAATTGAAAAGACCAGATTCATTCTTTACATTTTCAGAATTCAATAACTTTAATGACATTTAGAAATGCGGAATGGCCACAGGATTGGGCCATTAATTCTTCTGAAATATGAATTTTCAAAATTAACATTTGAAGAGGAAACAATCAATATCACACAGAAACCCTTATTTTGAGCTCTCAGGTTGCTGAAGCAGAATCTAACTTACTTTTACAGTATTATAAAGAGGTGTAGAAAAGTTATCCTTTCAAGGATTCATAGCTAATTAAAATTTTCAAACTGTATAATCTGAAAATTAGTGTTTGCGGCAAAATCAGCCACTCAGCCTTGAACGTGGCATTCTGTGTGTGCAGCTATAATGAGCTGCTTTTGTGTGGTGTGTGGTCCTTGACATTTGTCATAATCCCAGACCACCCAAATATAGCAATTTGCTATTTGGAAAAGACACCCTACAAGTTTCTCTTTTCTCTTCTTAAGGCCATATTTTTAAAGAGCCATCAGTTATCTGTAGCCTTCACTCATCATGCTAATGGCTTCTATAAATACTCTGACAGATCATTCTTCTCTAAATTGTCCAGCAAAGAAAGGATAAGAAATGTGTCCTCAGAGGCTGTGAAGAGGACCACGAGCCTACTTCCCATCTCTGGTGAGCATGGCGAGAAAGCCATTGAAGGCCCTACCCACTAGAATATTCTTGTGTGCAACCACGCACAAGAAATCCCAGGTAAAAAGTGGTTAAAAATATGAAGCCATAATGATTCTCCTAAATATTTTTTAACCTTTCACATCGTAATGTTTAAGTGGTGGGTAACATTTTATTCATCTTACGATTTCTTCAAGAACTCTGTTGGGACAGAAGTTACCTGTTTTATCATTCCCTTGAAAAAAGCCAACTCCTTGAATAAGATAATCAATTTGCATTTTAATCATCAGTCAAATTTCAACAACTACACTCTCTTTTATTCAGAATAAAACTAGGAGTTCCAGTCACCATCTAAAATCTGAGTCTACCAGACACAGGTAGCACTATTTTTGAATTCTGCTTTGTGGCAATCTTATCAACAATAAAAAATATAAAAGTGGCGAATGCAAACTAACATTTGATGATGATTAGAGTGAACATATAATTTATCATCCTGATTTCTGAGATTGAAAGGGAGTGCTATTACTAATTATTATAATCATTAATACACTTACAAGTACTAATGAAGATCATTATGAATAAATATTGCAGGACAAGAGGCATAAAAAAAGACTGTCCCTCCAGATGACCAAGAAGGCACTATGCCGCGTCTAAGATGTACTTTGCCGTATTTAATTATTTCACACTCACAACATAGACGGATAGCAGGTATGATCATCCCTGTTTGACAGATGAGAAAACTAAGTCTCAGAAAAATTAGTAATTTAGTAAATCGAGGAATTGGGATTTGAACACAGCTGCCCATCTGACTCCAAGCCTGGGCTTTTCTTGCCATGTTGCCGCTGCTATGAATTACAGAAATAATGTTCCTCTTTCTCTGAAAAATTGACAAAGGTAGAGTGTGCTCCTCTCATGTTCTGTCTCTCCGGCTTGCTCTCTCTCTCTCTCCCTCTCTCTCTCTCTGTCTTTCTCTCTTTGTAGGTAAATATAAGTATAGCTACAGAAAACAAACATATCACTTCTTAGAGGTCCAAGAGATGGAAGATAATTCTGCATCTAGAAAAGAAAATAAATTTAGAATTTCACAAATCCTTCTAAACCAAGCGACGGTATGGACTTCTGGTTCCATAGAACCATTCTTGGACCCCTTTTCTTCCCTTTGGAACTAAGGCCTCTAGTCCAGCAGAATCTTAAGTAACAGGGACAGGAAGCAAACTTTTCATTAGTTGACACCGTGGGGTTATAGTGAGTGAAGGATTCCCATTTCCATCCCTTGATTCCCGGATGTGTGACTTCTGGCTATTGGAGAAACAGCACCATGTATCGGATGCCAATTTAGATCTTACACCACCTCCTGGAGGACATTGCCCCTCCCCCTAAGGCACTGTCCCCTAATTGATGCCATAACTCAGTCTACAAAAGGCTACTCCACTATTTTATCTAGCAAGCCGCTTCAGGATGGTGGGAAACATGGTACCAGAGAAGGGCCCACCAGCATGGGCCCGTTGGCACTCTTCTTTTGCTATGAATTACCTCCTTGTTGAGAAGTGAATACGTGTGGAATGCTATGACAATGAATAAGACATTCTGTAAGTTCACAAATGTGAACTTACAGAATGTCTTTTGTGAACTTACAGAAAGTTCACAAAAGACATTCTGTAAGTTCACAAATGGTGTGTCTTGCAGAAGCATTGCAGGCAGAGGAAGCAAATCCACATCCAGAGTAAGAATCTATTCCAGCAAGAACAAAATGCTGCCCCTTCCATCACGGAAGTGCTCCAGTGTAACCATCCTGCCACCAAGTAGCTGGCTGATCACCTGGGGAAGGGTGCCACATTGCAGACTCTGTACTGGCCTCTGCTGCTGGCGGATCGAGCACTCAGCAGTGGCGGTGGCCAGGTTAGTCTTGGTGAGTAGACACCTATGTTGCTGTGACCACGTGTACCCTTGATTCCTGCTACCCTGGCCATTTTGTTCATGAGCCATTGGTCAATGACAGGAGTAGCTGAGGAATGGTGACTGATATTAACAAAACAAATCCTGTTATCCACTTCTGCTGACTTCACGTGCGACACAGCTATCTTTACATTCTGGGACGATTTGGAGAGATTTATCCACATATTTTCCCCTGATGTCCTTGTCACCAATTTTCCAACTGCACTCCTTCCAAAACCCTACTTCTGAGTTAGGGCAAGAAGAACAGGCCCTTAAATGTCGATGTTGATTAGTCATTGAAAGGAGATATGTTCTCCAGTGAGGCAATTGTCTTGAGCCAAGGCAACCCCAAAGAGGAGCTACAACAGAAAGCCCTCTTCCAGCAGCACTCCCAGCGGCAGAGGGAATAAGTTCTTCATTTACGAAGGTGTAGGGTCGGGGCAGTGCATCCCAGGCCATCATGGCATCCACAATCCACATCCTTAACTTCTGTTCTCTACCTGCTGAGCAATTTGACATCAAAATGTGAGTTAGAATGAACAAATATTAAAATTTTATTTATTTACTTATCTTTGGCTGCGTTGGGTCTTCGTTGCTGCACAGGATTTCTCTAGTTGCGGCAAGTGGGGACTAATCTTCGTTGCCATGTGCGGGCTTCTCATTGCGGTGGCTTCTCTTGTTGCGGAGCACGGGCTCTAGGCACACGGGCTTCAGTAGTTGTGGCACGTAGGCTCAGCAGTTGTGGTGTATGGGCTTAGTTGCTCCACGGCATGTGGGATCTTCCCAGACCAGGGCTCGAACCCGTGTCCCTGCATTGGCAGGCAGATTCTTAACCATAGCTCCACCAGGGAAGTCCCAGAATAAACAATTTTTAACATAACTTGAAGTATTATGTTGCTACTGATATTAGCAATGTTGACACCAGCAATTTGAATTACAATAAATGTTTAAAACGTCAAGTATTAATTAATTACTGAGTTCTTATTCTTCTATCTTGTTTAGTTTCAGAGGTACCATTTCCCATGCCGGTCATTATTGGAATGCTGGCCAGAGCTTATTTCTCCCCCTGACTATGGCAGATTTCTGCAAAATGAAAAGACCTACAGGTTACATTCTTTGTAACCTGGGTTTCCTCCAGATAGCAATGATAGGTTCACTACAAGAACCATTCCTTAGCTTCTTGAATACTCTACAAATTCCCCAACCCTCTTGATATTTTTAAAATATCACATATAATAAATTGTTCTGCAGTTTCTCTCCAGCATGTACTAAATGGGTATGGTAGAATGATCTGTAATGCTCTTCTCTTCTTGAAATGATATGCACATCCACGATGCCTTTATTAGCTAGATTAAATCTCTGAAGGCTTCTGAGATTCTCTGCCCGCTCAGTGATGCTCTCCTGAGCTCAGGGTCCAAGAGTGATATGGCTTCTACTCTCAACTCTTCATTGGAAAGGAGGTAGAATTGTCCATGTGTAGAACTCAAGGGAGTATTCTGAACCCATTCTTCGATGTTTATTTAGCACAAATGAACAGCACGTTCCTTTACTGAGTGAGCCCAATACAGCTTACTTAAATGCTTTTTAAGGAATGATTTTGAAAACAAATTGGGTTCAATATTTATTTTATAAAACAATTTCCAAATAATTGGTCCTCCAAAAGAAATCAATTATTTACTTCAAAGTCATTACTTTTTTTAGAATTTACCTCACAAAATCATCTGAAACATGTCACTATGACCATATTCCTTTATACTCAAATTTAATTATTGACTGTCTACAAATCATTAAACATGCCGAAATCCTGGGCATTTATAGAGTTGCACCTGTAATTTATTTGGTTTGCGGTCACAATAGGTTACAAGGAAAACCTGAGTCGCTGTCTCACTCCCCAGCATTTTCTCAGGCAGAGCTGCATTTTCTGTAGGGCCACTGGGTCTCTACAAACAGCATGCTTTCCGCCAGGCACTTTGTAATGTGCAATGAATGGTGTCATTTATTTTCATTTCCTCATACTTAATTGCATGCTTCTTGCTTCCAACATTAAGCCAGAAGGCAGGTGGCAGAAGCAATGAACTTAGCTGGGACTAGTGTCGTCGTTATAGGCTATGCAACCTCCCTTAAAAGTAAGACAACTGGTTACAACCCAGCAGAAGCCACTGGGCTGGAAAAACGCTCCATTCCATTGCAAGTTCTGACTCTGAAGAAGCTACTGTTGGGACTGGCACCCAAGCAGGAAAAGGCACCCAATTGACTCTTCTCTCCCTATAGCATCTACACAAAGTGCTGAACTTATTAATCCAACACTAGATATCAAAACTAAGTAAATAACCTGCTAAACTACATCAGTTAACTACCAGATGATATGATGAGGGAACCAACTGGTCAGAGTATAGCTCTTACTCAAATGATATACCTCACTCCTAAACAATGTCTCTCCATAAATATTGAGCACAGTTGCTTAAAATGGATCGTCCTAAAGAACAGAGTAAGTTAGTTGAACAAATTAAATATCAAATTTATATAATTATTTATAGGCCATTTAGCAACATAGTCAGAGATGAATGATCGTTTTCAAAAGCTAAGTGATATCTCAATACTGTGCAGTTTTGTAACCCTAAATAAAATTGTTTAATATTGAGCCATAATAAAATTAGTAAAAATGTGTTCTCTTTTCTCCAATAAATGCAACTAATAACTGATTGAGATTTATTGACTTCTTTCCCCAGATGACACACCCTCTTTTTCTTATTACCGTTTGCAAGTAACATTTTATGACACATCAGTTATGCTTTTTCAATGACGTCACCCATGTGTTGCTAATGGGATGCCTTTAGAATCTGAGAATGAACACTACTTCAGTGATAAAGAGCAACAAATGTCAAGAATCTGATTTCTGTTGCTCTTTTCCTAGGAAAAAAAAGCAATCGTATAATATGAAATGCACATTTTGTTTGCTTTTTTTTTTTTTAATTTTTGGCTGCTTTGGGTCTTCGCTGCTGAGTGTGGGCTTTCTCTAGTTGTGGCGACGGGGGCTACTCTTCGTTGCGGTGCACAGGCTTCTCATTGCTGTGGCTTCTCTTGTTGCGGAGCACAGGTTCTAGGCATGCGGGCTTCAGTAGTTGTGGCTCGCAGGCTCTAGAGCGCAGGTTCAGTAGTTGTGGCGCACAGGCTTAGTTGCTCTGAGGCATATGGGATCTTCCCGGACCAGGGATCGAACCCATGTCCCCTGCATTGGCAGGCGGATTCTTAACCACTGCACCACCAGGGAAGTCCCTTGCTTACTCTTGATCATTTTCATACAAATGTAAGAAGAAATAGAGGGAAGAATAGATCAGGGGCTCCCACCCTTGTTCACTTTCAATGAAACACAAGCTCAGAGGCCTCCACAGAGCTTTCTCTTTTGCCCCAAATCTGGATTCTGTCTGCATATCAGGAATGGAAAGCATCAATTGTACTTTTTTTTTTTCCTCAACCCTCTCTCCATCCTTTCCTCAATCTCTATTCCTTCTCTATTTACCATTTCCTTCAAGTTTTGGCTGTCATGACACCCTAGACCCTCTACCTTAGTGTAGTACAAATATTTATTTTTCCACCTAGGTTTTTTATGTCTTCTATCCAGACATCTGCAATCTTTTCTACTCATACAGCTGATATTCTACAAATTGCTATCACTACGTAATCATATGTGAAGAAATGAATGACACAACAGAAACTTGACCATAAATCTGATACTTGATCTGTGTGTGATACTTGATACTTGATCTGTATGACCTGTGTGTAGCATCATTTCCCAAAGTTAAAATAATCCTTGATTAAAAGGCTCTGTGATCAAGTAAATTTAGGAAATGCTGCCCACAAATTTGAAAATTGAAATCCACAGGCAGTCCCATAGTAAAGAAACCTGTTTCACTCAGTGTCTTCCAAACTGACCTGAGCTTGGACTCCACATTTTCATGAAATGCCTGTTAACATTTCTTGGAACACATTTTGAGAAACATTAGCTTAGAAGCTACAAGTTTAAGTAATTTTCAGATAATAATTTAAAAGCAATCAATAATTACATTTATGCAACTACATGGCTAATAAAGCAAGTTAAGAATATATTGCAAGTATGATTTATAATATTAATATGAATAATTTATTTTAATAACCGTTGAAAATAGTCACAAAGACTTGATTTGTTCATATTCTGAATTGCAAAATCTAATCAGGCTGGGGTGTTGGCTTTTATTTATGCCTCAGCATCAAAGACCTTCTATTTCTGGTAAAGTTCCTCTGATTCAGATTGGAAAACTAATGCTTGCTGTCTATAAGTTTATTGTCAGTCTACATATTTTGTTGTTTTGTGAATCTTTCCATGATCTGTTAGATGATGAATGGTTTTTTTCATGTAAAAAAGATCAAAGTCATTAATTTGTAACAATTAGAAAGGATCATTTCTTTGGTGATGATTTTGACTTTTTCAGATGGAAGATTCATTTATTCACTCATTTAATAAATATAAACATCTTTATTGGAGTATAATTGCTCTACAATGGTGTGTTAGTTTCTGCTGTATAACAAAGTGAATCAGTTATACATATACATATATCCCCATATCCCCTCCCTCTTTTTTTTTTTCGGTACGCGGGCTTCTCACTGTTGTGGCCTCTCCCATTGTGGAGCACAGGCTCCGGACGCGCAGGCTCAGCGGCCATGGCTCACGGGCCTAACCTCTCCACAGCATGTGGGATCTTCCCGGACCAGGGCACGAACCCGTGTCTCCTGCATCGGCAGGCTGACTCTCAACCACTGCTCCACCAGGGAAGCCCCCCCCCTCCCTCTTGCGTCTCCCTCCCTCCCACCCTCCCTATCCCACCCCTCCAGGTGGTCACAAAGCACCGAGCTGATCTCCCTGTGCTATGCGGCTGCTTCCCACTAGCTATCTATTTTACGTTTGGTAGTGTATATATGTCCATAGCATGTATTTTGTGCCAGGCTTTATCTTGGGTTCTTGAATTCATCAGTGAACAAAACAGACTAAGATTTCTGCTCCTGTGGAAGTTATATTCCAGTGGAAGTGGAGGCTGTCAACAAACAATAAGTATGGTAAATAGGTAAGTTAGAGAGTGTGTTACAAGATTTTAAATGCAAGGCAAAAGAAAAAAAAAAGAGAGAGAGCAAGGTAAGGGATTTGGAGAGCTGGAACAGGGAAAAGAGTGGCTGCAATTTTAAATAGGATGTCCAGCAAAGGCCTCTTTGGAAAGATGGCATTTGATGAAAACTTGAAGCTGAAGGAGTTTGATAATTAAGAGTGTTCTTATCAGAGACTGTAGACAGACACAGGCTAGAAAAATTCCTGGCACATCCAAGGAGAAACAATGAAGGCAAAGTAGCTAGAACAGAGTGAAAAAGAGGAAGAAAAGTAGGAAATGAGACCAACTAGGTAATCAGGAGCCTGAAAATATAAGATCTTATAAGGACTTTGGCCTCAATTCTACTGAAATGGGCAGTCACTGGCGGGATTTTAGGAGAGAAGTAACATGATTAATTCACATTTTATAAGAATTAATCTGTCTATTGTTGAGAACAGACTGTAGAAACACAAGAATAGAAGCAGGGAGACCACCTAGGAAGCATAGTAACAGGGGAGGTGGTAAGAAGTATTAAAAGTCTGAATATATTCTGAAAATAGAGCCAAATGGATTTCCTGAAGACTTGATTGTGGAGTGTGAGAGAAAGAGAAGATTCGAGAAAAACTCCAAGGTTTTTTTCCCTGAAAACTGGAAGTGGATAGTTGCCTTCAAAGAGATGAAACAGATTCTCAGCAGAGAGAGTAGAAGGAAACCTGAGGCTTTTTCAGGCATGGACAGTGTGCGTCTGAGACGTCTTATCTATTATCCACCCAAGTGGAGATGTTCGGAGAGAATTGGAGATATGAATCTGGAATTTGAGAAGGAGTTCTAAGCTGGAGACATGAGTTTGGGAATTGTCAGCATTTAGGTGGTTTTATAGACATGAGGCTAGATGAGAACAACAAATATGTGAGTATAAATGGAGAGGAAAAGAAGATCAAGAACTACAATTAAAGCACTGTGCTACCAAGACATTGTAGAGCATGGGGGGAACCAATAAGACTAAGACTGAGGAGTAGCCAGTAACTTAGGAGGAAAACCTAAAGAGACAGAAGTCCTCAAAGCCACATGAAGAAAGTGTCCCAATTAGGAGCATGAAATCACTTGCCAGAGAGCCAACAACTGAATTTAGTAACATGGATGTTCTTTGGTGACCTTGACAAGAGTTGCTCAGTGGGATTGTGGGAGCAAAAGCCTGACTGGTGGAGGCTTAAGAGAAAATGAGAACAGGAAAAATGAAGGAAAACAAACATAAGCAACTCTTTGAAAAGTTCTCTTTCAAAAAGGAGCTGAGAAATGGGAATATAAATTACGCAAATGTGGTGTCAAGAGAATTCTTACGTAACACGAGAAAAATAACAGCATGTTGGTTTGGTGATAGGAAGATCCATCAGGTGCAAAAATATTGATGATGCAGAAGAGAAAACAGAGAACTGCTGGAAGAGTATCTGTGCGTCGGCAGAAGGAAGTGGGGCCTAGTGCACAAGACTTTCCTAAAAGACTCAAGAAGCCACGTGACGCAGGTTTCCAGGCAAATTTTGGCATCTTCAGAGAAGTCTGGGTAAAATTAATGAGCGCACATAGATTTTTATGACATTTTCTTTATTATTCAGAAGTCAAGAATTCCTTAGGGAATACATGCTTACTACTTGGAGTTTGGTTATCCCATATAGAATTAAGAATTAATAAATATTTATGGCTTTATTCATATAGAGTTTATTAAAAAGCATGAGGGAATTTTTGGTTATTTATCATTCTTCAAAATCATAGGTTACATGCCCGGAGAGATAGTAATCATGGGGGCACTTAGCTAAATAATAAAACATGTATTAGTCAGAGTCTGCAAACAGCTGAAAATAATCACCTCAGTGTATTTCAGTGTGGGTCCATGAAGGAGGGGGGATGGGTGATCCAATCCAGTCCAGGTTGTTTCACGTTGTATCTTTACCATTTTCATCACATAGTTTAAAGCTTGGCCTCCCATCAGTAAGCTAGAAGGTGGTGGGGTTAGAGTTGAAGGGAGAGGAACAATTGCTGTTACCTGCCTCAGCCTAGAAATGATATATGTCACTTCTGCTCAAATTCCGTTGGTTAAAGCTATTCACATGGCCCCATCTAAATGCTAAGAAGCTAGGAAGTGCAGTTTAACAGTTCACTGTGTGTTCAAAAAGAAATAATGTGTTTGGTGAGCATCTATCCAGTCTACCATAAAACACATGCAGTTTTATGACTTCATATGAGTTGTTAGACTTACATTTCTCCTTTTGGCTCATATGCTAAAGTGAAGACCACTGGATATGATACCAGTGTTTGATAGTCTGCTGTAGCCATTGCCTGAAGATGACCCCATATCATTATATAATAGGCCAGTGTTGATTACATTAATGATTCAGATTCTAAAAGTCATCCAAGGAAGAAACTTCATTAAAAACATTCTAAATTTTGATAGCTATATACTGGTTAATGAGGAAGTTACACAAAATAAATACAAGGCTAGATAGACCTTTCTGGAGAGCAAATAAAAAATGTATGGATGGATAGTTCAGGGAAATGGAATATGACGTGAAAAAGATTCATGTTAAAGAAGAGTGTGGGATATGCAAATAATTTCTGAAAGTACGATTATGAGAGAGTAGAGCCTGGAGAGATATGCTCAATCTGGATTACAAAAGCCTTTGTACACTAAGGAATAAATGTTTTATCTTGCAATGGGATATCACTTTTCTAAACAAAGCATAAGACCAATATAGCATGAAATGCCTACTTCGAAAACAGTGCTAATCTGCAGATAACACAAAGATAATGTCTTTATATACAGAACACCCCTGTCTCATCCTTTTCGGTCAAATACACATTCAATAAATATTCACCAGTATTATAAGATTTCTGCATTCCAAATAAGGAAATCACAGTCTGGCAAAATTTCAGGCAATGGATTCTCTGACTAACCCCTTTTCTGGGAATCAATACACTGGCAGTGCAGGATCCTAGCAATTATAGTGGGGACCTGAGAAGAGCCACAGAGCTGGTAAACCCTAGCTCTCACTCTAGAGTGAGCATCACTGCTTTCCCCTTCCCAGTCTCCTGACAAAGCAGTGACTGATGACACTTCCCTTTGTAAAAGGGATTTAACTGAGCTGGAACTTAGAGATGAGAGGTTCCCTGATAACTCATCACAACCCCCATTCATGACCTGATATAAAGTCCATTAAGTAGAAGGTAAATGGGATGGATCAAGCCCCCAAAGAATCCTGCTAAGACAGAGAAACTCCACTGAAATGACCCAGCCCAGGCTGCTCAGGTAAGGAGACCCAAAGATTGGATGAGCTATATTAGATCACTTTAAAAGTATCAATACTTATTAGGTAGAACTTTCAGTCTGAACTAGATGGCATTGAACCAGTTTTCCCTGCTCCTCTCTACTAAGCACAAGTATAAATCCTTGAAATGGTGCAAGAGACAAGCAAAGGAGAACTCTAAAATGTGATAAGAGAAAGATGATCTAAATCCATGGTCACAAAGATTTACCCAGGTTTTCTTCTAAGGGTTTTCTAGTTTTAGCTCTTATGTTAGACATTTGATCTGTTTTGATTTAAATTTTGGTTATAGTGTGAGGTAGGATGTCCCGGCACCAAAAACATAAACAACAAAAGAAAAAAACAGATAAATTGAATTTCAGTAAAATCAAAACATTATACTTCAAAGGACACCTTCAAGAAACTGAAATGATAAGCCACTGAATAGGAGAAAATATTCACAAATTATGTATCTGATAAGGGACTTATACCTCGAATACAGAAAAAACTCTTACAACTCAACAATAAAGGGACAAATAACCCAGTATAAAAATGAAAAAAGTGGGCTTCCCTGGTGGCGCAGTGCTTGGGAGTCCGCCTGCCGATGCAGGGGACGCGGGTTCGTGCCCCGGTCCGGGAGGATCCCACATGCCGCGGAGTGGCTGGGCCCCTGGGCCATGGCCACTGGGCCTGCGCGTCTGGAGCCTGTGCTCCACAGCAGGAGAGGCCACAGCAGTGAGAGGCCCGCATACCACACACACACACACACACACACAAAAAGAAAAAAGTGTTGGAATAGACATTTCCCCAAAGATATACAAATGGCCAACAAACACATGAAAAATGCTCAAAATCATTAGTCATTAGGGAAATGCAGATCAAAATCGCAGTGAGATATCACTTCATACTGACTAGGATGGCTAGAATCAAAAAGGCAGAGACAACAGTCAATGTTAGTAAAGAACTGGAGAAATCAGAAGCCCCATGCACTGCAGGTGTGATAGAAAATGTTGCAGACGTTGTATAAAACATGTTAATACTTCCTCAAAAAGTTGAACATAGCATTACCCTTTGACACAGCAATTCTACTCCTAGGTATACATCAAGAGAATTGAAAACATACGCTCACACCAAAACTTGTGCATGAACATTCATAGCAGCAGTATTCATAATAGCCAAATGGGGAAAATAACCCAAATGTCCATCAACTGGTGAGTGGATAAACAAAATATGGTATGTTCATATGATGGAATACCATTCAGCCATAAAAATGAATGAAGTACTGCTGGCAGGCTATGAAATAGATAAACATAGAAAATATTATGTTAAGTGAATGAAATTAGTCACAAAGACCATATATTATTCCATTTATATGAAATGTTCAGAAGGCAAATCTATAGAGACAAAGTCAGTTTGCGGTTGACTACGTCTGGAGTGGGGGATGGAAGGATTGAAGGGATTGAGGGGTGATGTCTAAAGGGCATGGGATTTCCTTTTGGAGCAATGAGAATGTTCTAGAAATGATTGTGATGATGTTTGCACAACATTTTATCCTAAAAACTATTGAATTGAATGAATTGTATGATATGTGAATTATATCTCAATGGAGCTATTACCAAAAAAAAAAAAAAAATCAGGAGTAGCTACATTAATCTTTAATAAAGTAGATTTCAGACCAAAGAGAATTCCTAGATACAGAGGAATAGTACACAATGATAAAAAGATTAATCCACCAGGAAAACATAGTGATCCTGTGTACACAGCAAACAACAGAGCTTCAAAATACATGAAGCAAAATCAGATAGAGCTCAAAGGAGAAAAGTACACAAATCCACCATTATACTTGGGACTTCCCACCCCACTCTTAGCTACTGAGAGAACTGCTAGACAGAAAATCAGCAAAGGCATAGAAGATCTGAACGACACAATCAACCAACAGCCTCTAGTTGAAATATATAGAACATTTCACCAAACAACAGCAGAATACATATTTTTTCCAAGAGCCCATGGAGCATTCACCAAGCTAGAATATATCCTGGATATGCTAAAATGAACCTCAAATTTAAATTTAAATCAAATAGCATGTGATCTCTGATCGTGGTAGGATGAAACTAGATGTCAATAACTAGAGAGACAGCAGGAAATTCTCTAAATGCATGGAAATTAAAGACACACTTCCAAATAGTCCCTAGTCAAAGAAGGAGTCTCAAAAGAAATTTTAAAATGCACAGAATGGAATGAAAATGAAAACAAAATTTATCAAAATATATGGAATGTAATTTAAGCAGTGCTGAGAGGTAAATTTATAGCAGTGAATGTTTACATTAAAAAAGAAGAAAGGTCTCATATCAATAACCTAAGTTTCTATTGAGAAACTAGAAAAAGAAGACCAAAATAAACCCAAAGAAAGGAAGAGGAAAGCATACAGATGAGAGAAGAAATTAATGAAGTTGAAAATAAGACTATAATAGAGAAAATTAATGAAACAAAAAGCTGATCCTTTGGGAAAAAATCAATGAAAATTAAAGTCTCTAGCATGATGGGCAAGACTAAAAGTCGAGAAGACACAAATTTCCAGCATCAGGAATTAAATAGGGGATACCACTACTGATCTTGCAGCCTTTAAAAGGTTAATAAGAGGATAATATGTCCCGGACTTATGGAGTTCATACTCTAATATGTGTTAGACAGTAAACAGGTTAAGAAGCAAGACATAAATCAGGTAGCACTCTGGCTGTGACAAAAATACCTCAAGGTGATGTGAGAGAGTGACAAAGCAGTGACTTGAGATGGAGAAGCCAGGAAACTCCTCTGCAGTGTTGATATTTAAGCCAAAAGCTAAATGGACAGAAAGAGACAGCTCTGAGAAGCTCTCGGCAAAAGGAGAACCTTCCAGGCACAGGTGACAGCTAGTGCAAAGGCCCCGAGGCATGGAAGAGCTTGGTGTGTTTTAGGATTAGAAGAAGTAGGTGTGACTGGAGTCTAGTGAGCAGGAGAGATGCTGGCAGGTAGTAAGAAAGGTCACCAGGAGCAAGATCAGATGAGACCTTACAGGCCAGGGGTAGGGATATGACTTTGCATCTTGAGTGAAGGGGATATTAGGGGAAGTTTTAAGCAGGAAAGTGACTTGTTCCAAACAACATTTTAAAAAGATCACCACGTTTGCTATTGGAGAGTGAATGGTGGAAAGACAAGAGTGGAGGAAAAGACAAGTTAAAAGGCTCTTGCCGTGGAGGTGGTGGAGGTTTTTTGGCTGTAGAAGTAGAGAGAATTAGATAGATTCAAATAAATTTTGACAGGTGATAACTTTTTACCCCCACGTTAAAATTTAGAATAAGAAATTCCACTACTAAGCTTTTTTCTCAGTACGGACTTGCTAACCATGTAATGAGTGTTTCTGTGTTTTTCTATCTGCAGTTATTATGTATTTTCTTGACTTCTTCATGAGTCATAGTGATACAGTCCCAAAAGAGGAGCAATGTAATAGGAACCACATTTATTATTACAAAAGAAAAGGTCCTAAAATGCTTGAAAGAACATTTCACTTCTATACCAATTTCAGCACTCAATTTAAGTTGAAAAATTTTGCTTTTACCAAGTTTGTAAGTTTTTTGAAACATCTGCTTTTTCACAATTGGATTGTTCAGTTTTCGTCTTAATTCTCAGATAAGCGCTTTATATACTAAGACTAGCATCACAATCATGACAGTGTTTTTCACATGTAAAAATTTTTTGGTTTTACCGTTACCATCATCAACAAAGATCTATCTCATATTCACTTGACCATCTGTGTAAATAAAAAGAACAAATAGAAATTACTTGAAGTGTATCAAAACTCTATGGTTTTTGAAGTCGACTCACAGTGAACACTAGCTGTGCTGAAAATAATACTAGAAACTTTTAAATAACAGTCTTTAGTGGAATACTTTTGGTTTTGACAGCATATGACTTTGTAAGTGATCTGGCTAACGGCAAAAGTGCTAAAAATCTACAAGTGCAATCTTACTGAACAATAATGTGTTTCTTAATGGTTTGGACATGCAACTCTTCTTAGGCCAAGAGTGGAGATTGTCTTCTCTTCTATGTCACATGCAGGCATATACTAAGAACAGAGAGCTGAGCATTTGTAGCTACTCGTAAAATGATCACCTCCTACTATCTAAAAGTACTAGAAATTGGACGAAGTAACTAGGCTTCTCCAAAGCATGACTCAGACTTTTTCATGCTCATGAATTCTGTCAGTTCTAGTCCTTTCACCCATGAAGACAGAGAATGACTTCTCTGGGCTGCATATCAGATCCAAAGGCTTAATAAACTACCAAGTGACATTCTTATTATGGTTTAAGTGCTTTTCTTATGTTTCCTAATTCAATCATGCTTAACAAGGGAAAAATTACTTCCTCAGTGGGAAGTTTTAATTAATAATTAGACGGAAACAAAGAAAAGTCTTGAAGTTGAGAGAATTCTCCTTTTCAGATTTTCATTATCACTAAAAGCAAATTCTCTTGAAAAATATCTCAACAATGGGGCTTTGTGTTCAGCTGGCACTGATAAGATACGACTAGATAGAAAGAAAGAGTTGGCTGTGTTTTATACACATATTGACAATCTGGAATCATGTAGCTAAATTAAAGAAGAATCTCCTTTTCGAAAATGACATTAACTCTTACATTCCCAGTCCACACTAGTCATAGAAAAAAAGTCAGGGATCCTAGCTACTATCATTCTTTTATTTGTTAATTTGATGCATATTTATTGAAATGTTGTATGTCAGGCACTGTTCTGGGTACTGGGCATATAGCTATGAATGAAGCAAAGTCCTACCCTCCTGGAGTTCATGTTGGAGAGAGTCTACTAATATAGACAGCTAAAGTTCACATTCTATATTACATGATGACTCCAATCTGGCTCCTGTTGGGCTCCCTGAGTGTCTGCTTGGAGCTCTTCTCTCCTGATGGACATGCACACTCAGGAGAGTGAAGCTGCTTTGGTCCCCCTTCCCCAAGAGAACCTGATGCCTGACAGATGATACTTCTCGTCTCAGTTGCACTCAACTTGTCTGCTGGAGCCACTGCAGGCTCCTGTCCCTCTCTCAGCAGCTGCTAATGGGACAGGCTCATGCCACTGCAGCCAGACTTGCATCTTACCAGGCTCTTCAATGTTCTAGGAATTCTAGAATCCCAGCCAACTAACCAACCTCATGTCCCAGTACTCTTCCACACACACAGCAAGCTCCAGCGCCTGGTTCCCTTGCACTAAATTTCTCTAACTCTCTCCCTAGTTATGATCTTAGCTTTGACCCCTTTCTCTCAGATCCTCACATGGTTGCCTCCTTTTCATGAACCAGATCTCAGCTCAGATATCACCTCTTCAAAGAGGGCTTCCTTGGCCACATTATTAAAACATATGCACAAGATATACTGTATGTTGAATAAAATTGCATCACAATATGTAAGACTCTTGTCTTAGAAGAAAAATCAGAAAAACAAATTTTGTGGGAGACTTTAAGTGCTTCTCTTGGCCTTTGTCAGATCAAAAAACAAACAACCAAAAAAAACAGTGGTGATATAGAATTTGCCCCTGTAGCTAATGTTTATATTGGATTATGTACTCTTCATATATTTTGTTTTTGAAAGTCCATGGAATATTTATAAATATTTAGACAGCAAACAAAATTTCAAAATTGCAATTGATTCCAAAATTATTTCAACAGGGGGTGAAACTGTAAATTGAGAAAGAACTGTAAAATGAGAGAAAAAGAAAGTGCTTAAAATTTACAAAAACATGTTTTATAGCATAATATGTGCTTAAAATTTTTTTAACATCTTTATTGGAGTTTAATTACTTTACAATGGTGTGTTAGTTTCTGCTTTATAACAAAGTGAATCAGCTATACATATACATATATCCCCATATCTCCTCCCTCTTGCATCTCCCTCCCACCCTCTCTATCCCACCCCTCTAGGTGATCACAAAGCACCCAGCTGATCTCCCTGTGCTATGCGGCTGCTTCCCACTAGCTATCTATTTTACATTTGGTAGTGTATATATGTCCATGCCACTCTCTCACTTCGTCCCAGCTTACCCTTCCCCCTCCCCGTGTCCTCAAGTCCACTCTCTTCATCTGCATCTTTATTCCTGTCCTGCCACTAGGTTCATCAGAACTTTTTTTTTTTTTTAGATTCCATATATATATGCTTAAATCTTGTAATTGTTCTCCTGGATTCAGTCTATAAATGTTCACTTATTTAAGCTTGTTAGTTATGTTGTTTAAATCTTCTATATCCCAATTTTTTGTTTTGGTCAACTGTGAAAGATGAGTGTTAAAGTTTCCCACTCTGACAGTTGATTTGCACCTTTTCCTTGAGGTTCTGTTGATTTTTATTTGATTTGATTTGAAACTGTTTTATTAGGTGCATGCAAATATAATTTTTAATATTTCAAGTCAATTTATTTTAATCAAATATAATGGCTATCACTAATAATCATTTCTGGCCTTAAAGTTCTTTTATTTCCCCTGTTAACAAAGCTACTCTAATGTGTTTTTTATGAACAAACAAAAACATTCTTGCTATTCAAATCAAGTGAGATTTAACATTAAGAATTGTTTACACAAGTTGGACTTCCCTGGTGGCACAGTTGTTAAGAATCCGCCTGCCAATGCAGGGGACATGGGTCCGGGAAGGTCCCACATGCCGCAGAGCAACTAGGCCCGTGCACCGCAACTACTGAGCCTGTGCTCTAGAGCCTGTTAGCCACAACTAAAGAGCCTGCGTGCCACAACTACTGAAGCCCACGTGCCTACAGCCCGTGCTCGACAACAAGAGAAACCACCGCAATGAGAAGCCTGCCCACCACAAAGAAGAGTAGCCCCCGCTCAACACAACTAGAGAAAGCCTGTGTGCAGCAACAAAGACCCAATGCAGCCAAAAATAAATAAATTACTTTAAAAAAAAAAAAGAATTGTTTACACAAGTGATTGAAGAACTGAGAGGCAAAGAGGGACCAGTGAGGCAACTTAGGCTAGCAGCAGCAGGAAGCTGTTACCATCCCCATCACTGGAAGGACAAGGAGAGTAGTAGGTGTTCCAGAATTCTGAAGCATGTTCTATCAGGCCAGAGCTAGATCAAAGCAGGAGCTGCCCAGCAGAAACTGAAAACACAGAGATAGGGGTTTTCCAAAGGAAGTACAGCTGCAGAGGAGAGAAAGCTACTAGAACACCTATAAGAAATAACGTCTTTTCCCTTCTTTCTGTCCTCTTGTCTTCTATCAGAGCGTCCCATTGGCCAAAACTACACAAAACCAGAGGACAAGGGAACCTGGGAATATTGGGCTGTATGATAAACAGCAGAGCAATGTAAAGAGTGAGAGACAGATGTGAGAGTAAACAAGCAGTTTCCTGGCACTGTTAGATTTGCCTGGTATATATTTTTCCATCCTTTAATCCTTCTGTGCCTTCTGATTTAGAGACTGACATTTATTGCAAACTCCTTTATTGCCTATCATTTTGTTTTTGTTGTTAGTCTGATAATCCCTGACTGAATATTTATATCTTTTAAAATTATTCATGGGGTTAGTTTAGATTTATTGAGTTTTTTGTAATGCCTGCCCTCATCCCATGTTTTCCTTCTGCTAATTTAGAAATAGACCATCTTTCATCTCATGATCCTTGATCCTTCTTGAAGTATGTGTTTTTGTTTTTGGGTTTTTGTTTTTGTGTGTGTGTGTTTTATCGTGTGGCTGTTAGTATTAAATTCTCTTCACTTTTATTGGCCTGAATGTCTTTATTTTACCTTCACTCTTGAAAGATAAATTCCAGATTGAGTGTTATTTTTCCAAGCACTTTTCTTCTGGCTTGTGTCTCGGTTGAGAAGCCAGCTATCTATTTAATTATCTTTCCTTTGTAGGTTATCTGTCTTTTCTCTCTTACTGCTTTTAAGATCTCACTGCTTTTGGTGTTTTGCCATTGCATTAAGATGTTCCTACTTGAGACTCTCTTCAAGAGACAGTATCATATAATGGTTAATAGCATGAACTCAGGAGACAGATTGCGCCTATAATTTGCTAGCTGTGGAACGTTGGCCATATAAGTTAAGTTTTCTATGCCTAAATAACCTCACATGTTGTGAGGATAGAGGAGTTAATACATGTAAATTGTTTTGAATTCTGTCTGCCTTGTGTTAAACACTTTTTCTTTGTTTGGTGATTTACATCTTTTTTTCTTGCTTGTGAGTCATGGAATTTTCTGAATCTAAGGTTTATTTACACATTTATACATTTAAATAGTTCTTCTCCTTCATTCTTCCTGTTGTATCATGAAACACTGACTAGATATTTATTGGAGTGTCTCACTCTGTCATACAAGTCTCCTAACCTCTCATTTTTTTCAGAAGCTCTTCCAGTTTGCTAATTCCTTCTACAACTGCTTCTAATTTACTGTTTAGTCAGTTCATTCAGTTTCTAATTTCATTTCTAGAATCTCTATTTATTTTACTTATCAAATTTCCCTGATCAATTTTGGTAGTTTCTTATTCTTCTGTCATATTTTTATACTATATTTTTTAAGATATATTAAACTTCGTTTTATATTTCTATCAGATAATTCTAATGTCTAGAGAGTAAAGATTTGATTCTATAGTTCTTTGTTTAATATGACTCTCACTCAGATAGCTTGGTTTCTCCTGTGTCTAGAGATATTTCCTGGAACGTCAGCTGTGGGAATTCCCTGAGGCTGGTTTTAGGTGCATTTGTCCAGAGATGATTTGCTTTTGCTTCTTCTGGGCATGGTTAAAGCCTGAAATTAAGATTCAATAATATGTACTGCATTGACATCTGAAACCTGGAGGGCATCAAATGGACCAATCACAACTCACCTTCCCCACTGTACTGACTGGCTAAGGTCCTCTAGCTAAACAACCCTCCTGATGATGGAGACCAGGCACAGTGCCTGCTTAGCCCTGAACAGCAGGCTTCAGTTCCCTACCAGCCTGCAGAATTATTCTAACAAGCCAATCATATCCTCCCACAGGAACCAGGGGTCACCTCAGCCTCTTAATACTACAAAGACTGCCTCTCACATCTCCTGTGTATTCACTCTGTTTGCAAGTGCAACCTCTGAGTGAGCCTGCATGACACAGTGCTCTCCTCCCCGAGGCTGTGAGTATGTATGGCTACCCATGTTCACGTCCGGTGTTGAGTGTCCTGTGTTCAGTCATCCTCATATCCCTAGGGTAGGAAACCCTCACCCACCAATAAGATGAAGAGGAGGCAAATAAAACATGGGCTCTGAGGCCACTACCAACATAGAGCACTTCAACTAAGTTTCCAGCTTGGAAGTTTGGAGACGAATCTTGCAATGCAATTCAGGCCCAAACTTCCAGTAAGTGTAAGCAAAGTTTATACCTTCTCGCAAGGAAAGGTTTTTGTTTTTTCTCTCTCGTTCCTTTTTCTTTTTCACTCAAAGACAAGATAGATATACATCCCCACCATCTCTCTAGGGACTGTTTTTTCTATCTACTACTGAGGAAGGTGTTGTAACACTTTAGCAATTCCCCTCTTCACGTGAGCTGCAATTTGATAGTTAGCCCTGCTCGGCCCTGTGGTTTATTTCCTACCCCCTACGCACAAGACTTACTAACCCAGGTCACTCCTAAGTGTAAACCTAACACCTGTGCTTATTTACCACATAATTTCACTCTTTCTTGCCCTCTTTGTAAAATCCAGTTCTTGAATTCTGTAAAAGAATCCTTTATCTTTTACAGAAGCTTTATCATGCTTTAAAAATATTTGTTCATATATATTATACAGCTGCACTTTTTTTACCTAGAGCAGGAGAGATTTTCTAAACATCTCTCTTTTTCTCTCTCTTTCACACATCCACACACATCCACATCCACACACAATACAAACATAACTCGAATCATTCTGCAGGTCATTAAATATTCTGCAAGCATGTCATTATTATTGCTCCACAGAATTTAATCATAGAAATGTAGCATAATTTAGCTAACTTCTATTTTCAGACATTAAGATTTCAGAAACCTTAATATTTTTACAGTTATAAATAGTGCTGCAACAAATATCCTTGTATAAAAATCTTTGTATCTCTGATTGTTTCCTTAGAATAGATTCTGGAATGTGTTATTATCCTGACAAAAGGGTATGAACTCTTTTAGGACTCACGGTGCATTTTGCCAAATTGCTTTCTAGAAAGCTTGTAACAATTTACAATCCACTGCAGTGTGTGATAGGTGAAAAGCAATGTATCATTGATGATTTAATGTGCATTTTCTGATTACTCATGAGGTTAAACATTAACTGACTGTGCTATATGTTTAACCAATTCACTTGGAAGAATATCAGGTGACCTTAATTACCCAGTTTGGAGATTTGTTCATTTTTTCACTCCTCATTTGTGAATCTACTATAAGCATAGCACCGTGCTAAAACTACGGATTAGCTCAACAGCCCTGCATACTTCAATACCCATGGAATAACTGGCATACAAAGGAACAATTATGTAATGATGCAAGGAAACATCGCAGCAAATGAGGGCTTCTGCTCACCAAACCCACTGCTGTACGAAAGAAAAGATCTCTATTTCACTGTTTTGAATAATCAGAGTGAGCCTTAATATAATTTCATGCTTTCTATTGAAAAGGAAAATACCATATTGAAATCTGACTTTAAATGATTTTTAATTTGGCTGTTTTACAATTACTATTGTTCTTCCATGGACTTCCCTGGTGGTCCAATGGTTAAGAATCCATCTTCCAATGCAGGGGACATGGGTTCGATCCCTGGTAGGGGAACTAAGATCCCACATGTTGCAGAGCAACTGAGCCCATGCCACAGCTAGAGACCCTGCGCACTGCAACTAAGACACGACACAGCCAAATAAATAAATAATTTTTTTTTTTTAAAAAGGAAAAAATATTGCTCTTCCACCCCCAGGCTGTTTTGGAATGGTTCAGCACTTACTATTTTTCTGTACCAACATCTTTTCCAACTTTACTGCTTATTTCCATTATCTCTAGGAAGGGATCTAATGATTATTACCTAAAGTAATTCTGAGGTATTATTTACAACAATGTAATACCGTGATGGTAAAACCATTGGCTTTTCTCTTAGTTTTATTCTTCACATTCTTATGAAATTAACCTTTCCCTTCTAAAAAATGTTCTTTCCATGGGATACATCCCTTGGAACAGTCATTCATTTGTCTTCTTGTTGTAATACTACTTATAATAATTTCTCATCCTAGTGAAGGCCACTCATGTGAAAATGTGTCTGTCTCGATGAAATTGTGTAATAGTCTCACCAGGATATTTCTTCAAACCCCAGATAAAAAGCTTTACACCTCTTCATTCGCTTTACATCCAGAGACAGAGGGTCAGTTGAGCATGTATGCTGCAGGCAAGAATAAAAACATACCCACACAGTTCATTTGTCTGTGTAACAAGCACCAGAGGACAAAAGGGAAATACATATATTTCCACTTCAAACAATAGAACCAGGTAAAATCGAATGCAGGAAGAAAGTAGACTATGTACAAAGAAGCTGCTTTATTTAGAAAATAATTTTTGTTTTGCTATGGTAATTTTTATACTGCTTTCCCCCATGAACTTGCTTTGTCAGTTGCAGAATTAAGAAGCGTCTCCTCATTTCAATCAGTACAGGCCTAATCCTGGTAGACATGATGGGCTAGCAGAGTACCCTACACCACTTATGGCAATTTTAAAGAAACCCTTATACTTATTGAAAAAGAGAGAGGGGAAAGAAAGAAGTAAGGGGGACTTCCCTGGTGGTCCAGTGGTTAAGACTCCGTGCTCTCAATGCAGGGGGCGCAGGTTTGATTCCTGGTCGCGGAACTAAGATCTTATATGCCGCAAAAAAAAAAAAAAAAAAAGATTTAAAAAAAAAAAAAGAAAGAAATAAGGGAGGGAATGAGGTGGGGAAGGAGAGAGGGAAGAGTCTGCTGGGTGACTAGGCAGCCCTCTGGTCTCAGCTGGATTTGCTTGTACATCTCTGGTCACCTTTGCTGATCCTGGCTGGTCTCTTCTAGCAGGCTAGCCTGAGCTTACTCTCCTGGCAGTGGCACAGTGCAAAAAATAAAAATAAAAAAAAGATAATGGATGTGTGTCAGGGTCCCTGAGTCCTAGACTTGAAACTAGCATGCTGTAGCCTCCACAATTTGTAATTGTCCAAAGCAAATTCCAGTATTAATCTGGACTTAAGGAATAAAGAAACGGACACCACCTCCTGAGGGGAGAAATTACAAAGTTGTATTGCAAAAAAGTATGGAAAAGAGAGAGGTGAAGAAACAGGGCTTTTAAAATCTATCCATCTAACAGACAACAATTGTTTAGAATAAAGTTGTAAACATTATTCTTCCTAATTTTTCCTTAAGTTTATCACATCTTTAAGTGTAACTTTAATAAAAACAAATCATGCTGCATTCATCTCCATCTCTGTGTTATGTAAATGATTCTAGGTGATAAGCATCTTTCTAGGTGAGCACATCTAACTAGATCATTCCTTTTAAAGTCTGTGTAGAGTTTAATAAATCAATGTGCAGTAATTTTTTTAACTATTTCCCAACGGATGAAAATATAGTTGACTTTTTTTTTCTTGTTGCAAGCATACCTTTACAAGCACATTTTTGTGTGCTTATGATTTTTTAATTGTAAAACTTTGTTTCCTAAAAGAGTACTTTCTGGTTCAAAGGGTATATACCTTTCTCATTTTAATGGACAAAATTTACTTTCTAGAAAGAAGCTATTGGTGATATAGTTGTTAGAGTAATTCATGCCAGTTGCTGGAACAAGTAACCTCAAAACATAGTGACTTAACACAAAGAAAGTCCGACGTGGGTCAGGCAGCCATCTTGGACGGCTCTCCTTTCAAGTTACTCAGAAACCCCAGATCTTTTCACTGTGTGAAAGGATCTGCCATCTCAGAGAATGTCCTCAGAATTCCTTCAATGGCTTCTCTACATTCAACAAGCTGGCAAGAAGAGAGAAAGTTAGGGTAAGGAGCTAGTGGGAGACAAGGCCAAGACTTGGAGTGGCTTATTTTCTTTCACCCCTAATCCTTTGACCAAAACTCAGCCTCAGAGCCTCACCCTAACTGCAAGGGAAGCTGGGCAATGCAGCTTTCCTGTGTGCCCAGGACTACAAACAGTATTGATGAACATCTGGTCAAGTTGTGTCTCTGATGATGATATGTTTTCTGTACATGATATTTCTATCATGTTATTATTATTATTATTTGAAAATCCTGAACAAATCATACATAATCCCAAATCTTTTAAAATTGTAAAAAGAAGCTAAAACTCCCTTTCCATCCCATCCCAACCCTAGAGGTAAACATTGCCAACAATTTGGAGTTTATCTTACTTGGTTTGTTTCTGAAACACATACCTGTACATCAAGTATCTATCTGTTTATCTATCTGTATCTATTATATAATCTATATGTTATGCACTGAATTTCATCCCTCCAAATTCATATGTGGAGGTCCTAACCTCCAGTCTCAACATGTGACTGTATTTGGAGATAGAGTCTTTAAAGGGGGTAATTAAGTTAAAATGAGGTCCTAGAGAGGACCCTACTGCAATGTGACCGATGTCCTTACAAGACGAAGAGATTAGGACACACACATAGACACAGTCTGCCATGGGCAGAGAGAGGACGGTCATCTACAAGCCAAGGGGAGAGGCCTCAGAAGACACCAATCCTGCTGAAACTTTAATATCAGACTTCTCGTCTCCAGAATTGTGAGAAGATAAATGTCTGCTGTTGAAGCTGCCCAGTCTGTGATTCTCTGTCATGACAGCCCTAGCAAACTAACACGTACTATGTAATTACACATGAAATATATGGTTTCAAACTCCTTGACACTCCTGCACACTCCCCACTGTACATGAACCTCGCCGCCCCTCCTTTGTTTTGGCTGAAAGTAGATCTTTCTAAGCGTTTGCCTATATGTTTTCTCAGTTTCTAGTGAGGATTAGAAAATTTTCTCACGTTGTTGACTGTTTGCTTACATGCATTTCCTCTTCTGAAAAACTATTTGTGCCATTTATTTATTTATCTATTTTTTAAAATAATTTTGCTACTTTTAATTTGAAGAAATTATTCATATGTTATGGATGACAATGCTTGGTTGTATAAATTGCAAAGCTTTTCTCCCAGTCTGTCCTTTGTATTTTCACTTGGTCAATGGGACGGTTGAACTTATAGATGCTTTACATGTTTCTATTTCTTCATGAACTTTTGTTTCTTAATACTGTGCTAGATGCTGCAGGGCATAACATGATACGCAAGGGAGAATCCCTGTCGTCAAGAGGATTACAGTCTCTTCGCTGGTTGAGAAAGGTACACAGATATGCCTAATCTATAGCAGCATATGGAAGACAGCATAAGAGAAGAACATACGCTCAAGCTGGGGCGAGGAGGTGAAGAAAGACTTAACAAAGAGCTGTATCTGTGGAGCATCTTGAAACATGAGGTGAGCCAAGAAAACATGTTAACCAATACAAGAGACAAGTTTATCGAAGCCCTTCTGCCCACAGGGGTTAAAAACAGCAATCTCAGGAGTATTCCTTTATTTCTGTGGCCGATGATGTTTAAGGATTGTATGGGGGAGGGGAATAAGATGCAGAAACATTGAGCCAAAAAAAAGGGAGGAAAAGAAAATGGATCCCCCTTCAGGCTTCCAGGAAAAGCTCAGAGCAGAGCAGGCTCAGCAAGGAGCCAGGGACCCAACTCTGGCCTCTGGGCTCCACTTTCTCCCCAAAGCCCCAACCCAGGACCTGCACAGGCAGGTGATGAACTGCAGGCCCTTGCCAAACCTGGATGATTCCCTGGGCCTTGCAGCACAGCTCAAGAGCACTCAGCTGATCAGGTGCACACGTGTCCACGTGCCCTGAAGGCACCGTGAGTCACCTTGGCCATGACCGTGAAAGAGCAGTTTTGCATGGTGAGGAAGAATGTACCTGTGGCAGCTTCCCGCCTGGGCTGGAATCCCGGTCCAACCATTCCCTACCTCGGAGCATCCCTACTTGTCTCCTTTACTCCTCTGTTCCCCTGGCTCTTTTCCCTTGAACTGGGATTAATTAATAAAGAGCCGACCTCATGGGGTAAGAAATTAAGCGGGGTAATATACATTAGAAGCTTAAATCAGTGCCTATGTTTAGTGCTCAGTACATATCAGAATTACTAATTTACAGCTTTTGTGAGCCTCTGTACCATAAGGTATACTTTGTACTATTATCAGCATCCTTGTCTTACAGATGGGGAAATTGAGCACCAAAAGATGGACTCAGTCTCCAAAGCTGGGCAAATAGCAGGACTGGCATTTAGACCCAGCTTGGTGGCTCCCAGATCAAGGGCTCTTAATCAGCATGCCGTCCTCTCGCACCTCCTGAAAGCATGCAGTAGCCCAAACAACAGAGGTGGTTTTTCGACTCCCTTGGCAAAAATTGTGGCTTGCATTGGGATAGTTTCAAGGTAAGGAGAGCAAAGCCAAATGATGCCAACTAAAAAAGAGTGAGAAAAGGGAAAATGTTCACAATATACTCTTCCAAGCTTATTTAATTATCCAGATAAATGAAACCTTAGACTTGCCTTTATTTGCCAGTGCCCGTAGAGCAAATATAAGAGCAATCACACTTGCTGAAGTTGTCTTGATGTGGTCTTTCTCGTTCTGGAGCAGCAGACCAGCATTCCTCTAAGCAGCCCGGGAGCTAGCACTCACGGCCATTGGAACTGGATCCCTTCGTGGGCATCCCACAAAGCGCCACAAAGCCGTGGTCAGCGTGGTCATTAGTTTTCATCTGTACAATTCTTTTTCTGTCCGATCAGTTGGCAATGGGTGTTATTTAATCTGATTTGTAGTCACTTTATCCTGCCAGAACCTCACATTCTCAAAATATTTTAGAAAGGAAACTGTACGCGGTTAGTAAAGTAGAAAACCTGCTTAAGATATTTTAAGGGAGGGCTGCTGAGCTGAAAGGAGTTTTCCATCCAGAAGCTGGTGGCGAACTGCACATTGACCTGAAACATTTCCTGGTAAAAGTAAAGTAAACTCAATTGCAAATCAGGAAGAATTGCAGACAATTCAGGAGAATTTTGACACAACTATTAAAGGGCACTGTAAAGCACTTTCTGCTGTTCTGGTTCCCCAGAAAAAACCAAGCCACGAAGGAAAAATAGGTTCAAATACATCCCCAAGGCAGAAGGGATGTTCATGGTTGCTTCATTGCTTCCCTCAGTTTTTTTTCTCATATTCTAAAAATAAATACAACAGTGCTTTCTACTAGAACAAGTGGTTACTTTATTTGGGGACAGATTAAGTTAGTGCTATTTTTTTAGACTCCCTTTTTAAATTTTCAAGTCCCAACACTGAGATTAAAAAGATGTTTTGCAGTTTCCTTGCTTCTTCCAGCTTATCAAAAGCCCAAAGACCCAAAATACCCCCCTGAGTGCTAAGCCAAGTTTATTATAAACCCCCCATCTTTGGCTCCAAATACACCTTTGCCACCTTTTTGAGCCCCTGAGCAGTGTGCAAAAGTCCAAATAGTCTTCCAATTAGGGACACACAATCCAATATTATATAGTAAATTGGATTATATCTGTGTGTATATACATCTGTACAGATGCTGAAAGAATTCAGATAGGCAATAAATGATGTCATAATAAAATTATTAAAGGAATGCTCTTAAATAGGTATATGTTCTCCCTCTTTGAAACAAGTGTCACAGAAAAATAAAATAATTTTTCATCACACAATGTCAGGGAAAACAGGCTCAGTATAATCAGGATAATTTTTCCGCTTTAGCGATTAGAGCTAAATTATATAGCTGGACCAACAATTTTGAATACATATTCTGTCTATTGTAGGGATAACAAAGTTATAGGGGTTAAAGTGCAGCAAACTACTCGTGTTCAAGTCCTGGCTCTACCACTGACTGTGATTATGGACTTGTTATAATTATTCTGTCAACACCTAGTGAAGAGAAAACTGCTTGAATTTATTTGACCTCAATTCAGTTAAACAAATAATTATTGAGCCCTTGTTATGTTCAAGAAATTGTGCTTGGCATTGCAGGGGTCTCAGAGATGAACGGGACCCGGTAATACCGCCCCAATAACTTATTGAGAAGGAAGATTGGATAAAATACATAGAGCGGTAACACAAGGTGAAAGAAGAAGAGAAGCCCCGTGAAGGAATCACCAAGAGTTGCTCCAGGAACGAGAGCAGGGAAAGCCCAGATTGAGATGGAAGAACGAGGAGTAGTTTCAGGGAGGCGGTGGCAGTTAAGATAAGAACGAAGCAAGGGGGTAATGACGCTGACAGGGAGAAGTGGAAGGCAGGACACCGCTTAGGAACAAACACACAGAAACCAGAAAAAGTCAGGGCACGTTAAAAGAATATGAAGTGATCTGCTCTGGTAGAAACACAAAACCTGAGAGAATTAAGACTGGAAACAAGCCGGTGTCTGGAATGATGCATGTGGAATTCTTACTTAACTTCAAAAGCAATAAAAATGGGCCACATTCACTGATATGTACCCAGCGCCTATGGAAGCTTCTAGAAAGAGATTAAATACTGGCTTAAACTCTAGATGCAAAGATAGTAAATCAATAGGGAAGCAACCTTATGAGTTTTCTTATGTGAAAATAGCAGACTAAACTTTGAATGGAAATTTATAAATTAATTTACAATTTTTAAGAATGTGTTGGAACTTTATCACATTTTACCAAGTGGCAGCCTCTCTGAAAGACCTTTTATTGCAGGAATTGAAATAATTAAATTGAAGATTCAGTGTACCTTTTCAATCATTTTATTAAAAAACTCTTTCTGGTTTTCTCTGAGGGAGAGATAAACCACAGCTAAGGAAGTGGCTAAATCTTTTTTTAAACTACAGTATTCACCATAAAATATATGACACTATTCCCAAATAACACCTAATAGAAGCTGGTCACATCAAAATCAAAAAAAAACTTGCCCTTTCAAAACTAGCTTTTTGTACTCGCTTCTATACCAGATGTTAGAAGTACAGAGATGATTGAGATGTAATCTAGAACAGAAGAAAAAGAGCTTATAAACTAACCATTACAACATGGTAATGAGGGAATACACAGCATGCCCGTGGAGGGGGAAAGCAGGGCTTAACATGGCTTTACGGGGGTAATATTGGCTGTGGGCCTTGGAGGTCATATGATTATCTGGTACTAGGGATGCTTTTCCTAGCCCGAGTGAGCCGAGGTGCGAATGCTTGAAAGTTAGGCAAGCACTTGGGGCTGTTTGCAGGAGAGTAAACGGTCTGGTGGAGGGTTTGGGGAAATGGTGAAAGCTGTCGAGGTGTTTAATCAGGGAAATGGTGGGCTCAAAGCGTCTTTTAGGTTGACAGTCATGGTGGGTATAAAGACGCTAAATTGTAGGTAAGGGGACCCAGTGGGAGCTACAGCAATGGTCCAGATGAGAAAGGAGAAACAGTGAAAGCCACAGTTAACCATGAGTATTAAGTACAACTATAAAGTGAGACATGGATTCAAAGAAGAAATTATTCATATATGTATTATATTTATCAAGATTTACATGTACATACTGAGCTTGAGTGACTGAAGAAATACGGGCAGACATGGCCAGTAGACAGTTGGAAATAGGAACCTGGGACGCAGAAAATCGGAAAGGGACATGGATTTGAGAGGAATTGGAAAATGAGTTGTAGTTGAGGCTATGGAAGCAGATGACCATCCAGGAGGGCGTATAGAACAGCTTTTGTGGACTTGGAGCCTAGCGCTGTCTGGCATACAACGATCGTCACGTGGTCTTTGATGAATGGGTGAACTATTGAGTTAGGGAATGGTTTAATGTCTACCATTTGCCCTCTGGAGCATGCTCCTCCTTGGACTCTATGATTCCGTGTTCCTTGATTTCTCTTATTTCTCCATTTCTTGTCATGCTGCTTTCTCTACCTATTCATTCTCTTCATGTGGGTGCTCCCCAGCTGTCTATCCCCAAAGACAAGTAAGGCAGGACCCCTTAGCTCAAAGGCTTCACAATCTAATGGAACCTTTGTAAAGCTCCAAGGAAGTCAAGTAAGGTGAGGAATGAAGAGTGCCCTGGGAAATGGACAGGTATAAATTCAACGGAAATCTTAGGGAGAAGAGTTTCAATAGAAAATATTTCAGGAGCAGAAATCCAGATTGCTGTGGGGTGAAGAAAAAATGAGTGAGGTGAAGAAGAAGAGATGAGGAATTGTTTCAAGAAGTATAGGAAAATAGGGTGGAAGGAGATAGAGCTATATTTGGAAGAGGAGGCAATGGTAAAAGTTGTTTTGGTTGAAGGAGGGGTGTTGAATGTATGAAAAAGATGAGTGCTCTTTAGACCAAGAACCCAACAAAGCATAAAAAACATTGTCTTTGACCTCAAGGAGCTAACCGTTCATTATAGGAAACAGACAGGTAAATGGACGGTGATGGTAGAGTGTGATAGACGCTATGACCAACTAGGAATGTGAGAGTTGAAGGATCTGTGAAGCCATCCTGAAGAAGATTATGACCTCATGCCTGATCTGAGTCTAAAAGAGAAATAGGAGCTCTTTATGCACAGACCAAGGGAAAGGAGATGCCGGTCAGAGAAAACAGCGGGAAAAACGGCGGAGAAGTATCAAAAACATGAGGGTTACAGGTCATTCGTCATTTTCTCCCAGACTGTGGAATGCATTTTCATTTTATTAATAGCATCTTTTAAGAAGTAAGTATTTACTTTTTCCTGAAATTCATCAAATTGAATTTTGTCCTAGGGAAGCTTTGTCTAATCCAAGTCACAGTTTCATCCAATATTTTCTTGTATTATTTTTATAGTTTTAGCTCTTACATTTAAGTTTGTGCTCTGTTTAGGGTTAAGCTTTGTACATGGTGTGAAGAGTTTATTTTTTGCATATGGATATCCAATTGTTTCAGGAGAAGTTGTTGAAAAAACTATCATTTTCCCACTGAATTACCTTGACACCTTTGTTGAAAATCAATTGACCATGTATTAATGGGTCTATTTCTAGACTTCTATTTTGTTCAGTTGATCTGTATGTCTGTACTTATCATGTGGTCTTCATTATTGTAACTTTAAGTCTTAAAGTAAAGTAGTGTAATTCTTGCAACTTTATGCCTTTTAAAAATTGCTTAGGTCCTTTGCATTTCCATAAAAATTTTGAAATCATCTTATTGCTTTCAACAAAAACTTCTAGGATTTCTACTGGGATTTCATTGAATCTATAGATCATTTTGGGCAGAATGATATCTTAATTATATGAAGGCCCTCATACTATGAACATAGTATAGCTCTCTTTATTTAGGTCTACTTTCATTTCTCCCAGCATTGTTTTGCAAATTTTAGTGCACGGGTTTTATGTATATTTTATGGAATTTGTGTCAAAGTATTTCACATTTTTGATGCTATTATAAATTATTTTTTCAATTTCCAACTGTTTCTTGCTAGCATATAAAAATAGAATTGTTATTTCATACTGACATTTTACCCTACAACCTTGCTAAACTCACTTACTAGTTTAGTAGTTTTTTTATAGATTCTGATAAAGGACTTATATCTAGAACTCATACAACTCATTAACAAGTGGAAAAACAACCCAATCTTACAAAGGCAAAAGCTTTTAGCAGACTCTTCATCAAAAAAGATATATTAGTGGGCTTCCCTGGTGGCGCAGTGGTTAAGAATCCACCTGCCAATGCAGGGGACATGGATTTGAGCCCTGGTCCGGGAAGATCCCACATGCCACAGAGCAACTAAGCCCATGCACCACAACTACTGAAGCCCACGCGCCTAGAGCCTGTGCTCTGCAACAAGAGAAGCCACCGCAATGAGAAGCCCGCGCACCACAATGAAGAGTAGCCCCCGCTCACCACAACTAGAGAAAGCCTGCGCGCAGTAACGAAGACCCAGTGCAGCCAAAAATAAATAAATAATAAAAATTTTAAAAAACACAAAAAACCTTTCATTAAAAAAATATATACTAGTGACAAACATATGAAAAGATGTTCAACATCATTAGTGATTAGCGAAATTAAATTTTAAAAATATGATTACAAACCCACTGGAATGGCTAAACTTAAAAAGACTGACAGTGCTAAGTGTTGACAAGGATTGGGGGCAATCAAATCTTGCATACATTCCTGGCAGGAATGAAAAGGGGTATAATCAGTTTGGAAATTTCTTATAAATTTAAACATGCATTTGCCATACAATTTAGCAGTCACATTCCTAGACATTTACCCAAAAGAAATGAACACATACGTCCATACAAGTACCTACCCTTGGATTTTTATAGCAGCTTTATTCATAGTACTTAGAGCTAAAATAAACCCACATGCTCATCACCAATGAATGGATAAACAAAACTGTGTTATATTCATAATGGAATATTACTCAGCAATAAAAAGGAGCACGCTACTAATAGACTTGACAATGTGGATGAATTTCAAACACATTTTACTAAGAGAAAGAAATCAGACATAAAAGACCACATATTGAAAGATTCCATTTATATGACTTTTGGAAAAAACAAAGCTAGAGTGACAAAAATCAGGTCAAGTGTTTCTGGGCACTGGGGATTTGGGGAGAGGATTGACTGCAAAGGGGCCAAGGGAAACTTCTGGACTGATGGAGATGCTCTATATGATTGTGAAGATGGTTCACAAATGTATATATTTCTCAAGCTCATCAAATTGCACATTTAAAATTAGCAGATTTTATTGTAGGTAAATTATTTCTCAGTGGATTTGCTTCAAAAAAAAATCATGGTGACTTTAAATTATTACAAGTGCTGGTCCATAATCCCCTATCTGAGACCCTATGGGCCAAATGTGTTTTGAAATTCACAGTTTTTGAATTTTTGAAAGCTTATACAGTATATTAAATAACCCCCCCCACTTGATGCCAGATTTGGGGTAGCACCCCATAATCAAACACAATACTATCTGCAGCAAAACATATAGTCACCAAGTAGGAGCAATAAATTCTATAGAGAGCATCTTGTCAGTTCAGATTAGATGTTGCCTCTAGATCTTGCTGCTGAATATTCCATGAAACAACTTCAAGTTATCGAGCTTTTTGAAGTTCAGAATTGAGATTAAGGGGCTGTAGTCCTGTCTAACCAATTTAGTATTTGCTGTAATTTATAATTCGGGGGTTGATTGTGAGGACGGGAAAAGATTAGGCTGAAGAGATAGGTAGATCACAGAGTGTCACGTTGCACGGTTTAATATTTTCCAGGTGTATTTATAAACCACAACTATGAAAATGGCGCATTAACAAAATCTGAGTAAAGGGAGTACCCGGGTTACTCCTTTAGTCACAAACTCCTACAACTGCTTATGAAATCCTTACTGTAATGAAAATCCCATTGTCCATAAAATATTATAATACAAATATATCAGAGTCAGCTCCTATATAAAAGCCTTTCAAGAATCCCCAGTCCCTTCACGATGAAGTTCCAGCTTTTAGACAAACTTTCAGGGATCTGATTCCCTCTCCGTGACTCCCATCCCTCTGTCCTAATACCAGGCACCTTAAAAACTACAACATATACCCAGTTGCTTGTTCTGATTGTTCCCAAACTTTTCTTTGTCTTGAAAGCCTCTTTGACTCTCTTTATGCTCTTCTCTCTGTTTAAATGCACTTTTCTCCATTCTTTCTCTGGTTAATTTCTATTCTAGAGGTTATAGTTGGGTAAAGCAGTATATAGAGGGTATGGGTATATAGAGGGACCTTAATAGTGGTTTCCTTAACTATAAGTGATATCCAACCATAATAATCCAGATGAGGCAACATAGAGAATATAGCACTATTGTAACCCTTCCCAACTTGTCAATACAGTGGAAGTGTTTACATATTATGACATCCTGAATCTTTACCAATAGCTTCCTAAGTTAAATCTTTCTGAGACCAAGGAAAAATATACAAGTTAAGTTGTCTTCTTGCAAAGAACACTTTTTAGGGACTTGATATATGAGGGCCACCGATCCCATCTAAAGAGATTCTGTCCCGTCCCTCCAGGAGCTTATAATAGAGCATCAAACACATTTACACAGACAGACATGTTGGAATGCCAGTAGGAACAAAATGGAAACATTAAAGCAATACATGGATAGACAGGTAATTGCATTATGTAAAGGTCAAGTATAAGTAGCTTTATAGTGGAAGGAAGCAGTGAGTACTTAATCAGGGCAGAGATCAGGAACTACAGGTGGAAACGGGGAAGGTTAAGGGTGAAGAGTCACTTGCCTAATCAAATGGGAGCTGAAGAGTCTCTTGCTGTCTTAAAAATGTGTGATTTTCGAATTAGCGAATTGAAGGCTATGCATTACAATACAGTATAGTGAAGGAGGAGGATTCCTTTTCTTTCATCCTTGGCTCTGAGACCATCCCAAAAGGCCATCTCTATCATTTGAGAGTATCCTTTTTTAAAAAGTACCATTCTAAAAATATATTAAATATTTTAATTCCTAGTTTTGTATCATATCTTAAATTTTGCCTGCAAAATCAGGTGTTGCTATTTCTGTTTGTAACCAATGTCCTTGACAATACTCAGGAATGAGAGCTAATGTAAAAGAAAGCATTTTTTAGATTTCAAAGAGCTACAGGAGATGTCTTCGTTCATTTTTTGGATGAACTTCGTCCTAACTAAAATTTATGAGCACGAAACCCTTTAGATAATTAGAGCTAAGTTCAAACCCTCTGTCCACTGGACCTTTTCTAAGGAAGGAGTATTTCAAGAAGAGGAGGGGTGTCAGTGGGTGCTTAGGTGACTTCACAAATTTTCTCTGGGTGCCGAGATTTTAAAATCTATCCTAAGGAGAGCCCACACTCCTTTGGCAATACATTCAAGATCGCTGGGGGAAATTATTTTCATGTGTGACTAAATCCTCAGTGCTCTAGAATTACATCCAGTTCTTTATGTCGTATCTTCAGTGGAGGTGTTCTCTGGCCATTTGTCAAAGAACTCTTGAGATACACAATTTGAAGATATCACATTGCCTGTCAGTATTACCCTCTCCGGACACAATTTGAAGGTATTACATTGCCTGTCAGTATGACCCTCTCCGGTCCTTTCGTCTTTCTTAAAGGTCTTATTTTCCAATCCTTTAATCATCTCGATGGTCAGAAACGAAGTGCCCTTCCCTCTTTGTCTCACCGTGGAGGTAGGTGCTGACTAGTTTAAGTCCCATGAGTTATATTGAGATTTTTCTACCCAAGGGCTCCCTTTCTTGTTTAAATCGAAGTGTTGCTGTTGACTCATCATATCTTTTTGAAAAGCAACAATAACAAAACATAGCTTTGAACACATTTTGAAAGAAGACACAGGGTGTACAAGGGAAAGAGAATTCTTTCCTTTGTGCTACTCTGTTTCCCCTTTGGGCCCACTTCATGGGAAAGTAGGAGGCTGGATTACCCATTTTCACCAAAATATCATTTACCAAGGCAGGAATATTAACTCAGGTAAGCAAAATGCTTGTGCCTTTCATCTCATCAATCCCACACCTCCTCACCTTGCAGTTGACTTTTTATAGAACATTAGTTTGCATTAAAGAAAAACCCATTTAATTGCATTGGAAAAACACTTCACTGCCACTCTGCAGGCCGATACCATGTTGCAGCTGCTCCTATTTAAGGCATAATTGTAGCCTCCCTCTTCTACAAGGAACTAATTCTGATTTTGAAAGGATTTGTCCTCACAGTTTATCCTGATGAGAGAGGACTGGATTATTGCTGTGTAAAATAGCTGAATAGTCCTATTATAGCTATTATGCCACAAATGTTGTATATTGTTGAAGATCAAAGTACTGTACCACACTCAATGGTACAATGTACAAGCATGGCACACTTCCCATATTATGTAAAAAAATACTGCATTTTATGAGTCATTGAGTACCATGTGAGGTATCCGTGGGCCCTATATCATTTCCTTCAAACTTTCCTCATCATTCTGAAATCCTTTATTTTCTGGTTGAAAGACTTAGAATCTAGTTATTTCTCGCTAGTCTCCCCAGGAAATAAACTTCAGTACTCTGCGTTCTCCTGTTGCATTATATTATGTATTGCATATCAGTCTAGTTTACATTTGAATTACTTTAGAAAAATATTGAATGACTCTGGACAACAGTAAATTCTAACTAGCGAGTTGATAAAATGTAAACCTTTCCCATCAAAACCATTAATGATGTTTTTCGAAACTTTAAAACGTGTAGGACTCCGGGTTGGTTAGGTTCTAAGGAAACAAACAGCTATTTCACCCCATAACCTTGTTAGGAAGGTCAACCTATATACACATGCATAATGAGGTGCCTTAAAACAGAAGGTGGCCCAATGAGGTTCAAATGAATGGTCTGTAAAAAGAACAGGTCTTCTCTTCTACAGGAGAGACTGAGGCATTCGTTTTACTGGAAAGGTCACCCTTAAATAAGAGGCCAGTGAAAGACTGAATATTAATTTAGTTATAAAATATGGTATAATTTGATTTTAGTTTTAAAATTTGGTATTTCACAATAAATTCCTATGTTTCATTCTCATAGTACATATATAGAGGGAGTCTCCCTCAGAGAAAAACTAACTCCCAAACCTAATAAAAAAGTCCCTCAGGAAGTACCACTTTGTTGTTGAATGATTTTTATAAGACTCTCATCACGGATAGGATGAACTGTCCAGGGGATATTTTCCGTAAAGTAACACATTCTGTATGTAATTTGGAGACATTACTACAAGATTTAGGACTTACCGACATAGTACAAAGAATCAGTAAACATAAAATGTGGTCAAGGAAAACAACTGCAAATTTGAAAACACTACAATTTATGAAACCATAATTAAAATGAAGATGGGTAATGTTCAGGGTACCAAATCAAAGACTAAGTGTGGTTTGTAATTACTGGTTAGGATTTCCAATGTAACTTGTAAAACTAAATGAGACAGTGAAATTAAAGGTAAAGAAATGAGGACCAGGTCTAGGATATAGGAGGCATTTTATATATTGTAGCTATCCATATTATTACATCAATGCAAGTACGGAGATGTTTCCTTCATAGACACATGCTTTCTGGTAATGAGAGTATATAAAGTCCCTAGTTCAGATGACCAAACTGTATTTTGGACCTTATACAATAATTCATTCATGTTTTGTTGCCCAGACCCTACCCTAAATGAATTGAATCAGATTCTATGCAGGAGGACCCCGGGCACAAGTATTTTTCAAAGCTGCTGAGGTGACTCCACTGACCAAACAATGTTGGAAATACTGCTGGATAAGACTCTAAACTCATCTAAAGAAGAAACCGTTTTAAGTAATTTGTTTTTATATGTTAACCTACACACAACATATAGCATAGTGCTTCCCCCCGCCCCCCGTTCATATGGCTTTGTTGAAGAATGTACAAATACATGAATAAATGGACAAACGAGTACACTTAGCTGTGATATAGAGTTAAATGTTCCAGAAATTGAAAAGTAATATAATGACTCTCTACTATTTTATCTTCCAAAGTAATAAGATTTACTCAGAGGTCGAGCTATTCAAATTCCCCCAAGTTTTTCTTGGTAGAAGTGCACCCATTCAATACATGATAGGTCTTGGGTGGAGCATTGTAAAGAGACTATTTTTTCCGATTACACTGAGATGACCCTCACGGTCTACTCTCTATGTATGAGGGATTGGAGTTAAGGATTTTAAAATTTTTTACCAACAGCTCACATTCCCTCGTGAGTTGGGTAAAACTCGGCCCTCCTCCTGTGTTTCTCCTTTGCTCTTACGCTACTAGTATACTCAACACTTCTGACACCAGATGTGTGGGTTTTCTCCACATCAGGCAATTCTGTGACACCAGCTGAATGTCCTGCAATTGAACTCAACTGTGACACTATCTACCTGCAGATAACATCAGATCCCACGGGATAAGGGCTCATTCTCACAAGACTGCCACCCCCCCCACCCCCCGCACCAAACACATGCACACTTCAGATACCAATTGCAAGTCTAGGTTGTTACCTGTGCTTCTGACCGATCAGCTATAAATCAGAGGTTCCCATGGCCCCCTCCTCGGGTTTGATTAATTCGCTGGAGTGGCCCACAGAACTCAGGAAAACAGCTGACTACTGTTTAGCAGTTGAATATGTAAGGGCATAACAAAGGATATAGAGGAACAAACGGATGCAGGAGGTACAGAGGGCAAGGTACCTGGGAAGGGGCACAGAGCTGCCATGCCCTCTCCAGGGCCACCACTTTCCCAGCACCTCCACTGTTCACCAACCCAGAAGCTCTCTGAACCCCGTACTTTTGGGATTTTTATGGAGACATCATCACACAGGCATGACTGATCATTCGCACCATTTTCATCTCCACTCCCCACTGACCTTCAGGGGCTACTCTCCATATATGAGTGATTGGAGTGAAGAGCTTTTTTATCAACGGTTCACATTCTTACCCATAATACCACACCACGCACACACAAACACATCATTTTGACTCTACACACTGCACGTGGATTTTCCCTCGAGACAGAGGAAAGTGGTAAGTCTGTGGAGCAAAGTGGAGACATCGTTATCTTCCCCCATGTGTCAAGATGTTGATGATAATATTGTTTCTGCCCTGAACTATTTCATCTTCTGATGTTCACAAGGCCATCGAACAGAAATCAATTACAGATGCTAAGGAAGTTTTTAAAAATCCAATTTTGAAGAGATGTAATACGATGGTAATAAATGCTGGATCGCTGACAGAAATTTAAGCTTAGAAATGTTTAATTTAAACCTAAAAGTTTTTTTTTTAATCATGGAAGAAAATGCATATAGGCACATTTTAGCATCTACAATTGAAATTTGAACACTGATGTTACAAACCACAAAACTTCATTTAAATTTTATTATAAAGACCTTTATTTAAAGAAAGAACATATTTTCTACTTTTTATTTTGTGCCTTGAATGATCTGGAAATATGGAGGCTCTTCTGAATCCAGTGGGGAAAAATTATTTTTTCTTACACTTCTCTCTCCCTACACCAATCTGCACCATGTTAATCTGGAGGTAGGGAGAAAGCTGGATTCTTGCCACTTATAAAAATGATGAGGGTGTGCTCGCTTCGGCAGCACATATACTAAAATTGGAATGATACAGAGAAGATTAGCATGGCCCCTGCGCAAGGATGACACGCAAATTCGTGAAGCGTTCCATATTTTTTTATAAAGCAATTATACTCCGATAAAGATGTTTAAAAAAAATGATGAAGGGAAGAAAGAAAACCATGGCTTACAAGAAAAAGGCTGTAAGAAGTATAAAGCAATGCTTAACAAAATGTTCCTAAAGGAGCCATGTATAGACGCCCAGTGATGTTCATTTTATCATTCCTTATACTGTCCTCATAGATTTTCTTTCAGATCTCTCTGCTTGTACGTGACTGACGCTCTCAATTGCAGAGGAAGCAACATAGCTATGGGAAAGTTATACGGAGCAGTTGGCAATCAACGTGCACTAGAAGGCTGTGCCCGGTGGTGAAATGTTATTAGTACCCTTCTTGGCGCCAGAAACAAGTGGAACAGATGAAGTATTTCCAGGCTTCTTTGTAGGGCCTTGGGTCCAGTGTTCGGGGCTGCTCCCTCCTGGGAGGGTAACTATCGCCCATTCCTGTTGGAGTTCCCACCAAGGACAGAGCCTCGGGAATAAATCTGTTGGACAGCGGCCAAGATCCGCCAAACTTTCCAACCACCAGGAGACACGAAGTTCCAAGTTTCCGGGTTTGAGAAGTAAGGCGGGAAAACGTGACTGGAGCTGTCCTCGTCCCACTTACGGAACAGAGAAATAGGGAGGCTGATTCCAGGTCTTCCGTGGACCTCCAAGAGAATTACTGGGCTTCCAACTCGAAAAGGACAAGAATCCAGTAATGGGCAATTAGCAAGCCCACGTGTTTTCCCTCTAGCCCAATCTTGTGTGCTGATCATTGTTTTTCTATTTACCCTTTGAACTACCCCTGTGGTCTTTGCGAGTCCTTAAGGCAGCCCTAGCCTTCGCAAACCCTCCTGGGGGACAGAGATCACGGGGAGGGGAGGGCTGGAGGCGGGAGCGAGCAGCAGGAGAGGGGAGACCCTTCCAGCCCATCCACACCCTGCAGTCCTTTCGCGTCCCTGGGACAGTGGCCCACTCTCAGCACGCAGAGGGTTGGCGCTCCCTGAGGGCTCCCAGCCCCGAGAGCGGCGCTGCCCGGAAAAGTCACCTCCACCAGAAAGTGGGAATAGGGCTGGGGGAGCAGACAGCGGGGTGGGGAACGGCCGCGCCGCGGGAGGTGCGGGACGCAGAGAAAGAGGTGGGGACCGCCGCGGAGGGGGCGGTGGGAGCGGGGTGGGGCCGGGGCGGGGCCGGGGGCGGGGCTGCGGGGCGGGCTGCGCCACAGCGCCCCCTGGCTGCGCGCTCCCCGCCGTGCCCCGCGGTCGCAGCTGGCTCGGGCTCGCCGGCCCCTTTGTGTGCGACGCGCTGGCCCGGAGGAGCGTGGCCCGGGCGCAGCGGAGGGTCCCCGGGGTCCCGCCGCCTCGGCCCGGGCCCGGCAGCGCTCTCCTCCTCCTCCTCCTTCGCTCCACCCTCCGCCGGCCCCCGGCCCCGAGCGGCCGCCATTGGGCCGCGAGCAGCCCGCGTCGTGCCGCGCACTCCACCCCGCCCGGCCCCGGGCGCTCACAAACCCCCACCTCCCGCCCCGTCTCCTTCTCCAGTCCTCCCCCCATCCCAGGCCTCCAAGGTGGAGAAAATAAACTCAAAGCAGAGCAACTCAGAGACTCCAATAAAACGCCCAGTACCTAGAGCCCGAGCGCTAGCGCGTGTGCCGGGCGGCGAGGGGCGCGGGAGGCGGGGATGGGGGGGCGGGCGGGGGGGACAATGAGCGCATGAAGTTACCTGCCCGGCGGCGGCGGCGGGGCCGGGAGGCGGCGGCGGCGGAGCAGGCTGCGCGCTCGGCGCCGACGGGTGCGCGCCGCGGCTTGGGGGAGAGTTGAGCGCTTCCCCCCCCTTTTCTTTTTCTTTTTTTTTTTTTTTTTTCTCCTCTTCTTCTTAAACAAACCACAAACGGATGTGAGGGAAGGAAGGTGTTTCTCTTACTCCTGAGTCCAGACACCTCTCTCTGTTCCGTCTAAGCTTGTTTTGCTGGACACTTTTTTGAAAAAGGCAAAGAAAAGGAGTTGCTTGATGTGAAAGTGAAATGGACGTAAGATTTTATCCACCTCCAGCCCAGCCCGCCGCTGCGCCCGACGCTCCCTGTCTGGGACCTTCTCCCTGCCTGGACCCCTACTATTGCAACAAGGTGAATGCTCTGCTTTTGTTTCCACCGTGTTCTGAGTGCTCGGTCCCGGGAGGGGGGCGGCGGCGGCGAGCCCGCTGGGCGGCCGGGCGGTCGGTCGCCCGAGGCCGGTCCCGGGCGCGCTCGGCTCGCAGCCCGCGGCTGCCCTGCGTGCCCTCGGGGAGTAAATATTGCGGAGCCGCTCCCGGGCTTTGCCCGGCCCCCGCGATGGTGCGGAAAGTGACACGATTTGCTCGATCCTTTCCTTCCTGCTGTTCGCGACTAAGGCTCCCTGCCTAGGTTTGCCGGGGGGGCGTTGAAAAAAATTAGGAAAGAACGGCGGAATACTTTGGGGGTGTGTCTGGGGTCCGGGAACACAGGCAGAGAGTGGGAGAATTCCGTTTATTTTCTGGTTTCCCCTTCTCCCTCCCTCCCTGCTCTCCCGGCGGTGGGGGCTCGTGGCACCGCTTCCCCGCCCGGGATTAGTTGCCAGGGGGAGCCGCCGGGAGTCGGGGTGCCGGGACCCGGGAGACGCCCCCGCCCCCCGCCGGGCACAGCGCTCCGCAACGCTTTTGTTTTCCCGAACCGGTCCGGGCGCCGGCCTGGGGGCCGGGGTGCCGCCGGGGCGCCGGGGCCGGGGGACAGCTCCCGCCCAGGGGTGCGCGCAGAAACAGCAAGTTTGTTAGGAGCCGGGCGAGCGCGTCGCGTTCACGTCCAAAGCTGCCGCCCTCGGCGCGGGGCTGAAGCAGGTCCCGGGCTGGGCTATGCTCACAGCCCGGTGACCCCAGGTGCCGAGGCCGCGGGGGCCCGGGGCGAGGCGGGCCATGGGGGTGACCGGGTCTACCGCGGAGGTCCGCTCGTCCGAAGGATGCAGCAGTCAGGGCGTACGTAGGGAGGGGATGACTCTCGGGGTTCCTCGAACTCTCAGCCCGCGGAGGGAGAACGCGCGGGGACCAGACTCCGAGAGCAGCCGCAGGTCCACGGCTGTCCTCGCCTCGGGCTTTTGGGACGTGTCTAAGCATATCCGCCCGGTGAACGTGGCGGGGAGAATGGAGTTCTCTGAGACTCAGGGCGAGACGTTTAGACGCCCAGTTCCCGCTCCGTGGTAACCCTGTCAGATACTCCCAGCCCCTGCGAGCAATTCCGTGTCGGCCCCTCGGTGAATTCCGCTGGATAAATCGTTGGGACTAGTAACATTTGCCTGGTGGCGAGTCATCATCAAACAGCTTTTTTACGCGATACAGAGGTATTTAGCGCGCTGCATCCTCAGCCCCCGGGCTCCCCATCACGCAACGAACTCGCAACTCCGAGTCTTGGTCAGTCGACACACACACACACACACACACACACACACACACAAAATATCACCCCGTGGAGAAACTCCCCGATGCCGTGTGTACAGTGCAAAACCCAGGAAAAGGGATGTGCATGTGTTGATGATGTTTAGGCAAGTTAGAAACCAGGGAAATCTAGTCTTGTGCAAGGCAGAAAGGCTTCTCATCCTGCCAGAAGGGGCCCTTTTAACTAGGGGCAAGTTGGAAGGCATGGGTACCTTTGGCCAGAGAAGTTTGCGTGATGAAGTTTCATTATTTGTTGGTAATACAGTCTGTTTTGCCTTCATGAGCAGGTCTTTTGTGTTTGCAGCATTTTATTTTTGCTTATAACACTACTACTACTAGCCATAATAATAAAGTAGCAGTCTTATCTTGGATGGTAAAGACATATTCCGCAGTAGTAATTGGAACCAAAAGGTCAGAAACATTTTGGCAATGAAACTGGACAAATCCTATTAAATTTATCAGTGATTTTAGGCTCCAAAAAGAAGGTAATGACTTGGATACACATGTCACTCGTCATTCTTGTGATGGTAGGGTCAGATTTAATTTAAAAGTTAAATGCTTTGGAAAATCAAGAATTACTCCAATATATTAAATCATTTTCCAATTAAGTGCTTTAAATAATTTTAGTGGGTTGTGCTGTGAATTGAATAAATTAATTTAGAAAGTCTTCAGAATTTCTTTACTAGCTCATTGAAGTTCCTTTTAAGTCACCCGGTGTATGAGGAGCAAACTGTTCTTTTAAAATGCAAATTAGCCACCCTTTCTATAGACTAGATGCAAGTCTTCTACTTTACTTATCCAGGGAATAATGGATTTTTAAAGATGCACAGTCATAAGATACACTTTTAATAGTAGGAAGAGACTTCATGGAAATGTTTCTCACAGGATGTCTGCTCCTGCCTTTCTCTGGGTAGCAGTCTAACAAATATATTTGTCACTGATCCCAGCTTATATTCAGTGTACTGAGTAGGTTTGCTAGGCCCCAGAAAACCCGGGCACTAGTGTTTTCTACTCCATCATGATTAGCATTGGCACAAAATTTCTGTCCAACTCCACAGTTTTAGTTGCTTAGAATGTAGTCAACCAGAATTCATTTTTACCGTGACTCAGGTAGATCTGCAGGGATCTGAAAGGTGGGCAGAAGTTTGAAAGAGGTGAAATAAGAAATCTGTATCCACATTTAGTAAAAACAAGTTGGACCCGACTTCTCCCAGAGAGAGGAGACTGCAAAGTAAACCTTGTCTCTTTCAGAGGTGTCATGAATACGTAGTTTATTACAAGAAACAGTCACTTTGTCAGGTTATTTGTTTTCAATAGGATGAAAAGATCATAAATTACTAATTGTCTTTATTTAAAATCTGTCAACACTGTACTAAAGTCAGTGTGCTGAATCCCAGAGGAACCAGTATCTTTCTGTGCTGCAGCAGCGCACAGTTGTAACTAGTTTCTCCAGTGACATTTTTTTCAATGTCAGAAGAGACCCTAATCCAGAAAATGAATATCCCCTTCCTGAAGCTTTTCTAAACTAAAATGAGGTTGTTTCACTTTGCTGACATTTTCCAGCACTGCTGCTCTATAGATTTTGCCAAAACACTACTTACATTGTTCAGTTAATAAACTCTGTGGGAGGAATTTTTTGGAAAACAGTTTAATTTAGTATCGCTCTATCGTAAGAGCACATTACGTTATGAGCACATCACTGTGCAAACTGGCCTCCATTTTCACATAGCCCATTGCAGGAGAAAAGTGAGAACAATGCAACAATGCTGGTTATGGCAACTGTGCGAGGCATCTCTTATACAAACAGCCAGAACGGATGGCACGTTGCTGTATATAGGTCAGCCTTTGAAATAGCAGTGTAGCTCATAGGCTGGACAGAAACATGTAGGCTGGAAGTAACAGTGGTCACCTCTGGCAACTTAAAGCATGGCTATATTTCAGACATTGAGAGATGGGTACCACACTGGAGTTTCGTCTAATTAAGGCCATCTTAAGTAACAGTGTATCCCTTAATTGAGGTGAATGTTACCAAAAGAAATTGGATTATAGGAGCTCACAATTGGAGTCCAGTAGTAAAATAGAGTCCTCTTTTTTGGTTCTAGTTGAAGGTGTCAGAGCATCAGTTTAAATATATACCCACAGAGTAATAACAGTTCCTTTCAGTTTCTTAGTGCGGTGTCATTTCTGAAGATTGTTTTCACTGATTTTATGCTAAATTGGGACAAAGAAGTGGCACTTTTTCATTTTTGCAATGATATGATGTGTTCAGTTATTGCTCAGTATCTGCCCACAGAAGGAGTAGTAATACAATTATGTTATGACATGGCTAATGACAGGGATGCTGACCTCTGCCAGCAGTGGGAGAGGAAATAATGGTCTTTACTGTTCTCAGCGGTTGCTTTTGTGGAATCAGGTCCTGAATCTTTCTTTGGTTGATTTAGACACAAGGAAGTTCAAAACACAAACCCATACTGGCTATATACAGAGTGAAGAATAATGGGCGTTTGGAATATTGGGCTTTTATCATTGAAATGAGGGAGGACAGTGTATAATCTTTTCACATAAACATAGGAGGAAGGACCTATTTGTGATGAACTCTGCGTTAAAATGTCAGGGCTAACATTAGACATTTGATAACTTCTGAGCAAAACAAGATTTATTATCATCTCTGCAAAATCTCCTTCGAGTATATTTTCCTATTTAGAGTATTACGTATTGTACTGCAATGGGGCAAAAGTCATCCTGTCTAAAATACAGGATTGGCAAGCACATTATGATGGAGTCATCATTTCTACTTCAATAAATGTAAGAAAAAGGAGGAGGCAGAAGGGGAGGGTTATAAGTAATCTAGAGCATCATGCTTGATTAGCTCTCCACCCACCCCCATAACTTCTAGGACTTCGGGAAATTCATAGTCAATACTCTGAACATCGTTAGTGTAATTAAAACTCCCGTGGGAGTGTTATTAAGCTGGCATCTTTCATAAGTTTTGAGGTCTTTAAGTACGTTTTAAATAAATTTATAGGTAAGAGCGTAAGTCGAGCAATCATATGGTTTTGGCCACTAAATCAGATAGCATACAAAACCCTCAAATGTAGCTAGCTATCTTGACTTTGTGGGATACTTCAGTGTCATAAACTCCACTTTTAAATGTCTATGCAACAATTACAGTTTTGAGCTTTGGAGCTCATGATGTTATTTCTAACATGCTCGCATGGTTTAGTGTTCTCACAGTTTATCGTACGTGTTAGAAGTTACTGAGTGACGATCCTAAGGAACGTTTTGATATTTTGCTTCGTTGGAAAAACTAAACTGATATTTCAATATGATCTTAGTTGCTTGTTGTAGTTTTTCTTAAATGACATGATTGCAAGGGCTTAGAACAGAGGAAAGAAGTAAGGTACTTGAACCTGAAAGAAGTAGGGAAAGGTCCAAGTTTAAGAATGGTTTTCTTGGTACCAAAACTGGGTCTCCAATGTGGGTTTTGGTGTGTGGAACTATTTCTTGTGGGCATACTTTTTTTGTGTGATGGGCTCAATTCAAGAAAGGGATGGGGGCTTCCCTGGTGGCGCAGTGGTTGAGAGTCCGCCTGCCGATGCAGGGGACACGGGTTCGTGCCCCGGTCCAGGAGGATCCCACATGCCGCGGAGCGGCTGGGCCCGTGAGCCATGGCCACTGAGCCTGCGCGTCCGGAGCCCGTGCTCCGCAACGGGAGAGGCCACAACAGTGAGAGGCCCGCGTACCGCAAAAAAATAAAAAAAATAAAAAGAAAGGGTTGGGTTAGAGAATTGGGGTAGGGATGAGAATCCTATTTAGCTATGAAGGATGACTTATTCTACTGCTTCCCAGCATTGTGCTAACTTCCTAGAAAGTTGAAAAGACCCTGGGGATATTTCTCAGCTATGGAGATCCCCCTGCCCTGCTGGAAGCCTGCCCTCAGCAGCTGCTCTGCCTGTGCGTCTGGTGCCTCTTGCCTCCCTCCTTTTCACGCCCTTCCCAAACACCCCCAATCCTGGAACGACTCCCCCTCCCCTGCTTTTCTCCTTCCCAGTCTGGGTCTGAACCTGGGCGGTGTGCACTTCCGAACCTGAAGCCCTCCCTCTCCTCAGATGCTTGACTCACCATCGTGGCTGTCTTGGCCGCCATGCTCCCTTTTCTACTTGCTATCATTGTTATCATAACCGTGTTAACAAATCCGTTCTTCCTCCAGTACCTGACCTTCTTTGGGGTAAGGAAGTTGGAATCTGCCAGTCCTCAGGCCCATATCCACTTCTTAAAATCCTGAACTAGGCTACTCTCCTTTTCCCCATCTGAATGAATGACATTGGAGCCTAGAATAATAGACTAAGAAAACATAGACTAAGACATGATGCTGAGAGGAAAACCATGGTGGGTATTTCTAAGCTCTTACAGTTCACCTCTCCCCGCACATGTTATGCAGTGTATTTAGAGCTTGAAATCAGCTCCTTGAACATCCCCTATCGGTGAAAAATCTTTATTTAGACCCTAAAATAGTCTGAAAGTGGGGCTGTGATCTCCTGATGTTTAGTTGCACGTAGTAAGTTAGCTGAGTTACACTTACAGTGAGTATGTGGGTTGGCCTATGTATGTGTTCTTATCAGAATATGCATAGATGACTAAGACGGGAATAGTTGGAAATGCAGAACCTATTTAACTAATTACTTTTATCATCCTACATCTTAGCTTATCCAAACGTGAATCTCAGGGTTTCTGGGAAGTCATAAGGTAGAATATTTAACTTACACCTCAAGGAAAATTAAATATAGTTATCATGACTTCATTAAATGTTATTAACATTTACATTTAAAAAATATTATCAGTTGTTTAAGATAAAAGTTATACTGTATACAACCAAATCTAAGAATCTAAAATGTATACCTTTAGGAGAAAACAAGGTTGTGGTAAACCATTGTTAATAAATACTGTGGCCCCCAAAACCATAACTATAATCTTGCCTGCAAGAAGCTTCCACATGAAGCATCTAAATGTTTGAAAGCTGCCTTGTTTAAACTGAATTTAAAATTTTAACATGGGTAATATTTACTTTTACCAATCTTGAAGATATTTTTTCTCTTATTTACTTCCACTTTGATGTTATTGATATCCAGTCGGCTCTCCATATCTGCAGGTTCTACATCTGCAAGTTAACCAACCTTGGATGGAAAATATTTGGAGAAAAAATTTCCAGAAAGTTTCAGAAAGCAAAACTTGAATTTGCCGCGCACCAGCAGCAACTATTTACATATCATTTACATAGTATTTACAACTATTAGCATAGCATTTACATTATATTCGGTATTATAAGTAATCCAGAGATGATTTAAAGTATAGGAGAGGATTACACCACTTTATATAAGGGACTTGAGAAACCTCAGATTTGGGTGTCTGAGGGGAGTCCTGGAACCAGTCCCCAGAGGATGCCCAAGAGCAAGTGTATTTTCAGTTGATCTTTTCTTTGAAGGTGCACTTTCCATAGTCAGATAGCTTTTGTTCTCCATTGGTTGATAGGGCCAGCTGTAGACAGTGAATTTTTTTTTTTTTTTCCGGTACGCGGGCCTCTCAATGTTGTGGCCTCTCCCGTTGCGGAGCACAGGCTCCGGACGTGCAGGCTCAGCGGCCATGGCTCACAGGCCCAGCCGCTCCGCGGCATGTGGGATCTTCCCGGACCGGGGCACGAACCCGCGTCCCCTGCATCGGCAGGCGGACTCTGAACCACTGCGCCGCCAGGGAAGCCCTAGACAGTGAATTTTTTAATGGACTGTCTCGCTAGGAAAGCAGAGCACCAGGAGGCTACAGCTTACATCGGCCCTGATGAATTTGAGCATTTTTTTGTTTTAAACCATGCATGCCAAGTTTCATCCCGAAGAGTAATTTCTCATTAAAAACAGTGGAGTTATAAACTGCTTAGAAATGTGGTTTATAATGGAAGTGCCAAAAGCCTGTTAATTTTAGCAGTTCTTCTGTAATACTTTGAGACATGGAATTCACATTAACCTGAATGAGACTTTCCTGGTTATAACATTTTCCTCCCTATAGCATTCATTTTGAAAATGGGAACATTATATTGCTCTGTGCCTGGATGTTGATGGTGTGGCAGAAAAGATCAGAGGAGGGATGATGCCAGAAAGAAGCCCCCTGCTCTGTCACTGGAGGAGGTGCTGATATCTTCCCAGATCTCTTTAGTTTGAATAGGCAAGTAAGGCAAGTTTCCCTTCCTTGATTAAAAAGTTAACTTTTAAAATCTATTTTCAGATTTCCATTGTACTTATGAAACATCATCATTGATTTATATTTATAATAACAAAGGTCATGAAACCAATGTCACTGTTAATGCTTTTCTGTTTGTCCATTTTTCACTTTGGAGTTTTTAATGGTTCTGCATTAGCCAGGTGTTTATTGTTTTTCATTCCTGAGTTACGTGCTTTGATGAAACTGTCTTGAAAGGACTCCTAAACAAACTAGGGCCGTGGCTGGCTGATAAGAAGCTTTGCTAGTGGCCAAGAAAATATAAAATGTTTTGAGTTACTATGTGACTTGTAAGTTACAGGTATCTGATCTACAATTGTAACACTATCAGCTACTGCATGGAATACTTTTCCATTAAAGTCTTTGAGCCCCTATCTGGAAGTTACCTAGTCAGAGAAATTGGGGTGTGTGTGTGTGTGTGTGTTCGGGTGAGCATGTGTTTTTCTGTGTTTCTCATGGTCCTGGATATATTCTGCCCATAGATGCATGAGAATTTATCATAAATGGCAGAATCTCTCAACGTGTACAACAACAACAAAGGCAGTCATACTGGTCAGTAGGAATGCCTCATTACCACTCCTTTTTAAGAAGTGTAGCCATATTTCACATGAGATGATGCTTTTCACAATGCTAGGGCTTTAATTGGGCAAATTATACCTTAATAAGACTAAAGAACTGGATCTTTTCTGAGGAACACCTAGGCCTTTCTGAAGAAAAGACTCTTCTTGAAGATTTCATATAAAAACTGGGGCTCTTGAACCTGTGTTGACTTACCCCCTGGGCAAAATAAATATAACCCCGAAAGGATATGATTCCCTTCTGCTCTATTTCCCATTCTCTTCAGAAGCCTGACTGTTTGATGTCTGGTAAAAGTTCTGAAACTAAAACCTGTAATCCACCTGTGTCCCAATCTTCCATGTATCCACAGGAGGAAATAATTAATGTTTGTATCAAAGCACCTTTATGAGAATCAAGGAGTCAGCACAGGTAGATTATTTAGCAATCACACGAGGAAAGATGTTCAAAAATTCAAACAGTGGTAGACCTTAGAAAAATACCATCTTCTCAGTCCATTTCTTCTATTTCTGCTACCTTACTGAAATGAATGTGTCTTCCAAAGTCGTAGACTAGTGATTCTTTCAGGAAAGGAGTGAAAAGAGTAACCTTTCTAGAGGGTCCAAGGTGAATTGGGGAAAATGGGGTGTGTGTAGCTACACAGGTAGCCTGTAATCTCCCTCTCTCAGATACTGATAAGCCCCCAGGGGGCGTCTTTTTCCCTTTCTGCATTGCGAGTCAGTGCACCTAATGAGAGATGCTAGGATGGAAGCTGTTGCCTATGATGCTGTGTAAGAAGATGAAATAAAGTTGAGACTACCTGCTCCAGAGGGAAATGCCCTCTTGTAGTTCCTGACTTCAGGCAAGCAAGCTTGCCCCTCACCACCTTCCTCTGATATGTGGGTCAGAGATGGGAAATATAATGTGCAAGATTAATTAAAGAATGGACCAACTG